>NC_062296.1:63543886-63846916 GCF_902655055.1 Lutra lutra | reverse complement strand
ATGCTGTGGGACACCTGGGTGGCTCAGTTGGTTGGGCAGCTGCCTTCGGCTCAGGTCATGATCCCAGCGTCCTGGGATCGAGTCCCACATCGGGCTCCTTGCTCATCGGGGAGCCTGCTTCTCCCTCTGCCTCTGCCTGCCATTCTGTCTGCCTGTGCTTGCTCTCTCTCCCTCTCTCTCTCTCTGACAGATAAATAAATAAAATCTTTAAAAAAAAAAAAAAACACTATCATGCTGCTTGTTTTACTACAGTAATACTGAGAATAACAATTTTTTGAAGGGAAGAGTGACCATAACTTCTTTTAAAAATGGGTAAAAACTAATCTATGCGGATGGAAGTCAGAATTTTTGGTTACCCTTGGGGGTGGAGAGCATGGCTGGAGGAGCCTTTTAGAATGCTGATAATGTTGTCTTGATCTGGTTAGGCTTTATGAAGGTATCCATTTGGAAATACTCCTCTAACTGTTACCCCAGGATTTATGCACTATGTTGTATGTATGTTACACTTTAATAAAAAATTCAAGAAAAAAGTAGATTTTACTACAATTAGTTATTTCAATTTGATATCATGTGGTCCCAAGATAGAGGCTTCAAAATTCTTGTGACATGCTTTATCTGAGTCTTCAGTCTATCTGGAGATAAACCCTAAGTCCAACATTTTTTAAATTCTGGAATGAAAAATGAGGTCTAGTACTCTTTCAGTGAAATTTAATTCTTTAAATTCTTCAGACTTCCTCTTACAAGTTAATACTTTATTCTTTATTATTTTATTTTTACTTTTTAAAGATTTTATTTTATTTGTCAGAGAGCACAAGCAGGCAGAGGGAGAAGCAGGCTCCCCACTGAGCAAGGAGCCCGATGCGGGACCAACGGACTGAGCCACCCAGGCATCCCACAAGTCAATACTTTATAATAGAATATACATTTAGAGGTGCCTGGATGGCTCATTGGGTTAAGCCTCTGCCTTTGGCTCAGGTCATGATCCCAGGGCCCTGGGATCGAGCCCCGCATCGGGCTCTCTGCTCAGCGGGGAGCCTGCTTCCCCCTCCCCCTCTGCCTGCCTCTCTGCCTACTTGTGATCTCTCCCTCTCTGTCAAATAAATAAATAAAATATTTTTTAAAATTATTTAAAAAATAAAAAATAGAATATACATTCATTGTGACACAGTATTAAAACTGAATGAATTGCTTAAAGTACATGAACTGCCACTAAAAAATGATGGCTTGTGCAAGAGTGTTGTGTCCTTCATGTTGGCAAGTTCTTTCCCATCTAGACATACAGGAGATACAGACTCATGGCCCACTAAGGGGCTGTTTTATGCATGCCCTCAAAAGGGCTGTGTTTGGAAATGATTTGGGTCTTCTGAATTTCCCTCAGTGGTGGGGGTTCTTGTTTTCTTTTAAGGTTCTTTTGTTTTTGAGTGGTTTTTCTTACCCCTCGGGTTCCAACGATAATTGAGGTCTTACTCTTAAATTTCAGGCAGTTCCTTTCAGTCTTGACAGCGTTGCAAATTCCATTCACTCCTTATTTCTGAAGAAACTCCTGTAGTTTTGCAGTTGGCTCCCAGTGAGGAGGTAAGTGATGCAGTTTTTACTGAAGATGCTTTAAAAAAATGTTTTCCTTGATGAAAACATTAAAACTACTTGTATGAAAAATTGCATATACTCTCTGTAGTGTATGTACATTTTTTTTATATACATTCCGTATATTGGAATTCTTCTGCAGACTGTAACAAAATTTTGGATTCTCCTTGCAGAGAGTGTATATGGTGGGGAAGGCAAACTCGGTCTTTGAAGATCTCTCCGTCACATTACGACAACTCCGCAATCGCCTGTTCCAAGAAAACTCTGTTCTCAATTCACTTCCGCTCAATTCTCTGAGCAGGAACAGTGAAGTAAGACGCGCCGTCACTGAATCAAATACGTGAATATCGTTACTGATTCTCCATGTCTTATGCTCCCTCATTTTAGAGTAGACGTGGAATGTTAGGAGATGACAAGTTTGGCAAGTTTACTGTGCTGGAGTAGATTGTTCAGTGGAATTTTTAAATGAATCTCATGAACAAATAGACCTGTTTTTGGTGGCTTGAATAAATAGTATTTCGTTCTCGTGCAGGGGTTGCCACCAGGTAAGGCAGACAGGCCAGGAGTCACACAAACTACTGACTGGCAGAGCTGTGTCAGTCTGGTCACGTAGAGGCCGTTACTCACTGCCATCTCTAATGCATTGCTTCCTCTTTCTGGCTCATTCTCAGCAGTCTAGTGGAGGGAGGCACTCTTACTTGCGACTTCTATTGGTTACCCGCTGTCTTCACCATGTGGCATGCCACCTTTGTGGCAGCCTCTTTTGACGTACCGTGGACGACCAGCACCGCCATCTTTTCTTCTCCGATAGGGAACGTGTTCAAGGAGTGTGAGCAGAGCGGGCCGCTGGCAGGGCCTCAGCACAGTGTCCGAGTACTGGGATGCCCTGAGGGAAAACCACTTGAGAGTTTGGGTGCTTTATCATACCATTATCAAAGATCTAGCTATTGAGTGCTGGTCACTGTGCTGGGAATGACATTTTTATTAGGAAATGTTTTTCTGTGCGTTTGCAATTGAGATGAACTTACCAAATAGAGGACAGTTGTTGCATAAAATCACTTCCTGTGCTTGACATTTGTAATATCCTGCCCTGTGCCTTGCTTGATAAATGGCAAATACAGATTTTGGATGCATATTTAAAATAGTGCTTATTTCTTTTGGCTCTCTAAAGGTTGACCTGCTCTTTCTTTCTGAATTGCAAGTGCTCCATGATATTTCAAGTTTGGTAAGTTGGCTCCTCTAGTATTTCATTTATTTTGGTTCCAAAGACATTTCCCGAGAATCCTGATAGACCAATTGAAGTTTGTGCCCTAGATTTACAGTACCATGGAAGTTGAGAAATTAGTGGTGATGGGAATTCTGAACTCCTCTCTTGTTACAGTGGGATTATTTTGCATTTTTCCTTCCAGGAGAGACAGTAAGTATATGTATGTCCTCAAGGGCACAGGCCTGAGAGGCCTCCCTCACCAGAGACCTGACTTGGCTCTCGATTTCTTGAAAGACATTAAGACTTATTCCTGTTTCTGTATCTTTGGGTCTAAAATAGAAATAACAGTTTGGGCTAATAATGCTGTCAACCAAGTCAGGAAGGAAAAAAACCTGCAGTGTATTTTGTACGTGTGAGTGATTTTTAAAAAAACTCCTTGGGGTGCCTGGGTGGCTCAGTGGGTTAAAGCCTCTGCCTTCGGCTCAGGTCATGATCCACGGGGAACCTGCTTCCTCCTCTCTCTCTGCCTGCCTCTCTGCCTACTTGTGATCTCTGTCTGTCAAATAAATAAAATCTCCAAAAAAAAAAACTCCTCCTGTGACTAAAATAAAGCGTACCTGTATGCCGTCTTCTGAAGGTGTTGGCCAAAGTATTCAGCAGGTTGGTGTCGGCGGGGTGGGGGGGGGGGGTCTGGAGGTCTGTTGCTGGGGGCCAGCCAGGTGCTCGAGGAGGCCACTTGGGAGGTATCTGCTCCCTGAGCACCGGGTGGCTCATGCTCTCCTGGGATCCAACTGGTCCAGCCAGCTGTTCTTTCATACCGCTGCCCAAATCTGAGGGCGTTTTGTTAGTTTAAGCCAGATGTAGGCCCAGTGTGAGGCTCGAACTCCTGACCCGGAGATGAAGGGTCGCATGCTCTACCCACTGAGCCAGCCAGGAGCCCCATGTATCAGAGGTTTTTTGGCTAAGGTCTTTTATTAAGTATTCAGAGAGTCATACTTGCTCTTATCAGAAACTCCCATTTCAGCTGGTTCTGCTTGCCACCATTTTAGGCTATTTGTATCTTACGGCACACTGCTAGGGTTCCCTTCAGCCCAGTTGTGTGTGTGTGTGTGTATTTATTTTTTTAAGATGTGTAAAATATTGTATTTTTTTTTTTTATTTTTTATAAACATTTATTTTTAAAGATTTCATTTATTAGAGACTGCGAGAAAGGGAACACAAGTGGGGGAGTGGGAAAGGGAGAAGCAGGCTTCCCGCTGAGCTGGGAGCCCGATGTGGGGCTCAATCCCGGGGTTCTGGGATCGTGACCTGAGCAGAAGACTGAGCCATGCCCCCACCCCCGCCCCGGTTCAGCCTAGCTGAGTTCGATATAAACCCTGTGTCTGACATCACTTTATCCACTTCCTTTTGTTTGTTGTCAGTTGTCTCGACATAAGCATCTAGCCAAGGATCATTCTCCTGATTTATATTCGCTGGAGCTGGCCGGTTTGGATGAAATTGGGAAGCATTATGGGGAAGATTCTGAACAATTCAGAGATGCTTCCAAGATCCTTGTTGATGCTCTGCAAAAGGTAAATCTTTGATGGGGTGGGAGAGGTTAGATTATGAGCGTTTCACTTCCCGCTTCTTCATGGAAGTCTGAAGTCTCCCCTTTGGAGGACCTCTAATTTTAGTGACGAAGCTTGGAGTGGTTCAGTGGTGTGCGCTGGGATGTCTCTAATGCTGGCAGAGATGGCAGAGGAAAGGATCAATAACTCCAGCATAGTACTTTTTTAATTGTGAAAAATACATAAAATTTTAAGTGTACCGTTTTGTAGCATTAAGTACATTTACATTGTGCAACTGTCATCACCATCCATTGCCAGAATTTTTTTCTCTTTCCTACCTAAAACTCTGTCCCCATCAACCCTATGAAATCATGGGAGGAAAACCCTGAGCACAGAACCAGACATTGAGTAGACGTGTGGTAACTGCTGGTTTGTCTCTGGCCTTGGAGTTGCTCTCCTGCAGCTCTTCAGTGAGGTAAATTCTATAGGTGTTTGTGATTAACCAGCGAGCACTTAGGAAAATTTCATTTCCCTTTCCTACTTCCCTTCCCCCAATTTATATGCCAACAACTTGTCTCAATTTTATTTTGAGCATTTGAATGAATATATGTTGAAGATGAACACTTACCTGAGTATTTTGACAGTCAAACCTTTAAGACCGCATATTTCATTAGCCAGTAGGGGGGTGTATACCCTCGTGGGTGCGCAGAGCTAGCACACTATTTCATGAAGTGCCTGTTCGCGGTTCATAGTAATGTCAGTAAGTCTTCAGTTTGCAGATGACATGTACAACCTTTATGGCGGGAATGCAGTGGTGGAATTAGTGACTGTCAGATCATTTGACACCTCTCTTGTCAGGAAGACAAGGACTATTCTTGAGGCAAAACAAGTGGTGAGTACATTTTTAGACTTTTAAAACTGTAAAATTGAAAAACCCACTAAATCCTCAATCACCTGTGAGCGACATGGATGAACAGTAAATCTGGGAAACAATTTCAGTGAAAACCTAGATTGCTTATCCGCATAGGCAGGTGTATTTTGACAGTGAGGCTCAGGTTGTTTGTAATCAGATGATAACAAGAATCTGAGTTGGGGGGAAGTCTGTCAGCCAGTGAGATTATTCAAACATTGCTCTTACGAGAAGACCTCAGAAGTGAATGTGGGGGAGTGCGATGTAGGATTCCACACCTGGAGTCTGCTTTTCCTGCGGGTGTGTTGTCTGTGTGGACCAGTCCTTCATTTTCCAGCATCTGCTGTGCAGACGCCTAAGGATTTGATTTACGTCTGCAAGTTTTTGGCCTGAGTCTTGCTTTGATCGGAAGCATTTAGAGGGTCCTAGGCCAGGGCACTAGCCATAGCAAAGCTTGTGTGTACCTTGCATGTAAACCAGAGCAGCTCTGGGGACGCTCCAGAACATTTGTGGCCAAGAACCTTACTTATCGTTGGCCTCAGAGCTTGGAGCCAGTAGCTACAGTCATTGATAGGCTCATAAATAAATAAAAGGGGAGTGTCTATTTACTGATCTCAGTGTGGGACTTAATCTAGATGTGCCTGGTTAGAGATGGTTTCATTCTAATGGGCGTGGGAGGACCTGTATTTAAGACCATATGGCAAGCTAGACGATCCTGAAAATTTTCCCAGTACAGAGCATCTAGAAATACTGACAAAATGTAAAGAGCTTTTGAGAGCACAGTTTAGCTCTCAAGACAGACATTCTTTGCCCAGCAGTAGATAGACTCCACCTTGGCCCGGCAGGAGGAAGACGGCCTTGAATGAGCCATTTGTGTTCCTCTTTAAAATTAAAATGGAGCATACTAAAGTGTATAACATGGGGGGAAGGGAATACGATACCTGTTCCTCTGTGGCCCCCCCCCCCCCCAGCCGGTAATTGCTGTCCCAAGTTGTGAGTCCTGCCCTTGATTTCTTTACAGCTTGACCATGGAACGGATTTCATCCTTAAACACTGTTTGGTTTTACAGGCACTTGAATCCTGCTTGCTCGTCTTCTGTGTTTGCTGCCCGGTCTCGTTTCAGAGGCACACAGGCTCCCGTTGTGTGGACCTGCCACATTTTCCGTGCTATTAATGGAGGTGGCTGTGCGTGGCTCTGGGTACACACACAAGGTTTCCCTAGGGCATGGACTTGCTGGATCACAGGATACACACACTTTGACCATACTAGTGTCGCCACATTTTCTCAAGCAGTTGGACTGGCTTAGACTTCCACTGACCATGCATTTCCCCTTTCCAGGAAGGCTCCCCTTCTTGGCTTCTCTTGGTATAAGCATGTCTTAATGCCACCTAGGAATAAATGTTGGATAAACAAATCAGAGCTACCAAATGGGGATAATTTCTGATCTTAAAATTCTTCCCTCTTTTCTTCGTTGTAGAAGAGCCCATCGAGCCCCTATAACCTCGCATATAAGTATAACCTTGAATATCCAGTGGTTTTCAACATGGTACTTTGGATAATGATCGCCTTGGCCTTGGCTGTGATTATCACCTCTTATAATATCTGGAACATGGATCCTGGATATGACAGCATTATTTATAGGATGACAAACCAGAAGATTCGAATGGATTGAACTTTCCTCAAGCCAGACTTAGAAAAGGGGTTTGGAAATTGGCTGTTTTATTAAATCTTTTAGTGTAGTTTAAAAGTAGATGGTATACTTCAAATTTATATAAAAAGAAAAAAATTTTGCACTCTGTGTGCCTGTGATGTTCTTTTAGAGTGAATTATAGTATTGATGTGAATTGATTTGTGTGCTATAGAGTCCATAATATGCTCAAATATAACCATTTAATACAATTTCATTCCATTTAACATTGGAAATGTGCACTGAAATAAATGTAAAACATTTAGAATAGCTTGTATTATTTATGTTGGGAAAAATGCACTGAATTTATTAGACAAACTTAGGAGTGCTTAACTTCCTTACACAGGCTAAGTGAAAATGACATTTGGGCTGTTCTATACCATGAACCATTTGTAAATGTCTTAATCTGATGTAAATATTTCTGAAACAAGACAGAAGGTGGTTAACTTCAAGTAGCCCTAAACTGTGGGAGTACTTCCCCAGTGACTGAGATTGAGAACTGCACCTGACAGACAGAGGGTGGCTGTGTTTTAACCTCTTCTGCAAGTTTGATGATCCACATCGTGGGGTGGATATTAAAAATACATTGATCTAAAAAGAAACCAGCTTTATGGAGTTAGAGATATCTGTAATTATATACCCCAAAACCAGTTTTGGGGGGACATCTTGGGGCTTGACTATAAAAAAATGTATTTTAGTAACTTTCCTCTGTGTAAGTTACTATTAATGGCTTGTGGTACATCATTCTCTAGAATATTAAGTGGAAGTAGATGCTCTCTACTTTTCATGTGGAAGTGGACCAATGTCTATAAAGAGTGACAAATAAAGTTAATAATGATTCTAAATTTGTGTTATTTCAATACTAAATCTATTTTAATTTATAAAATCCTAACAGGGTTTTATTTAATCAGAATTGGCTGTTACACGAAGAGTTTCATGTTTGGTTTTTTTTTACATTTGTTTATTCTCGTTGCCTCCTAAGATTCAGTATCAAGACAAGGAAGACATTTTAATTACCATCTTGTTATTGAATTTATACAGAATATGTGAATTCACACTAGACTTTAGGTGGGGAAAGCTTAAATTTCCCTATAGTATTTAAAAGATGAGTAAGTAATTGGTCAAAATAAGGGACTATCTAAGATAAAGGCTTAAAGATTATAATTTTAAAGACTTATTAGAATTTTAAATTTCATGGTTATGTAGCAAAATCAGTCTGAGGGTTGTGCTGCCCTGCCCCTGGGAGCCCTGCTTGGGTTTAGTTGAGCCATTTCTGTGCCTCTTTGGAAAAATCACCAAATCCTTCCTAAATAACACTGAAGCTAGCAGGTTTGAAAAGATGGGCATCAAGCTAGTTGCGTCTTTACCACTTAATGCACGATGCCTTTAACAGTGACAGTATTAAGGCTCCAGAGAGGAAGGTTTCTCTTTTTGTCTCTCATCTAACACAAATGGTCAAGCCAGTAAGCACCTTCACCCAGAAGAGAGACACTGTTCAAAATCACTTATTCTCTACCGCTACTGCCTGGCAGGTTTATGGGGTGAGGGTGTTTAGCTGCCTGGCCCCTCAACAGGGCCTATATTTGGGAAACCAGGAATCCATAAGGCTGCAGAGTAGTTACAAATCCATGTTTCTTTCACAAGTTTCTCTATAAACACTGCCGTAGAAGGTTGTGGTTACATATGAGGTAAACCAGTGTCTTTGTAATTTAAAACTGATGAGACTGTTCTAGGGGAGAAAAGAATTACATGACAGCACTATCCTTAGAGGGTAAATGGCATCAGCACCCTTCTACCTGTTAGGCAGAAAGCAATTAATTAAAACAAATGTTCTGCCAAGATTATTACACCTGTTGCTGATGATTTGCTCTTAAGTCTAATTTGTTCAGGAACATAAATCACAGTGTCGAGATTTGTGTGAGAGGCAGGAAAGCTAGACTCATGACAGACTTCTACCGACAAGCTGAAAAAACCCAATCCCTTTATATCTAATTGGTAGACTATTCCTGGTTTATAAAAAACTGAGATTCTGTATGTGTTAAGTACTGCTTAGGGCCTAATTCGGTTAGGAATGATACAGAATTGAATTATACTCTTTGGCTATGCCTGTTTTGAAGGAATGGTCATCTGAACACATTCTCACTGGTACCAGTGGAAGCCATGAGCTCAATTCTTAATGGATGTTCAATTTTTTTTTAAAGATTTTATTCATTTATTTGACAGAGATCACAAGTAGTCAGAGAGAGGGGGGGAAAGCATGCTCCCCGCTGAGCAGAGAGCCTGATACATGGCTCAATCCCAGGACCCTGGGATCATGACCTGAGCCAAAGGCACAGGCTTTAACCCACTGAGCCACTCAGGTGCCCCTGTTCAGTAATTTCTAAGGGACACAGGAACTGGGGTCAGTGGCCAGGCCTACTGAGTCCTGCAGTGGCATCAAGCTTCCTAACTTTGGGCTTGGGCAGTTTCTTTGTAGCCTTTTTGTGACAGAAAGACTATGGGATGGTTTCTTGGAACAACAGTTGCTGGAGAAGGCCATTAGATGCACTAGGTTTAAAATGCCTCAAGAGTCCTACAGTTCACCATGTCACCATTTAATTGCTGAACAGTCTCGGGCAAATCCCTCACTCTCTGAATCAGTTTTATTTTTTAAGATATCATTTATTTGAGAGCGAGAGCATGGGGGAGGAGGGCAGAAGGAGAAGCAGACTCCCTGCTGAGCAGGGAGTCTGACGTGGGCGCAATCCCAGGACCCCCCCAAATCAAAGTTCTTAAATTGACATCATGGGGATGGTAATACTCCAGGTTTGTGGAAATGAGCCTTAAGTGCACTACCATGTTCTAAGGTTTGTGAAGGCTTAATATAACAACAGTACTAAATTCAAGGAGCTCTGCGTGGACCCATGGTTGTCTCGTCCCATGGACATGTCCTACCTAGTTTTCTTGGTTGCAAACAGCAGTAACAGTTTGGTGAAATTATACCAACTGTCCTACTAAGGACCTTTTGTTGGCCCAGAATCCAGTTCAGACGCATACAATGCATTTAGTTCTCGTGTTTCCTTAGGCTTCTTTAATCTGGGAGAGTTTATTTTTGAAGTGTAAGGGTCAGAATGTCCTTCACTTTGGGTTTGATATCTGCTCATGATGAAATCCAGGTTATATGCTTTTGGAAAGAATCCTGGAGAAGTGGGGCGCCTGCATGACTCAGTAGGTTAAGCATCTGACTTGATTTCAACTTAGGTCAGGGTCTCAGGGTTGGGAAATCGAGCCCCATGTTGGACTCTGCACTCAGCGGGGAGTCTGCTTGAGGATTGTCTTCTTTCCCCTCTCCCACTCTCCTCACTTGTGCTATCTCTAAAATACGTAAATAAAATTAAAAAAAAAAAAAGACAGGGGCACCTGGGTGTCTCAGTTAAGTGTCTGCCTTCAGGTCAGGTCATGATCTCAGGGTCCTGGGATTGAGCCCCGCATCGGGCTCCATACATCTCCCTCTCCCACCCCCGTGTTCCCCCCCGCTGTGTCTCTATCAAACAAATCCATCTTTAAAAAAAAAGACATATTTCATTTGTTATCTTTCACCCATTCTAGCATATACTGATATTCTTGCCTGAAAGAATTATTGTGGTGTTTGCCAAATAATGATGTTTTATTTCCCTCATTGTATATATTTTTTTAAAGATTTATTTGACAGAGATCACAAGTAGGCAGAGAGGCAGGCAGAGAGAGGAAGCAGGCTCCCCACTGAGCAGAGAGCCCGATGTGGGGCTCGATCCCAGGACCCTGGGACCACGACCTGAGCCAAAGGCAGAGGCTTTAACCCACTGAGCCACCCAGGCGCCCCCCTCATTCTATATTTATTAATTGGAATTCTGTAAAGAGCTTTCCCTTCTCCCCATTATTTCTTCCATTATTTACACCAGCATGAATTGATGGAGATCTTAGGCTCTGTGTCACAATCCAATACTGTCCTTTTTGTTGCATCGTTGTCCCAGATTTGGTCACTGGGGGACCCTTTGGTTGGTTCCTATGTCCTCCTGACATCTCCCTATCATTTTCTGAGCACTTCTTTACTTTCTGGTACCACATATTTATGGACTGAATTTTCAAGTTAATCACCAGCAAACTTACACGATGGAGAGGAAGATGGGTGGGGAGGGGGACAAGTAAGGAAAGAACAAGTGGTATTGGCTGGAATACGTAAATACACACGCAACGACATGAGAAATTAGGGGGAGCTGCTCTCGTTGCTTCACAAGGGAACGAGGTCAGAGTTGGATTTGAGAGGACGTTTCTTGGTCTACTCCTTTCATGTTCCCTTTACCTTCAGCGAACATCTCAGCTAGTCCTTCACTCATCGCAGAAACCCTCTATCCCTTAAGTTTGAAGGAATCGTCCAGAAACTTGCCAGCAGACTCAGTGGGCTGCGTGGAGTGGCCCTCGGACTGACGCCAAACTGTGGGCTGTTCCAGTCTGTGTAGCGGTAGGTACGGAAATGGGGACCCGTGCTAAGAAGTTTTATTGCAATGTGACGTCACGTGATAGCCAAACACGCGATCGGCAGACTCCTCTCAGATGAATGCGCTACAGACCACAGAGCAGTCTGGGCGTAAAGCCTGCACGGTGAGCCTCACACGGAACGAGCTGCGTCCCAGTCACGCAAACAAAACCATGTCCTTGTGGGAGGTATTTTGAGGTTTGCCAACTGTTACCCCAACGTACAAAAATTTAACTTCTACATCACAAATTGTTAGAACTGAAGATGTGAAGACCTATTTTGGAACTAAGTCATCACTTCCTTTAAGTTTGGATGAAAATTAAATACCCTGAGCTTGCTGAATTATTTAAAATAGCTTCTTTCCTTTCTGTCAACATAACTCTAGTTTCTCTACTATAAATACATACACAAACAGAGAAGTTATCCAGTTCCGTGTCACCCCTACGTGTGGCACTGTCCTCCATCCAACATGAATTAGGTAAGTTGACAAGCAACTAAGCTTACTGGTCACATTTAAAACTTTAAAAAATAATCTACATGGTTTTTTGCTCAAAGTACATATAGATATCAGATATGGGAGAATTGCTTTGTCTCATAACCATTAACTGTTACTTAGTTATAACTGTGTAATGATCAAGTTACGAATATAATAGTGATTACTAATTGCCTATATGTTCACTTTCAATTAATGTGTACAGTTTTTATAACTTTTTCCTTTGTTTCTTCTGATTATACTGATTAAAATGCAATTTTATCTGTTAAATAAAACAACTGGGCTTGTATTTTGGGGGTCACTTAAAAATACTCGTTTTCAGAGTAATTCATTTTCATTGTATTTTACGAAAAATACTGGTCCCCACAACAGAAGTGAAATGAAAATTAAAAACTGGGTGCTCACTCTGGCAGCACATATACTAAAAAAATAAAAAAATTTAAAAATTTAAAAAAAATTAAAAACTGGTCCCTTACCATAGGTAGCATAGAACCACTGCCCCAGGAGAACCCTGTCTGTCCCTCTACCCCACTCCTGCCTGGTGTGGCAACCCTTTTTTCTCTTTGAGAGGAAGATGAAGGTACTCCTGAACTAAGAACTCTGTCCACAAAATGCCTGGGAGTAGAAAAAGAATTAAACTCAGTGCACAATACTGTAAGAACAAAACAAAAATCAGCTGATGAAAATTCTGCCCATAAAAGCCAGTCATGAAGCAAAAGAAAACCCCAACACAAAAATCCAAACTGAGTTAAATGCTCTTAAGTATGTTTTTCAGTATAAAAAAAATTCCTAGAATCAGAAATGTAAAAACTAAGAATGGAAATGAACAAAAAACAGGTAGAAATCCAAGAGAGCTGATTGAACTCAGGAAAGAAATTGAAGTCAAAGTAAAAGACAACCATCACATAAATGAATAAAATTACAAGGCACCCAAGGGAGAACAGAGTCAAATGAAAATCTAATAAAGAATACTGAATAAAGATGGGGGGGGGGACCCAAGAAAATGAAAAGCATATAAAGAAGTAAAAAGGCTCAGAAAAAAAGTGGTCGATATAGAAAACATTCAAGAAAACTCCAACATTGGGGCGCCTGGGTGGCTCAGTGGGTTAAAGCCTCTGCCTTCGGCTCAGGTCATGATCTCAGGGTCCTGGGATCAAGCCCCACATCGGGCTCTCTGCTCGGCAGGGAGCCTGTTTCCTTCTCTCTCTCTCTGCCTGCCTCTCTGCCTGCTTGTGATCTCTGTCAAATAAATCAATAAAATCTTAAAAAAAAAAAAAAAAGAAAACTCCAACATACACACACTTAATTTGAGTCCTTGAAGGAAAACAATGGAAGAGAATTTTTTAAAACTCTAGTTCAAGAAAACTTTTCAGAAATAAGAGAAAACAAGTCTGCATATTGAAAGGGCCCACCATGTACTCGGGGAAAATTGACCTGAATCTATCAACTCTGAGCATACCTTAATACAATTTTAGACTTTTAGCACAAAAGATCTTCAGCGCTTCCAGGCAAAAGGTCAAATTACTTACATGAATAAGAAAATCTGCCTGGCATCAGAATTCTCAGACATAATACACAGAGTATTGCAACAATGGAACAGCATTTTCAAGAAAGCCAAGGAAAGAAAATGCAAGCCAAGAACAGTTTATCTACCCTGGTTGCCCTTTAAGAATCATGTATATAAGAAATAAGTTTCAATTTTAAAACACTCCTAAAAAGAGACAAAAATAAACCTGACAAATGAAAAGACATCTTTTGAATAGGAAAACATGTATGCCAGTTTGTGCGCTTCAGAGAATAAATGAAAAAAAATGTTTCTACACATGCATATATCCATACATGTGCACAGACGTATTTTTAAGAAATCCACAGTCATGTGATTGTGGGGGTGGGGCCAGCAGGCTAGGAACTCAGGTATTATTCCTGTTACAGTTTTTTTTTTTTTTTTAGGTTTTTGTTTATTTATTTGACAGAGAGAAACACAGTGAGAGAGGGAACACAAGCAGGGGGCAGAATGAGAGAGAGAAGTGGGCTCCCCCCTGAGCAGGGAGCCCCATGTGGGGCTCAATCCCAGGACCCTGGGATCATGACCTGAGCTGAAGGCAGACGCTTCATCACTGAGCCACCCAGGAGCCCCTCCTGCTATAGTCTTTTTTTTTTTTTTAATTTTTTAAGATTTTTATTTATTCATTTGACACATAGATCACAAGTAGGCAGAGGGCAAGGAGAGAGCAAGAGGAGGAAGCAGGCTCCCCACCGAGCAGAGAGCCCGACCCCAGGACCCTGGGATCAGGGCCTGAGCCGAAGGCCTGCTACAGTCTTAAGGCAGAATTCCTTCTTAGAAGAATGGTTATAGGGGCGCCTGGGTGGCTCAGGGGGTTAAGCCTCTGCCTTTGGCTCGGGTTGTGATCTCAGGGTCCTGGGATCGAGTCCCGCATTGGGCTCTCTGCTCAGCAGGGAGCCTGCTTCTCCCCCTCTCTCTCTGCCTGCCTCTCTGCCTGCTTGTGATCTCTCTCTCTCCATCAAATAAATAAATAAATCTTTAAAAAAAAAAAAAAAGAAGAATGGTTATAGTGAAGGGCCCATCCTACTCTAGTAGGATCTCATTTTAACTCATTCTATCTGCAGTGATCCTATTCCCAAATGAGGTCACTCCCGTGGTACCAGGGGTTAGGACTTCAACATGTCCTTTTGGTGGACAAAATTCAACCCAGAATCACATCCTAAAAAAGTCTGTTCTCCCTAAATTAATTTAATGCTATCCCAACGAAAATAAAAATGTTTTTATGGAGCTGGACAAGGAGATCCTAAAGTTTATGTATGGAAAACTAAGAAAACACTAAAAAGGAAGGGTTAGAAGGCTGAACTAGTGTTACCCGATATGGAAACCTAGAGCCCCTATGATTAAAACAGTACAGTACTGGTCCATTCACAGACAAACCAATGGAATAGAACAGAAGATCTAGAAGAGAGACATTTAGTAGAAGATAAAGGTAGCATGTCAAATCAGTGGACTTTTTAATAAATGAGGCTGGGGCAACAGGGTACCCGATTGTGAAAAGATAAAACTACTCCCAGATCTCCCAGCAGAGACAAGAATAAACTCCAAATGGATTAAAGATCTAAATTTTAAAGAGAGAGACCACACAAGCAGTAGAAGAAAACAGGATTATTTCATAGCCCAAGAGTAGGAAACAGCTTTTCTGTTTCTATTGCACCAAAATCCCAGATCCAATAAAGGAAAATGTTGATAAATTTGGCTATCTAAGAATGTGAATTTTAAAATGTTCATTGAGGGACACCTGGGTGGCTCAGCCAGTTAAGCATCTGCCTTCGGCTCAGGTCATGATCCCTGGGTCCTGGGATCAAGCCCCAAATCATGTTCCTTGCTCAGCAGGGAGCCTGCTTCCCTCTCTCCTTCTGGGTCTCTCCCAGCTTGTGTTCTTTCTCTCAAACAAAATCTTTTAAAAATTTTTATTGAGGCATATTTTAGATATTACGTATCTATTTCAAATGTATAATGATGTTTTTGTAAATTTACCAAGTTGTACAACATCACCATCAGTCAATTTAGAGCATTCTCATTAGCCCAATAAGATCCCTTATGTACATTTCCTGTTAATCCTATCCTCCCCCACCCCTACAACCCCTAATCTTTCTGTTTCAACAGATTTGCCTTTTCTGGACATTTTTTTTTTTAAATTTATTTGACAGAGATCACAACTAGGCAGAGAGGCAGGCAGAGAGAGAGGAAGGGAAGCAGGCTCCCTGCTGAGCAGAGAGCCCGATGCAGGGCTCGATCCCAGGACCCTGGGATCATGACCTAAGCCGAAAGCAGAGGCTTTAACCCACTGAGCCACCCAGATGCCCCCACTTTTCTGGACATTTTATATAAATGGCATCATGTGGTATAGGGTCTCTTGTGTGTGGCTTCCTTCACTGGGCATACTTTTTTTTTTTTTTTTTAAGATTTTATGTATTTATTAGAGAGAGAGAATGAGAGAGAGAGAGAGAATGAGAGGGGAGAGGGTCAGAGGGAGAAGCAGACTTCCCGCTGAGCAGGGAGCCCAATGCGGGACTCGATCCTGGGACTCCAGGATCATGACCTGACCTGAAGGCAGTCACTTAACCAACTGAGCCCCCCAGGCGCCCTGGGCATATGTTGTTTATGTCATAGCATGTGTCCACAGTTTGTTCTTTTTTATTGTTGAATGATACTCCTTGTGCAGATATACCACACTTCGTCTATCTATTCACGATCTGGGGCTAGCATGAATAACGCTGCTGGGGCGCCTGGGTGGCAGAGTCAGGGAAGCATCTGACTCTTGGTTTCAGCTCAGGTCATGATCTAACAGGGGTGGGACTGAGCCCCACGTCTGCCTCCGCACTCAGTACAGAGTCTGCTTCAGATTCTTTCTCCCTCCCCCTCTGCCCCACCCGATGTGCTCTCTCAAATAAATAAAATCTTTAAAACAAAATGCCAAAAACACCATTAAAAACTCAAAAGACGGGGCAACTGGGTGGCTCAGTGGATTAAGCCTCTGCCTTCAGCTCAGGTCATGATCTCAGGGTCCTGGGATCGAGCCCCACATCGGGCTCTTTGCTCAGCGAGGAGCCTGCTTCCCCCTCTCTGTCTGCCTCTCTGCCTATTTGTGATCTCTCTCTCTCTCTCTCTGTAAAATAAATAAAATCTTTAAAAAAAAAAGTCAAAAGACAAATGATAAGGAAAAAATATTTGCAACCTACATCACAGATAAAGATACTAATATCTCTAATAAAGAGCTTTCCAAATTGCGGGGGAAAGCCCCAAATTCCTATTTGGAAATGAGCCAAAGACATGAACAGACAATTCCCCTAAAAAGATATTAAAATGGGGGTGCCTGGGTGGCTCAGTCAGTGAAGCATCTGCCTTCAGCTCAGGTCACAATATCAGGATCCTGGGACTGAGCCCGCCCTGGGGTCCCCACACAGTGGGGAGTCTGCTTTTCCCTCCTCTTCTGCCCCTCCCCCTGCTTGTGTTTTGTCTCTCAATACATAAAATCTTAAAAAAACAGATATTAAGATGACCCTTAAGCATACAAAAAGAAATTCACTCATAATAAGAGTGCAAATTAAAACTATTGAGAACACCGACTAGGATGGCTATAAAAAAAAGATAGGTAGTAACAAGGGCTGGCAAGGCTGTGGAGGAAGGAACCTTTGTGCACTGCTGGCGGGACTGTAAAGAACAGCAGGCTCTTTGGAAGACAGTCTAGAAACTCCTCAAAATATTAAACAGGGTTACCATACGACCCAGCAAGTCCGCTCCTAGGTATCCAGCCAAGATATATGAAAACATACGTCCACACAAAAACTGGTACACAAATGTCCACAGTGGTATTACTCACAATAGCCCAACGTGCAAACAACCCAAATGCCCATCCATGGATGCGTGGACAAATGAAACGCGGTCCCCGCATACAGGGACCAGTATTCTGGCAGGAACGGGAACGGAGTAGTATTACAGGCCGCAGCACGATGAACCTTGAAGCCAATAAGCTAAGTGGAGGAAGCCAGACATAAAAGTCACATTATTGCTTCCATTCATCTAAAATGTCCACAACAGGCAACTTCTTAGAGTCAGAAAGTAGTTTAGAGGTTGCCAAGGGCTTTAGGGAAGGAAGAATGAGGGGACTACTAATAGGTATAGGGTTTCTTGTTGGGGTGATAGAAATGTTCTAGAATCGACTGTGGTGATAGAGGCACAGCTCTGTGAATATACTGAGAAGCACTGAACTGTGCACCCCAAATGGATCAATTGCACAGCATGTGGATTATGCCTCAATACTGCTGCTATACATATTTTTCTATATGTATACATGTAAGTATATGTATGTACATATACATGTATTTTAAAAAACCGGCCATGAGATACCACTTCTCAACTATCACATCAGCAAACATTCTGAAGCTTGACCATACATTCTGTTGACAAGGCTGTGGAGTAAGAGACACTCCTGTGCATTGTGCAAATGCAAAATGGAAGGCAAATTTGGTAACATCTGACAAGATTATATTTGTGTTTACCCTCTGAGACAGCAGTAACATTTCTAGGGTCTTATTTTTGTTCAAAAAATTTTTAAAGTGGGGCGCCTGCGTGGCTCAGTCGGTTAAGCGTCTGCCTTTGGCTCAAGTCATGATCCCGGGGGGCCCTGGGATTGAGGCCTGCATCAGGCTCCCTGCTTGGCAGGGAACCTGCTTCTCCTTCTCCCTAATGCTCCCCCTGCTTGCAGTCTGTCAAATAAATAAAAATTTTTAAGTTTATGTATATATGTATGTATGTAATCTCTATACCCACGTTGGGGCTTGAACTTACAACCCTGTGATCAAGAGTCCCACACTCTTCTGAGCCAGCCAGGCGCCCCTCTAGGGCCTTACTCTTAAAATACACCTATAGCAAGAAAATACACATGCGCAAGGATACTCATTATTAATCGTATTTGCAAAACAGAAACTGTCTAAATGAAGGATACTGGCTAAATAAACGATACCACACCCACATGACGGAGTACTATGTAGCAGGAAACAAAAAGAAGGTCGAAGATCCCTACGAGGCGATAGGGGCGTAGTTTCCAAGACACATCATAAAGTGAAAAAGAATATAGTCTGTTCCCATTTGTGTAAGAAAGGGGAAATAAGTAAATATGCATGCATCTCCTTATTTTTGCAAAAGGAAACATAGGAAGGATGAACCACAAAACAATGTAGTTACCTAAAATGTGTGTGTGTGTGCGCGCGCACACGCGTGCACGGCGTGCGCATGCGTGGCAGGGTGGACGGCATGGAATACATCTAGGAGGGAACAGCCTTTGCCGGGTGTATCTTTTTGTGTCATTTAATGCCAGGGTCAGAGAAGACAGCTTCAAAGGGCTCCCACTGTCCAAATACAGACCAACTGGAGCATCAAGATTAAGACGACAGTAAAGGATTCCGACCCACAGAATAAAATGGGAATCCACAAGACTGTATGAACAATAGGTAAGTACACAGATGGCGGGGAGACAGGAGACGCTTCCCGACAGCAGTGCTGACATAGATATGCAAGGACTGGTAGCACTGGAAAAGCCTCACCTTGCATCCGTCACAGTAAATACTGATTTGGACGAGAACCATCCATGGACCGTTTATTAGCTGCAAGGGGCAAAGCTGGAACTCCGCAGTGGAGAAACCAGACAAGGCTCTGACCAGGTACCCAGACGCCCACAACGGCTCGGGGCAGACAGGCCCGCGCTTGTGGATGGGATGCTCTGAGGGCACAGACCCCTGACGGTGCTGCAGCTGAGAAAGTATAACCTGAATCTGTGAGGAAACAACAGGCAGGCCCCAACTGAGGACCAATTCTAGAAAATACCTGGCCTGAGCTCTTCAAAAATGGCCAAGTCATAAAAAGTAAAGAAAGGCTGGGGAACTGTTCCAGAGGAAATGTCCTGCGTGATACTGGATGGAACCCTGCACTGAAGGAAAGAATGCTATAAAGGACATTATTGGGACAGGTGACAAAACTGAAATCGGGCCTAAAATGACAAAATGTATTGTAAACAATGTTACATCAAAGATTATTGTGGTTACGTGAGAGAAGCTCTTTGTTCTTCTCTCAAATGGTTTGGATAAAATACACAGTAATGTGTGTTCGGACACAGATATATATAACACACATGCGCGTGTGCACATACACACCCCTAAAAAGAAAATGATAAAACTCAGAAAAGTTTTATTTATTTTTTTAAAGACCTTTTTTTTTTTTTTTTTTTACAGACCAAGATCACAAGTAGGCAGAGAGGCAGGCGGTGGGGGGCTGGGGTGGGGAAGCGAGCTCCCCGCTGAGCAGAGAGCCCTGATGCGGGGCTCAATCCCAGGACCCTGGGATCATGACCTGACCCAAAGGCAGAGGCTTTAACCCACTGAGCCACTCAGGTGCCCCGAACTCAGCAAAGTTTTAAGTTGGTGGGGGTGCCCTGTACTGTGTCAGCATGGCTGAGCCAGAACCCAATTTTCCAGAAGCCTCCTTCCCTTACAGTTCCACGGCAGAGATCTGGCGCTCAGAAGTAACACGGGACTCTGAAGGCGTTCAGGGTTAGGGACGCAGAGTTGCTGGCAGATTCCAGCTTGTTCTAGGCTCTGCTCTGTGGCCAGCTCTTCTTCCTCACTGAGCAACAGTGCCCCCCTTTCCGCAGGCCCATCGCCAGACTCCTGGCTATAGCACCCTAGAGGCAACAAACCCCCTGGGCCTGTCTGCCAGCCTCCTTTTCAGCGCCCTAGACCCTGCTTTGGCAGCTGAACGGGCCTGGCTCCTCACGATAACTGGTCAGTGATCTCTTGCCCTCCAGGTCCCCCCTTTCAGACACCGTCACCTCCCCAGCTCCTTCCATGGCTCTGTTCCGTCTAGTCCCTATAATAAATCCCTTCTCGCTCACAGTACCCCTGCCTCCCTGATGGAATCCATTGGTGAATCTGAGTAAAAAGGTCTACGTATTCTTTTTTTAAATTTTTTTAAAAGATTTTGTTTATTTATTTGACAGACCAAGATCACAAGTAGGCAGAGAGGCAGGCACAGAGAGAGGAGGAAGCAGGCTCCCTGCTGAGCAGAGAGCCCGATGCGGGGCTCAATCCCAGGACCCTGGGATCATGACCTGAGCCAAAGGCAGAAGCTTTAACCCACTGAGCCACCCAGGCACCCCAGGCTTATGTATCCTTACAACTTTTCGGTAAACGTGAAATACTTTCCAAACAAGTTTTCACCATTCAAAGTTCTGTTTCTGTAGAATTTAAAATACTGGATGATCCACTCACTCAAAGGTTAAAAAAAGGGGAGGTTCATTTCATTTCTGGGGCAAAGACTACTAAGTCTGAGAAGGCAGCATTGCACTAGCTCCGATGGCAGGACCCTCCAGTGGGGCCCTGGCAGGAGATGGCTCTGTAGCCTCCTGCTCTGCTCACCAGCGGCCTGATCAGAGGACATGTGACTAGGGCAGAAACCCCACAAAACCAGCAGTTTGTTGGGGGCCAGACCCAACATACCCCTCCTGCCTCTTGATTGGACCCGGACCAGCTACGACACGCTTTATAGGTAGAGAAAGTGAGATCAACACACTTAACTGACACTCTCCCAGCCACAGAAAGATGCACCCGCCCAGCCTTCAGCCACGGTATTCACAGGAGGGAAAAGAGCACACATAAAGGCAAAAGATGAGAATCTGGGCCACAGACGGCTCTAAAATTACTTTCAGCAGTAACTGAATATATCCGCCTATTGTTTTATTCATCCAGCTTCTCCTGAGGCACTCTGCTATTTATTCCCTTTGGTAGAATTTAAGAGCAAATACTCCAAGGATATCAGCATAGATGTGGCCAAAAAAAAAAAAAAAAATCTTTTTCATTAAATACCCAAGTCCTAAATGTTCAGTTTCCACAGCTGTAATTCATAAATAGGCATATGTTTTGTAAATGTTGGCCAGCATTTCAGGGCAACTTTAATGAAGTACATTTTTTACTTTTCTTTTAAACCAGAAGATACGAGATGCCTGGGTGGCTCAGTCAGTTAAATGTCTGCCTTCGGCTCAGGTCATAATCCTGGGGTCCTTGGATCGTGCCCCGCATCGGGCTCCCTGTTCAGTGAAGAGTCTGCTGCTTCTTCTGCCTGCTGCTCCCCCGGCTTGTGCTCTCTCTCACATGCACTCTCTCTCAAATAAATTCTTTTTTTTTTTTTTTTAAGATTTTTTATTTATTTATTTGATAGAGAGAGATCACAAGTAGACAGAGAGGCAGGCAGAGAGAGAGAGAGAGAGAGGGAAGCAGGCTCCCTGCTGAGCAGAGAGCCCGATGCGGGACTCGATCCCAGGACCCTGAGATCATGACCTGAGCCGAAGGCAGCGGCTTAACCCACTGAGCCACCCAGGCGCCCTCAAATAAATTCTTTAAAAAAATTTTTTTAAAAAAGAGGTGCCTGGGTGGCTCAGTCAGGTAAGCATCTGCCTTTGCCTCAGGACATGATCTCAGGATCCTGGGATCAAGCCCCATGTCGGGCTCCCTGCTCACTGGGGAGCCTGCTTCTCCCTCACCTCCCTGGTTGTTCTGTCACTATCTTTGTCTGTCTCTCTCTCTCTCAAATAAATAAATAAAGCCTTTTTTTTTTTTTTAAGATTTTATTTATTTATTTGACAGACAGAGATCACAAGTAGGCAGAGAGGCAGGCACAGAGAGAGGAGGAAGCAGGCTCCCCGCAGAGCAGAGAGCCCGATGCAGGGCTTGATCCTAGGACCCTGGGATCATGACCTGAGCCGAAGGCAGAGGCCTAAACCCACTGAGCCACCCAGGCGCCCCAATAAATAAAGCCTTTAAAAAAAAAACAAAACGGAAGACATAAAATCATTTAAAAAATACAATGTTGCCAGGGTGCCTGGGTGGTTCAGTCCCTCAAGTGTCAGACTCTTGGTTTCAGGTCAGGTCATGATCTGGGGATCCTGGGATGAAGCCCCAGGTTGGGTTCCGTGCTCAGCAGGGAGTCTGGTTCAGGGTTCTCTCCCCCTCTGCTTCCACCCCCCACACCACCCTGCTCATTCGCCTGCATGCATGCACGTGCACTCTCTCTCAAATTAATAAATCTTTAAAAAATAAAAAAATAAAATTAAAAAAATAGAAAACAGAATGTCGCTATCATTAAAGTAATACTTAATTTAGGCAAGAATCAACAATGATGCTAAAATTAGTACGTTAAATATTCGATGAGAAAAGAGATATTTACGGGGTGCCTGGGTGGCTCAGTGGTTAAAGCCTCTGCCTTCGGCTCAGGTCATGATCTCAGGGTCCTGGGATTGAGTCCCGCATCGGGCTCTCTGCTCAGCAGGGAGCCTGCCTCCTACTCCTGTCTCTCTCTGCCTGCCTCTCTGCCTACTTGTGATCTGTCAAATAAATTAAAAAAAAAAATCTTAAAAAGAAAAGAGGTATTTACATAGTCTCAAAATATCTCCCCCACAAACTACCTATTACAAAGGGGAAAACAGAGTTTACAGTGGGGAAACCCAGCAAATACTGCCTTACTATCACCAGACATACAGACATCACATGCCTGCTAATGTGATTGCTGCACTGGGGACACAACACTCTTGTGGGGTTCCTGCCCAAAATGAACCCTGAGGACAGTCACGAAGAAACATCAAATGAACCCAATGAGAGACATTCTATCAAATAGCAGGCCTGTACTCTCCTAAAATGTCAAGGTCATGAACCACAAACAAAGGCAGAGGAAGGCAGAACTGTTCTAGATGGAAGGAGATAAAAGAGACATCATGATTAAATGCAGTGTGTTATCCCTGTCTGGATCCTGGGCTAGAAAAAGAGAACTGTGATACAGGACATTATGGAGACAATGAACAAAATGTGAAGAAGGACTGCAGATTACGGTATTATGCTGTTAAATGTCTTGATTCTGGGGGCGCCTGGGTGGCTCAGTGGTTTAAGCCTCTGCCTTCGGCTCAGGTCATGATCTCAGGATCCTGGGATGGAGCCCCACATCGGGCTCTCTGCTCAGCGGGGAGCCTGCTTCCCCCCCCCCCTCTGCCTACTTGTGATCTCTGTCTGTCAAATAAATAAATAAAATCTTTAAAAAAAAAAAAGTCTGGATTCTGATGGATGTACTGTGGTAATGTAACAGACAGTCATGAGGGACGCCTGGGTGGCTCAGCTGGTTAAGTGTCTGCTTTCGGCTCAGGTCCTGATCCCACGGTCCTGGGGATTGAGCCCCCACATCAGGCTTCCTGCTCAGTGGGGAGTCTGCTTCTCCCTCTCCTTCTGCCCTACCCCGACACATGCTCACTCTCTCATCCCGCATTCTAATAAATAAATAAAATCTTAAAAAAAAAAGTCATGAGCCTCCATGTGCTTAGGAAATGTACACTGATGTTCTTAAGAAATAACCTTCAAGGAAGAGAAAACTTCACAGAAAATATTGCACAATGTTGAGAGTTGGTAAATCTGGGTGAAGGATATGTGGGTGTTTTTTTTTTTTTTTTGACACTTCGTGCTTTCTTATACTTGTTTGAAACGGTTTTAACTTTTCTATGAGTTCGAAATTATTTCACAATGGAAAGTTAAGAAGAGCAGTTAAAATAAAAAGGTATGCTCTCTATAATCTACTGCATGGGAACGCACTGAAGGGTCCTGTTGGGCTAGAGCTGTTAATGTCAGGCAGGATCTCACAGGACCCTGTGTGCTGCGATCTTGGGTAGGAGTGGGAGCTGGGCAGAGATCTGAATCCATCTTTGTTATTTAGGTGTCTTCTCCCCTCTGAGCTTACTATGTTCAGGTTAATGTCTCTAGGCTGAGTCACACAGCAGACTCAGACCGCTTTATGTAGAAGAAACACCACCTCCGATAATATTAATGGTAAAGAGATATTATTTAATGATAAACCGTCAGTTGTTTAGTCTCCTCCATTAAAAGGCAGTGAAATACACAGCGAGGCTAATTTACCTGTAGGGAAGGGTAGTCACGGGCCAGCATTAGCGTCGTAGCACCCAGCCGGGCTTATGGGTTAACCTGCTTCAGGTTAGCACACTCCAGGCTTGCTGACCTGAGGCCTTTGATATGTCACAGAACTAATTTACTTTCTTTGAGATTTGCAGACCACTGGCCTTGGGGAGTGCAGGACCAGAACTTTCCCAGGCCACAGAGGCCAACAAGTCTGTCTGAGGCTGCCTCAGCTTTCTGATGAGCTAAAACATCTTTTAGCAAAATGTTTTTCCTTTTTAAGGTCACATAAATGACTTTACGGACCATCCTCTGCATCTGCAGCCCCTGCCTTCCTCTGCAGAAAGAACACTGTATTCTTGCACAACCACCAAAGTACCAAGGAACCAGACCTTCTTGCATCATCCCTTCCCCGCCCCCACTTCCCTACCCCGCGGGGCACCAAGGAACTTCTAGAACTTCCTGCACAACCCCCGAGCACTGAGAGAACTCTGTAACTGGCCTCGTGGAGTCTGCACATAATCAAAAAATGCCACAGACCACTGCACTCCCTTAACTGATTAAATCTCTTTAAAAATCTCTGGGCCAGGCAGAAACCTCAGAGTTGGCTTTTGGACAAGGCTCTGCCTTCTCCCCAGGGGGCCGGCCACCTGAATAAAATTCATATTCCTTTCCAGTCAATACTCATCTCTTGAGTACTGGCCTTTCAGGCAGTGGGCAGTCGAGCTTGGGTTCGGTAACATTACTTATGTTCTCTAATCCTAAAACTCTTTGGGACCATTTTTGCCTCAGTCAGGTAGGATTCTTGATAGCTTTGCTCATTCCTAGCCCTGTATGCTTCCTCTCTTCAAGTGCTGGCCAAGCTCCATGACAATGCTGTATGCTTCGATGGGGCCGTTCACTGCAACTCTAACCACCAACAAATATCTAGAAGGCACAAACCTTATACGAGGACTGTATTCAGCCTGCTTGTACTGGCCTGGAACCAACCAGGAAAGTCACAAATTGTCTGTACCTCCATCCCCCTAGCTGTAAAAGGCCCCACTGAAAGGCAGACCTTGTCACGTTCAATTTGGACCATGTCTAGTCAGCACATGCAAAAGGTTCATGGGGAGAAGGAACAGTTTCTTTGGTGATATTTTCCCTGGTCTGGGGGAACTTAACAACTTAGTTGGAAAGACAGAACACATCAGATGTTAAAGTGATTTGTGCCTGGAGCCCATGGTGGCTCCGTTGGTTGGGCGTCTGCCTTTGGCTCAGGTTGTGATCTTAGGGTCCTGGGACTGAGCCCTGCATAGTACTCCCTGCCCAGCGGGGAGCCTGCTTCTCCCTCCCTCTCTGCTGCCACTCCTCCTGCTTGTGCTGTCTCTGTCAAAGAAACGGAAAAAAAAAGAAAAAGAGACACAATAAAAAATAAATTAAGGGGCGCCTGGGTGGCTCAGTGGGTTAAAGCCTCTGACTTTAGCTCAGGTCATGATCCCAGGGTCCTGGGATCAAGCCCCACATCGGGCTCTCTGCTCGGCGGGGGAGCCTGCTTCCCCCACTCTCTCTGCCTGCCTCTCTGCCTACTTGTGATCTCTGTCAAATAAATAAATAAAATCTTAAAAAAAAATAAAATAAATTAAAAAAAGAAAAAAGAAAAGAGAAGAAAATAAAATAAATAAAAACAAAAAATTAAATTTAAAAAATAAAATAAAATAAAAATAAAACCAAAAATAAAAAATAAAATAAAATAAAATAAATAAAGTGATGTGTACAGAGGACTAATGGGAGAAATAAGAAACCTTAATCCTGGTCTACTGCAAATTCACTGTCACCCTGGCAATGACGATGTCTTAAGGCTTCATGCCTTATTTGTAACATGAGGGGGTTGGAGTGGATGACAATGAAGAGGGTAGAAATGTACGGAGCACTTATATACCAAGCCCTACAGTAAGCACTGAAAAAGGATTAATACAGTGAAATCTCCTGCTATGAGGTAGAGACCACTATTCCTATTTTACAGATAATACATGAGATCCTTTCAACTTCAACAGAATTATGTGATTTCAAGTTAAGTAATATGGTAAACTACATTCTCCAAAGGTGGCCACAATATTTCCCATCCCACGTGATCTTCTTAAAGTGTGACTCTGATACTCCTAACTTGGAGAGGTGGGTCTATGTCTTCTCTCACTGAACTGGGGCGGGCTTGTGACTAGAGAAAGCAATGTTATGTGACTTCTGAGGCTAGATCACAAAAGCCAATCTCTCTGATACTGGTTTCCTATTGCAGCACAATAGATTACCCACAAACTTAATGGCTTATACCCACTTATTAGCTCAGTCCATAGGTCAGAATTATAGGCAGAGCATGGCTGGGTTCTCTGTTCATAGTTTCACAAGGATGAATTAAAGGTGTTGTCTGAACTGAGTTCTCAGAGGGTCTAGGGGAAAATCTGCTTACAAGCTCCCAACGTTGTTGGCAGAATTCAGTTCTTTGTGGTTGTAGGACTTGAGGTCTGCCTGTCCTTGCTGGCTGTCAGTGGAGGCTGCACTCTCAGCTCCTAAAGGCTACCCAAATTCCTTGCTAACACGGCCACCTCCACCCTCAAAGCCAGCTGTAGATAATCTCCCTCACATCTAATCCTTTTCACACTTCAAATCTCTGACATCCTCAGTCCCTGGCTTCTAGAACGGACCCAGATTGAAATGGCTCAAGCGATTAGATCAGGCCCACGTGCAGACTCTCCCTATCTTAAGGTCAACTGATTTGGGACTTACTTACACCTGCAAAATCCCTTGTGTCATATAATCGTGGGAGTGAAATCTAATCATATTCATAGGTTCCACCCAAATCAAGGGGAGGTATGCCAGGGCAAGGGTCACTGGGGGTAAAATTCTGCCTACCACATAGCTTCTATTTTATTCTCCTGTTATACTTATTTTTGGAGCTCAGCCTTCATACTGTGAGGAAGTATAAGCAGCTTGTGGAAAGGAGCAGAGGCCTCCCAGCCAACAGTCCCAGCTGAGCACCTAGCCAACAAGCAGTGTTAACTGGTTAGCCATATTAGTAAGCCATTTTGAAAGTGGATCTTCCAGCCCTAAACTGAGCTGCTCCAAGTGGTAATAATGACAGTTACTGAGTCCCACCCAATGTGCAAATGTGTGAGTAAAAGGACTGTTGTCAGCCACTAAGTTCTAGGGTGATCTATTACACAGCAATAGGTAATCAAAGTGAAGTAGCAACCCAAGTGAGAAGATCTACAAGTATTGAAAGTTTTTTTTGCAGATAGGAGTGATAACCTACCTTTCTTTTAGGACACTGGGGGATCGAGCATCTGACAGTATAGGTCTAAAATGTCTTTCAATTCACGGCTGCTGATTTATTGATTCAAACTTACACTGAACTAATTTACACTAGTATACTAGTCATCTCTATTTGGAAGCCCAGCATTTTAAAAAGGTTATCTAAAAATGCTGTTTTCCTTTTGAGCAATGGTTATACCATATATTTTAAGCTACAGCTGAGAAATATTTGGGATGTAAATAAAGATAATGAATGTACTAATTTTTAAAGATACCATGGTCTTGTTCATAAATCACTAAAGTATTAGTTACCTCAATGTATACTTAATTACTTTTCAAGTTATTTTCAATGAGAAAAAATAGAAAACACATGGAAAATAATCATCAGTTTCGTCATTAAGAATTTTAATCAATGGGGGCGCCTGGGTGGCTCAGGTCATGATCTCAGGATCCTGGGATTGAGCCCCACATCGGGCTCTCTGCTCAGCGGGGAGCCTGCTTTCCCCTCTCTCTCTGCCTGCCTCTCTGTCTACTTGTGATCTCTGTCAAATAAATAAATAAAATCTTAAAAAAAAATTTTAATCAATGGATATTAACTATTAGGTGAAAGACTGTTGGAGTAGAACTTCCATAAACTCTCTAAGAGAGTTTGGATTATTTGGTGATTATAGAGGGGAGAAACCTGGCAGACAGAGCCTTAACAAAATCAAACAAACAACAACAACAACAAAAAATCAAACTTAATATCACCAATGATAGAACAAAGTAACATCACGTGCCTTCCACTGTGATGCACTAAGGACACACCATCACATGTGTAGTATTCTTGCCCCCAAATGTTTATTTATGAGAAAACATATAAATGCAAATTAAGGATATTCTGAAAAATCACTGACTTGTACTTTTCGCAAAAATATCAATGTCATAAAAAGAAAAAATGCTGGGAACTCCTCTACACTAAGGAAGATTAATCTAGAGGTAACTAAGAGGTAACTAAATGTGAATCTTGACTGGATCACCCTCTTCCAACAAAAAAGAAAAGAAACAGCCACAAAACTCTAAAATTTAAGTATGCACTTCATATTAAATAGTACTGTACATAAAAGTATCTGAGTGGATTATTGTACTGTAATTAAGTAGGGAAATGTCCTTGTTAAGAGCCAGACGCGGAAATGTTTAGGGGTGAAACGTTACTATAGCTGCAACACTCAGGAAAATTGTGTAAGGATTAAATTTGTGTACCTGGTTTAACGATATTGTATCACATCTAGTCCACACTGCCCACAGACCGGACAGAACAATCAAAGCTTCCCTTTGTATACCGAGGAGAAGCACACAGCTGGACACTCACCTCCCTGGGTGGCGCACGGAGCCCTGGGAGTTTTACGGTGATCTCAGCACAAGGGCGAGCGGAGGATGAGGCTGCCAGAGAAACAGAAATACACGCACACACGACAGGGTTCACGCGGGGCACCCTTTATGGCCGTCCTGCTCAGGCGTGACGGTGAAGCCACGCCTCTCGCCCCTAAAGGCGTATCTGACAGCAGCATGTGTCTGTCCAACGCACTTTACTGCAGTCACGGGAAGGTGCGGGGGCGTGGCTATACCTCCCGCGCCACGGGCACGCACGACAGCCGCACATGCTGTGTGGAGCACTTTATGGCAACCACGCAAAGGCGCGAGGTCACGGGCCCACGCTGTGCGGAGTAGGCGCTCTCATGCCTTGGAGATCATGGAGATGGTGGCGGCACTGTGGCGGAGTGCGAGGGGCTATACGCAGACCAAGGAGTTCCGGAACTACCTGGCCAGCACTCACTTCTGGGGTCCCGTGGCCAACTATGGCCTTCCGCTGGCTGCCTTTAAGGACATGAACGCATCACCTGAAATCATGAGTGGCCGTATGACAGTAGCGCTCATCTTCTACTCGATGGCCTTCATGCGTTTCGCCTACCATGTACAGCCTCGAAACCTGCTGCTGTTCGTATGCCACAGCACCAATGTCGTGGCGCAGAGTGTGCTGCTGAGCCGCTACCTGAATTACTACTACGGCGGAGGCGTGTTGGCGGCTGTTGGTACCACCGCTGCCACCACCCTTGATCCCACCAGCGGTCCTGTACCTGTTAGCGACCTTGACGATGACGACTCCTGCTAGGCAGCCGCCCGCCCCAACCCATGGTCCCAGAAGCGTGACTGAGAAGGCCCGATTGAAAGTTTGCAGCTTGCAAACTGAACTGTTCTCCCTAAAGAGACCAGTGAAGTTTGGTTTTTACTCTAATAAAATTGCGAGTCTGACTGAAACCTGCAGTTTGGTTAATAAAGAAGAGAAAATAGCGCAGAACTGAAGGTGTTGAGTGCTGTTTATTTCGTGATCTGGAAATATAATGTTCTTAGGTGGGGGTAGATTGGCTGGTCTTCCTCTTCACCGGATCTGCACCTTGAGGGTTAGTTTTTACAGGGGAGGAAGAATGAATGAGAGCGTTCCTGAGATGGTGTTTTGTTTTTTGTTTCGGGTGTCCAGGTCAAATAATGCTTGGTAGCATACATGATTTTTAAAACTTGGTACAGGCGCCTGCATGGCTTAAGTTGTTAAGCGTCTGCCATCAGCTCAGGTCATGATCACAGGGTCCAGGGATTGAGCCCCACATTGGGCTCCCTGCTCGTTGAGAAGCCTGTTTCTCCCTCTCCCACCTCCCCCGCTTGTGTTCCCTCTCTCGCTTTGTCTCTCTCTGTCAAATAAATAAATAAAATCTTAAAAAAAAAAAACTTGGTACAGGCATTAATTTTTTTACAGCAAAAATAAGTCAGGGGCTATTGCTACTGAGGGAAATAGTTCGAAGTGGGTTTAAATGAATTCAGTGAAATCCAATTTAGGCTTTTAAAAAGTACTTATTAAGAGAACCTAGAATCTCTTGGTGATTGGATAGCAATTAGAGAATCTATGGTGGAAACAGGATAAACAAACCTGAGTTTAGTTGCTGTCAACCCTGGATTCTAGGTAAATAGAAGATAAAAACGACAAAATCACAATCGTTTCCTCTTCTTGCCTAAAAATGGGGGAAATGGCAGTCGGTAAAACTGATAAGACTATTGCCTTGTGGCTAGCTAGGGTTGGGGATGAGGGTAAACAGCATTGGCTCACAGTGTCCCCTTAGGAATCTTACGGACTTGTCTTAAACCAGGTTACATGAGGTGGGGAAAGAAAAGGGTGGGGCTGTGAGTGTAAGGCCACTGTCTCTGCAGCAGAGGCTGTCTTTTAGGATTTGATGCCAAATCTGCCTCTGGAGGATGCAGGAAGTTCCAGAGGGTTCTACTGGGTAAAGAGTGCTTAAACCCTACTTTTGTTAAAGATTTCGAACGCAGGGGCGCCTGGGTGGCTCAGTCGGTTAAGTGGCTGCCTTCGGCCCACTCAGGTCATGATCCCAGGGTCCTGGGATTGAGCCCTACATCTGGCTCCCTGCTCAGTGGAGAGCCTGCTTCTCCCTCTCCCTCTGCTTGCAGCCCTGCCTACTTGTCAAAATAAATAAATAGTCTTAAAAAAAAAAAAAAAAAAAGATTTCAAATGCAAAGAAGGGCCCCTGGGTGGCGCAGTAGGTTAAGCATCTGACTCTTAGTTTGGGCTCAGGCTGTGATCTCAGGGTCTTGAGATCAAATCCCTCATCTCACACAGAGTCTTCTATAGCGTCATCTGGGAAGTGACATACCATCACTCAGCTGTTTCCTATTGGCCACGTGAACAAACCCCAGTACGTTGTGGGAGGAAAATACAAGGGTGGGAATACCTGGAGGCAGGGATCTTTGGGGGGGGCCATCTTGGAGGCTGGCTACCACATATGGTTCTGAAATTAAATTTCTCATGCCTTTCTGAAACTCAGTAGAAAGTAATAAAGCATGTCAGGTCATCACTCACCTTCCCCCAAAAGATGTCACAAAACGCTCAGTTTACAGTTTTGTGGTCATTACTAAACATGCATGTATCATGGAGCATGGGTTTGAGAAAAGGGAAAGAAGTCTCTGGAAGATAGTATTTTCATATTTATATAGTTCAGACTATATAATGTAGTAATAAAAACCAGTTCTTAAAGTTTTGAAATGAGACATAACCTTTTATCAAAATCTTTATTAAAACTTGAAAGGAATTTTTCCCTTCACTACTACGTGAGTAGAAATTCATATATTTTTAGATCTGTCTTACAACATGTATTTTGTAATTTGAGTATATTTCAATCAAAGGCAGGTAGGTTTCTAATTAACCTGGTAAGGGAAAAGTAGGTAATAATCCCTACTGATAATTTCCTATTATTCTACATTTATAATTTAGAGGGCAAAATGATTAGAGAAAAAAAAATCCAAAAGATTCCAATGCCTCCAACTCTAAGGCAATGTTCCACTTACAGGATCTAATTTGTAGTTTGCCCACCCAAGAGGTCTAATCCTTTGTTGCCTAGGATATTCATGTTTAAAGCCATATAAGTGATTAATACTTTAATAAAAATGAGGCTTTCAAATCATTAGGGTAACAATCACTTATAATCTCCCTAAACTATCAAATACAGCCCTTTCTGGACTTCACAATTTAACCTGTCTACCGATCTCTTCTGCTACTTTATGAAGCCAATAACATTTTGAATGGCAGAGCTATTTTTCCAGAAGTTTTTGTTACTGACACACTTTTGTTATTACCTAGAATTCGGGTTTTATACTGAGCTTAATAAGTAATGTCCTTCTCCTTAGGTCTTCTGAGTTCCCTGGAAAAGCACAGGCTAAAATCCGAAGAATTGCCTTACCTTTGCAACCATAAATGTCCAAACTCTTTTTCTCCTCTAATTCTTTCCACCTACTGTGTCACAGGGAGAGGAGGAGAGAGTAAATCATATTGCTGGATGGAAATCAGGCCCTTGGAGACGAAACAGCCCTGTGTGAAAGGGAGACCACCTCCTGGGCTTCTCTGGATGCTACCGCCTCCCCAGTGCCCCTAGAGGTGGAGCTGACCCCCCACAAAAATGGGAGGCTACAACCTATTCCAGGGAATTTGACACATAAGTCTTATAATTTGAATTTATATATTGTTTACATCTCTTGATTATCTTGAAATGAACAGACTGTAATTAAGAACTTTCAAAATACCAGGAGCGCATGTTTGTTGGACAAATTGTATATGGGACAATGCCACAAACAGAATAGCCACATTTCTTCTAACCACCCCCCTCGACCTCAATTCCTCTCCCAGCGGTAAAACAGCAAAGGAGCCTGGGACAGGCATATAGCTTTCCGGACCTTTTATTGAAAAAGAGTTTCACAGCATACCACGCAATGTTGAACGTTCTGCTTCTGTTCCGTGTGTGTTAGAGATCGTTCTGTCTCCCTGCACTGCAGCATGACGACATTCTTCTTTACAACCACAGAGTGCTCTGTGGCTTGGATGCGCTGGGATTTCACCAGTCATCTCTTGATGCCAGGCTCCCGGTGCCACTGTGAGCACCCCCGTGTGGGCATCATGGGCCACGTGCCCAGATTCATAGAGAGGCCCACAGGCTGACATCCCTGTGCACGCTCCATTTGCTTTAAAGCCCTCTCTGGACATATCTTCCCTTTCTTCGATTTCAGTGTAGTTAAATGTTGCCAGTATAACGTTTTCTGCACAGTATCTTTCATTTATCAGAGCAGACAATAAATCCAAGACGATGGCACATATAACATCGTCCATACCTTATACATCCTCACATCTGGCATCCTTTTCAGTGCCCAGCTGTGGCGGACACTTGATAAATGTTTGACAGAGAAGGAAAAGCTAACTGGACACAAGGGATATGAGACGAAAGTGTTCATAACCCTAAGTTACTAAAGTTAGAAAGCAGGTCTTAACTTGGTTAGTGAATCAAGATTTAATTGGATCCTACCTTCCAGATGTACCTTACATCTAGAAGCTGGGAAACGTTTCAGCAAATTTCTTAGTCTGGGCATGGTTGTGAGAACAATGAAGATTCTTACTTTACTATGGAAGTTTTCTAAAGAAATTGTGTGAAATGGACGGACAAAGAAAATGTACAATTCAAGACCCGTCAGTTAGGAACATCTGCCTTCATGCAGGGTTTATAGCATTATATACATGCATTTTAATGTAAAAATATGCCAAATATACCCCCACCCTCTGCCCATTGTCTACAGAGCACATCCTTGATGGGCAGCCAAGCAAGCGAACGATGCTTCCTTTGGGCTTGGAGTAGAAACACTTCCTCCAAGGAATGCGGCAGGTGGCAATTCTGTCCCTGAAGGTCCAGAAGTGACCTGGTCCCGTTAAGTGCTGCTGGCTTTGAAAAGGAGCAGAGGTGGGGGGAGGGAGGCTGATCCCATGGACCACTGCATATGACTGGACGGTGGTTTTGCAGTTGAGGAAACAAATAGGACAAAGTCAGAAGTGGAGAACTCTTGGGGTAAAGCGATAGACGAAGTTACAGATGAATCTGTCAATCTGTGGAAAGAAAACGATGCCTCTGAATTTCCGTTAAGAATGGTGATATTTCATCCTTAAATCTCATAACAAAGGACAAGGCTTAGTTAACAGTATGACACACATTCATGTGTAAGAATAAATTGTTGGTGGATCCCTCAGTCAACAAATATTTGTGAAGCACACGAGGGCTAGGCCCGTGCTCAGCACTCAGAGTATATAGAACTGACCAGAAAGGGCCATGATGGCCACGGGAGGTGACTTTTCCCAGGAGTGCTATACACAAGCCAGCAACTACAGAGCTTTCCCCGACGTCCCCATCTGTGATGCTGGCTTGGGCCCTCTGCCTGCTTTGGTCAGTTAAGTCACCGTGTTCTCCAGTCCCCCGCGACCAGCCTGGGCCCACCTCCTCGCCCTACCGGCCTGGCCTATCAGAAACAGGGACCAATAATTCTGTACTAACCAGAAAAGGCTAGGAAATGGCCTTTCCGGAGATTTGTTTTCTTGCCTTCTTCCAAAAAGGAAGGATTTATATCTCAACATTTATATCACAGTCTCCCTGTCCCCTGCTGTCGCTTGGGCATCCTCCTAAAAGAGACTTTCAGGAATGGGTGTGGGGACAGGGCTTGGGTGCCATTAGGCAGAACACTCAGTGTGACCCTTCGCACAGGCCTGGCCAACCACAGACTTTACTGTGTGAAGCAGTTGAAAGTTTAGGACCAGAAAAGAATCTTACCTTCTGAATAGAAAACAAAAACAAAAACAAAAAATCACCCTCCCCCCAAAACCCTAATGTCCCAAACCCTAAGACCCCAAAATCAAAACAAACAAAAAAAACCTCTGGATGACAGCAAGTTTGGGCACAGCAGCAGCTAACATTTTTTGGGCGGTTACAGATAACACAACACCAAGCTTATGAATATTAAAAAAAATATTCCCAAAGAGTCAAAGAAGTCTAGGACAAACCAACAAAAATTCCTTTTCTGTCTGGGCAGGGTACTCTGATAAGTGTTTCCTTTTGCACAGAAAAGAAAAGCTGAGATTGAAGCCATGCTGACATTCACATAACAGGCCTGATTTCTGTCAGAGGGCAATCTAAAACAACAGAAAATATTTAATTTCCTTTATTTGAAAGGAAACCATGAAACATTGGAGACAGTCATTTTAACAAATTTTTCTTATGGAAATGAACAAGTTGTTAAAAGCTAGGTATCACTGGCATTGTTTTAGAGCTGACAGGCTTTTTGATTAAGTCAGAAAGTTGATTTACTTAAGACTAAACCAGTGACTCCAGGTATATTGGACTAAACAAAGCTGACAGGGATATTATGTTGAATTACTTCATAGATGTGAGAACCACCAATTAGAGCACAGAGCTCAGTGTCCTTTCTTTCAAATAATAAGGACACGGGGAAACTTCAGGTTAGACCAAATTGTGCATTCATCACCGCCTTACATAAGAGAACAGGCATCAGGGTGATGAGGTTATTTTGTCCTTACTTACCGTCACATGCAGGAAATCACCTCAGGCCTTCCCTTCAGGTGTCTGGGCCCCAGGTTCCTTGGAATCTGGATTTTGGTGCTGTAGATGGAGGCTGTCTAGTTTCTGCAGATCTCCTCTAAGACCACTTCTAAGATCCTTATTGTTTCTCAGAAATTCTTTTACCACTTGCAATCGGTTTAAGATCTGCAAGAAGAAATCATATGATGTACGGCTTAGATCATTTAATAGCAGGCTTGTAATTCAGATGGAAAACTTACTAGGTCTGAGACTGGCTCCTTTTCACGTGTCCGCCAATAGCTGGTTCTGGGGCCACACAAGGGGTTGTTTGTCTCCTCAAATTTTTTTGCTTTTTAAAGGCTAATATCCAAAATAGATGAGGAACTCGTACAACCCAATAGCCAAAACCTCCAAATAATCCAATTAAAAATAGACAAAGGACCTAAATAGACATTTTTCCAAAGAAGATGTATTATTGGCCAACAGGTACATGAAAAGATGCTTGACATCGCTCATCAGGGAAACATAAATCAAAACCATGATGAGGGGACACCTGCGAGGCTCAGTCGTTAAGTGTCTGCCTTCGGCTCAGGTCATGATCCCAGGGTCCTGGGATTGAGCCCCACATCGGGCTCCTTGCTCAGTGGGGAGCCTACTCCTCCCTCTCTCATTCCTCCTGCTTGTGTTCCCTCTCTCTCTGTGTCAAATAAATAAATGAAATCTTAAAAAAGAAAAACAACCACAATGTGATCTCACCACATGCCTGTTAGAATGGCCATCACCGAAAAGACAAGAGATAACCAACACTGGAGAGGAGGTAGAGAAAAGGGAACCCTTGTGAACTACTGGTAGAATGTAAATTAGTGCAGCCAGTGTGGCAAACAGTATGGAGGCGCCTCAAAAAATTAAAAATAGAGCTACCCCATGATCCAGCAGTTCCACTTCTGGGAACATATCTGAAGGAAAGGGAAACACCATGTTAAAGAGATGATGTGCACCCCTGAATTCATAAGCAGCATTATTTACAACAGCTAAGACATGGAAACAACCTAAGTACCTCCTGAGAGATGAATGGGTAACGAAGATGTGGTATATATATACAGTGGGATATTATTCAGCCATAAAAAGAAGGAAATTCCGCCATTTGTGGTAACATGTAGGTCGGGTCATCAAGTCGTATACCCTAAACTTATGCAATGCTGCATGTCAATTACATCTCAATAAAAATGGAAAAAAATTTTTAAATTCTTTTTTGCTTTAAAACCTCCTACATTTGTAGGAAAGGCCTATATATCTACCCGATCTCTATATGTGTATATACACACGTTTGCATATATATATATATATATATATGTATATATACACATATATATACATATAAAAATAAAATAAGGGGCGCGTGGGTGGCTTATTTGGTTGGGCAGTGAACTCTTGACTTTGGCTCCAGTCATGATCTCAGGGTTGTGGGATAGAGCCCCGCGACAGGCTCTGTGCTCAGAGTGGGGTCCGCTTGAGGTTCTCTCACTTCCTCTCCCTCTGCCCCTCCTCCCACTCATGCATGCTCTTTTATTCTCAAATAAATAAAATCTTTTAAAAAATAAAATAAAATGAAGCCCCTTCATTTGGAATTTGTACCTGCACATTTATTACTATTACATATATGTATACTTATTACTATTAAATATTTATAAAATATACATTTTTTTTAAAAGGTTTTATTTATTTATTTGTCAGAAAGAGAGTGAGAGAAAGCAACACAAGCAGGCAGAGAGGCAGGCAGAGGTGGAGAGAGAGGCAGGCTCCCCGCTGAGCAAGGAGCCCGATGCGGGACTCGATCCCAGGAACCTGGGATCATGACCTGAGTCGAAGGCAGCGGCTTAACCCACTGAGCCACCCAGGCATCCCTAAAATATACATGTTTTAATAGTAATAAATATACAGGTACAAAATTCAAAATGAACACATGAGAACAAGGTAAAAAGTCAGTTTGACACAGTCAAAACAAATCTTTTAAATTAAGAATGGGGAAGGCTTATGCATGTTTATAGGTAAAGGGAGAAGAGGAAATAGAGGTGAAAAAACAGAAAGTACTGGAAAAATTACGGAAATATAGTCAGACAGACTTGGATTGTGAAGCCCAGCTTTACCACTTAACCAGCTGAGTGACGCTGGGCCAGACACCTGATCTCTCCGAGCTTCCTTGCCCGTATGCGAATGGAGGACGATGATACCAACACTACCTAGGATTCTTAAAAGGACTAGAAATAATCTACTTCAAGCGCTTAGCGTCGCGTCAGGTATATCCTTTCCTTTCTATGGTCATTCCACAAATATTTATCCAGATCCAGTCTACTACGTGCTATGCACTGCTCCAGGCAAAAGATGCTTAGCACCTCCATTCCTCCAAACTCTTGGGCTTGTCTTGCACGTGTCTCTGTGCCCCTTCTCACCACCCCACGTCTTTGCTGCCAGCCTGGTCTCTGAAGCCAGTATGGGCAACAGCCTCCTCCCAGCTCTCCCCACTCCTGGCCTCCCGCTGCGGGCTCAAGAGGGAAAGACTCTGCCCTTTCAATGGCTAACAGGCCACCCACACTTGCTTCCTCCACCTTCCCTTCTTTACCCCTACCTGAAGGCCCTTCCTCCAGGTGTGCACCTGGCTAATCCTCCACAAGCCCCCCGCCCCAACCAGAACACAACCTGCCCCTCGGCCCCAGGGGCCCCAGCCGATTGGGCTAAGTCCTGATCACCCAGGCTGTGCTCCACATAGTACTTCTTCTAATGCTTAGAAGCGGCGCATACATACGACGTTGACTGTTTACTGCCTCCCCCTTACGGGGGTCTTTGTTTTGTTCACTGACGCACACTAAGCTTCCAGAACAGAGCCTGGCACATGGGAGGCACATGGTCTGTAACTATTTCTGAAATGTCATAAATGAAGGGTTATTTCCATCCTCCCCCCCCACCCCCCCACTGCTCAAGGCTCCCCAGAGATCTCTGTGGAGATGGTTCCCCCCCCCGGCTTTAAGAAATCACTAATGATTTTAAAGAATGTGCAAATTCCTTACATGTTTCTCAGCCACCTACTGCGCTTGCCATGCTTTTGCTGAATGGTTAAACTTGCTGGACCCTAACAGAGCCCTGAGGGCTGGCAGGGCACGATGGAGGGGTCTTGGGTGGTGGCCAGAGGCTGCTGCGGATGGGCCCATGGTGGGCACACAGCACACGTGTCCCAAGGGGCCTAAGCAGCTGCTGCTCCCACTTGGCTCTGGAGTGGAATGAGTCTCCCAGGCACAGAGAGTGGATTTTAATGGGAACCCCTTTTTAGAATGCTAGACATCACAGAGGCTCATCAACTCAACAAACGAGATGGAGGTGATGAGCTCTGTCTGCTCGGCAGTCCCTGGCACCCCCAGGCTCCGTGATGCCCTGCCTGGAAACCATCACAGTAAATTACTACCACGAACCATTTTTTCTCAACTTGGCTTTCCAAAGTTAGCCATGCTGATTTCACGAACACCAGAAACAGGTCTTGTGAAACAGTCACCAAAAAAGCCCGTGGCTCTACTATAACCATGGCATTTCTAAATTCCTGGATGCCTGGTTTTTCATTTTTAGCATCTCAAATGTGAAGGCACCTTACCGCTGATAGTGTCTTACAATAAACTGTCATTGGTTTTTTTTCGTTTGTTTGTTTCTTTCTTAGAAGTAACTGGATTCATGCTGTCTTACAGCTGATGGCACTTGCAATTCAATGGAATTTGGTTTATCAAATCCTCTGACTTTGGAGACTAATCCTAAAGAACACGGATGCCTATATATGGTACCGAACCTTCCAGAAGAGAGCAGTTCCACACACTGTGGAAAGCCAACTTTGAACTTCTTCGAGATAACAGGCCACTCAATCCTAACTTACATTTTGATCAATTGAAATAACAAGAGAGATGCCATAGTCTACTGAACAGAAAGCACGAGAAATGAGAATTTATCAGTGCTATCCAGAGACTCTGGGGATCCAGAGGACAAACCCACTCACCCCAATTTCCTGTTCGTGAAACAAAGATAATGAGGGTCAGAATTTACAGTAACTAACTCCTTGGTGATAGGGGAGCTGCAGGGCTGCAATGCAGAAAGGCATAGAACCAGGCAGCAAGACCCGGGCCTGCCCTCACTTGCCAGTCATGTGGCCTGGTGTCTGTCAGCGCCTGTCCTTGTGGTTGCTGCCTCCCGTGGAAAGCAGGGGGATCTGGGCCCTGCCAGGTTCCCTGCCAGCTCTGAACTTAGACTCCTGGCTTGAGTGAACCACTACGGATGCATTTTGTTGTTTGTCACACAAACAGAAAAAAAGAACTACGGCTCCCTCAAGAGAGAAGATGGAGTTACTGACGCCTCTGGGGCCTTAAGCCTGATTGTCCCCCCTCCCCCACCAGGTTGTTTCCTGTTCCCCGAGGCTTCTAACAGAAGCCGCAAAAACAAAACTGGGGCTGGTTCTAACCATGTTTTAAAATAAAGTCAGATAAAACACACGGATTTAGAGAACAGAAAACGTAACCATCTTTTTCATTGCTGTATATGCCTATGGTGTGCTCGGGTGGGAACATCCAAAAACCAGTGGTTTTCAATCCCTCTGCTAAAGGAACTCACCAAGTTGAATGAATGAAGCATCTAGGTCAAGGTCAAAATGGTTAATAGAGGCCTATGGAGCAGTGAGGAGCAAGGCTTAATAAATGAAACACACACTTTGTATTAAATATACAGTCTGTCTTTAAAGAGGTAAGCAGTAAAACTCCTTTCCTTGAACAAGGTACAATGGAGAGATAAAATGGTTTGTCTAAGATCTCCTGGTGATTTAGAACTCTAATCTAGCAAGTACTGGAATATGTCTGAACTTTCCTAGTACAATTCTACTACTGTTCATTTTTATACCTTGCTTGTAACAAAGGGGATTCATTTGTCCTGTATTCCCTAGCAGGACTTACGACCATCATCAGCCTGCCATGGCCTAAGCTGGAAACCTTGCTGATCCTTTAACCCCTCCTTCCCCATCTTCTTCCAGCCCCATGCCACACCAAGTAATCTAAGCAGCCACTAAGAGCCATCAGCTCTGCCCAAGTAATGCCTCCAGAATCTGGCCCCTCTGCTGCCCCTCTAGTTTTTTTCCATTCTCCCACGGCTGTGACAGCCTCCTGCTAGCCTCCTGCCTCCAACTACCGTGAGTTAACTTTCTACAAGCCACTGCAGATCTATCCGATTTACTCGTTCTTGCTTAAAGACACCTGTTGGCTCCCCACTGCTTTTTGGGAACAAAGCCCAAGCCCCTTGAACAGCAGAGCAAGCCTTTCAAAATACGGCTCCAAGCTCACCTGACTGCCCTCACTTTGGACGGTCCCTCCTATGCCTGCCTTGTCACCACTCACGCCCCACTGTTCTTGTAGACGTCTGCCAGTACTGCCAGCTCCTTCGGCCAGCAGCACCCTTTTGCTCTTGCCAGTCTGCCACATTCTCGTGTGGTTCTGCTAGTTCCAGCTCAATGGCACCTTCTCGGCAAAGTCTTTTTCTTGTAACCACCCCCTGACCTGCTGAGAACGCCCGGAGCCTTTTGTTCAGAACCCTGCTGTATCCCTTACCGCACTGGTCCACTCTGTGCACACACTGGGCACTCGACTGTTGGCTGACCGAGTGAAAATATTTGTGGCGAGGTAATATTGGTCTGTGCCAAAAGCATACTCATTTCTGGAAGCGATCTGACTTCTAAATCAGAAACATAGCTGGAAGTCTGCTAAAAGGAGAGACTTTTCCTCCCTGGTGCCTTTCTTTGTTTTGTTTACTCACACAGAGCGGATGATACTTTTTTTTTTTTTTTTTTTTTTTACCTCTTCAGGCAACACGTCTTGTTCTTGTGCTTGAAGATAGATCTCTTGAAGTTTTTCCTTTAGTAATTCCATTTCTATTTCGTTGACTTGACTCTCACTCAGATAAACTCCTGTTTCGTATTCACACCCATCTCGCTGATCTTCGTCAGGAATGTGAACAGCCCAGTCAGATGTCAGCAGCTGTTGGATTACCGAATGTGTGAATGATGGAATGGAAAAGATACTCCACTGGGTTGCTCAAAGAACTTGTAACTAAACATCTTTGACTGGATCCACTTCAGCAATATCCTGTGACCAGAGATAAGCTTCTCAAGCCCAGCACAATTCTGGATTTCGTATCAGCATCTCTCCCCCTGCTCACATTCTATAATGTCATTTAAATCTAAGAAACTTCAAATTCTAAATGAGAGACTGCAGTTGGCTTTTCCCCCGTAATTCTTTAGGGCAAAACTATTAAATCTGATTTTTACCTGTTCTATTCTGGTGTATGTTGCCACAATCTCTGGAATATTCTTGAATTCATTCAGGAAATTTTGGATCTTCATCTGAAAATCTCGAAGCCAAAGAGAAGACACTTTCATCTCTGAAGAATGCATGATTTCGTTACGACACTTAATCACCTACCGAAAGGCCAAAAAAAAAAAAAAAAAAAAAAAAAAAAAAAAAAAAAAAAAAAAGATAGACGGTTTCAAAGTCAAATGACAGAGTAAATGGAGATTTTGTAGTTCCGAAGTAAAATTACAGGGATGCCTGGGTAAGCTCAGTTAAATGTTTGGCTTCAGCTCAGGTCATGATCCCAGGGTCCAGGGATGAAGTGCCACATTGGGCTCCCTGCTTAGCAGGGAGCCTGCTTCTCCTTCTCCCTCTGCCCCCGCCCCCCCCCCCCACTTGTGCTCAACTCTTGTTCTCTCTCTCAAATAAATAAATAAAATCTTTATTTTTTTAAATCATTTTTTAAAAGATTTTATTTATTTATTTGACAGAGAGAGAAATCACTAGTAGGCAGAGAGGCAGGCAGAGGGAGAGGGGAAAGCAGGCTCCCCACTGAGCAGAGAGCCCGATGTGGGGCTCGATCCCAGGACTCTGAGATCATGACGTGAGCCGAAGGCAGAGGCCCAAACCACTGAGCCACCAACGTGCCCAATAAATAAATTCTTTAAAAAAGGGGGGGGGTGCCTGGGTGGCTCAGTGAGTTAAAGCCTCTGCCTTGAGACCCTGCCTCATGATCTCAGGGTCCTGGGATTGAGCCCCGAATCGGGCTCTCTGCTCAGCAGGGAGCCTGCTTCCCCCTCTCTCTCTGCCTACTTGTGATCTCTGTCTGTCAAATAAATAAATAAAATCTTAAAAAAAAAAAGCGATGTCACATAACATATGTTAAGTGGAATAAAAAAAAAAGAAAAGAAAAATGACAGGAAGGCTTTGTTAATTACAAAACCCACAAGTGAGGCCTGTAGGTGCTACCAGGGCTTGAGGGAATGTTCAACCACCTGCTACCTAGGAGTCATTGGAATCAGAAATACAAAGAAGCCTACACCTACTATTAACTCTTGAAATCTTGTGACTGGCTGGTTATCTCTTACACAATCCCCAAATCTCTTAACTTAAAACCACCTGCCAAAGAGCAAGAATATTGGTTTCTGGCTCTGGGTACACCCAAAGGTTGAAGCAGACAATGCGAAAATCTTGTAAATATTGTTGTGATCTCTTCTGACGTTGTCCATTAGTGTTTATGCTTCCTTCAGTCCCGTGTGCCTTGGTCTTGCAACTATAGCCAAAGAAATTCAGAAGGGCAGGATTCAAATGTTGGCATATGATGGACAGAGTGGTGCACTGCTCTTCTATTTTTTTTTTTTTTTAATATGGATTACTTTGCTTCTGTTTATGGCAGACCACGGAAGAGAAATCTGTGGTTTATCTATTTTAGCAGCAAACAGTATAAGATCAAGGTCCTGGGAAACCTCAGTGAGGGAGAACTAAGGGGTCCGTCTCCTACCTCTATTTGCATGGGGCTTTTCGGACATAGAGAAGGCGCATGCGCCGTGAGCCCCGCTAGCCCACTTAGCAACGCCAACCTTGAACCAAAGCCTAACTTTCCTTGCACACTGCTGTTTCGGGGAGAGCCTGTGTGCTATGTGTGCATGGCTGCTTTGGCACCACAGGGTGCATCTCTCAGCTGGTCTTCACAGTACCCACCCGACCGACTCTCACTGTGCGGTTTTAAATCTGCCGGCTCTTACCTCGGTGACTTTCTTTCGATCAACGGTGAAGTGATCGCAGGAGTTGATGAGACTTAAAAGAGCAACGGCATCACATTCCTCGGGGCCGGTTTTGTCTGCCAGTCCTCGGGGCATGAAAGCCTACAGTAGGGGAGGCACAAGGGACACCTGAGTCTCCTCCAACCCTAAGAGCTAGCGGGGACAGGTGTTATTTGCCCGCTTCCCAAATGATAACCGAAATTCTTACTGAGGTTTCTCAGTAAGAACTCTAAATAAAGAAACCTGCTCCCTTGAAAAGAAATCCATCTCAGCAGGCAAGCAACCACATTGCTCCCTATAGTACTGCTTATAATGGGATTCCAACACGGGCTTGCGGTCGGGGGCCCACACATGCCAAGGAGAGTCAGGGCTACGTTACTCACGGTGCTGGAATCCTCCACTGGAACCTCCCATAATTAAGAACTCTGTAGGGACGCCTGGGTGGCTCAGTCAGTTAAGCATCTGCCTTCGGCTCAGGTCATGATCTCAGGGCCCTGGGATCAAGGCCCGCGTTGGGCTCTCTGCTCAGCATGAAGCCTGATTCTCCCTCTCCCTCTGCCCCCTCTTGCTCTCTTGAATGCTCTCTCAAATAAGTAAGTAAAATCTTAAAAAAAAAACCAAACTTTGTATGCCCTCTATTACCCATATCTGAAGGTACAGTAGCCAGTAACATCACTCTTTCCACATCTTAACAGCCACTGACATGCTGAACCTCTGAAAGTCTATGATGCATGCTAGGATTAATTTTTTTTTTAAAGATTTTATTTATTTATTTGACAGAGAGAAATCACAAGTAAGCAGAGAGGCAGGCAGAGAGAGAGGAGGAAGCAGGCTCCCTGCTGAGCAGAAAGCCGGATGTGGGGCTCGAACCCAGGACCTGGGATCATGACCTGAGCTGAAGGCAGCGGCTTAACCCACTGAGCCACCCAGGTGCCCCTAGGATTAATTTTTTATAAGATTTTATTTATCTCTTTATTTATTCAGAGAGAGCACCAGCAGGGAGAGGGGCAGAGGGAGAGAGAATCCCAAGTAGACTCTGCGCTGAGCACAGAGCCTGACGCGGCGTTTGGGCCCATGACTGGAGATAATGACCTGAGCTGAAATCAAGAGTCAGAGGCCCAACCTACTGAGCCACCCAGGCGCCCGTGGATGCTATGATGTTAACACAGAAGGTAACTCAAGTATCACAGCCAAACTAGGGCAACGACATTGAAGGAAAAATTTTTTTTTTTTTTACCTCAGCTCCTGCTGGGAGGATGGTCCCCAAGTTAGAGGGGGTCTTAGGTGCCTCAAAGCCAGGCATAATTTTTCTTCTCCATGACACGGTATGTCCTGCCTGACATTTTCTCACCAACATAGACCTGTCTTTTCCACATTCATGTTTTTTATTCTCACCATTATTCCCTTTCTTCCAAATTAGAAGCTGACAGGGGGGCTCTGCTGTCTCTGTGCCACCGAAAGGAGTTTCTTAAAATGGTATCACGTGCCACTGTGTTCCGTATGTCAAATGCACAGTGGTGGGAAATGCGTGGTACTCCCTCCCCCTACCCTCCCCTGCCTTTTCAGTGAGTAGGAGACAAGGTTGCAGAATCCAGCAGGGCCTGGATCATGCTGGGCCTCACTGGCCCTGGAAAGGAGTTTGCAGTTTATTCTAAGGACGTCGGGAAGCCATCCAGCGGTTTTAAGCAAGGGAAGAAAACGATCTGATTCCCTCTCTTGAGGACCACACATTCTGCTGTGGGGAGAAGCGCCCAGAGCAGCAGCAGAGGCGGCCAGGTGGGGGGATGCAGCCAGCAGCCAGGCAGGAGTCAGAGAGAAGGAACTAGCTTGCAGGTGTAAACAAGGGGGCAGTGACCAGGACAGACAGACGGAGGGTGGTAGCAGGTTGTGGCTGCTGGGGCCTGGCCACGGGTTTGGGGGTTAGAGATGAATCCTGCTTGAGGAGTAAATTCAAAGTGCCCAGGAGGGAGTATGGCGAGGGGTGGAGCATGCAGCTGGACAGGGATACCTGGAGCTCAGAAGAGAGGGCAGGGCTGGGGAGACAAATCGGGGGGCCATCGGCATGAGTACAGTATTGAATGGTGAACTCCACGGGCCGGGGCAGTATCGTCAGAAGAAGGGGACAGAAGAGGCCTGAGAAAGGCGGGCCGGGGATGGGAAGGAGGCTGAGGAGGAGCCAGGGAGCTAGGAGGAAACCCGTGGGGGACAGTGACGTCACCAAGTGATGAGTGCTTCAAGAAGCAGGGCCAGTTGTGCCAAATGCCTGAGAGGAGAGAAAGAGGAGGCTGGAGAACTGAAGGTCAAACGTGCCCGACAAGGCAGATGCAGAGGGCTGGTAGGGCCAGGGGCCAGGCAGGAATGGCTTAAAGAGTCACGGGCAGCTGAGGAACAGAGCGCAGGCACAAAGCCCTTTCTAAGAAGCTCCACTGGGTATGCGTATGGGAGGCAAATACAGAAATGTGGGGAGAGAGCTGGAGGGAATGGCTCAAGGGAAGCTTTTCTTTTTAAATTTTGTTTTCCAAATATTTATTCAAGTGTTTTTTTAAACAGCTTTTTTTTTTATATCAAAGTACTCCCTCCTTGAGAGAGAGACACTTTTCTTTTTTTTTTTTTTTAAGATTTTATTTATTTATTTGACAGAGATCACAAGTACGCAGAGTGGCAGGCGGAGAGAGAGAGGGGGAAGCAGGCTCCCTGCTGAGCAGAGACACCCCCCCCCCCCCGATTTGGGGCTCAATCCCAGGACCCTGGGATCATGACCTGAGCTGAAAGCAGAGGCTTTAACCCACTGAGCCACCCAGGCGCCCCTAAACAGCTTTATTGAGATATAATCCACATACCATATAATTCACCCCCTTGAAGCACACAGGTTTGTTTTTGTTTTTTTAAAGATTGTATTTATTTATTTGACAGACAGAGACCACAAGCAGGCAGAGAAACAGGCAGAGAGAGAGGAGGAAGCAGGCTCCCGGCCGAGGAGACAGCCCGATGCGGGGCTCGATCCCAGGACCCTGGGATCATGACCTGAGCTGAAGGCAGATGCTTTACCAACTGAGCCACCCAGGTGCCCTCCTCCAGGGAGAGGGAGAAAGAATCCCAGGCAGACTCTCCAGTGAGCTTTGAGCCCGATGCAGGGCTCGATCCCAGCACCCTGAGATCACCACCTGAGCCAAAATCAAGAGTCAGATGCCCAACCGACTGAGCCACCCAGGCACCCCAGTTCATCACTTTTTATGGCTAAATGACATTGTATGGACAAGGCCACAGTTTGCTCATCCATTCATCAACTGATGGACATTTGTGTGGTTTCCACCTTTGACTGTTATGTTATGAATAGTGCTGCTGTGAACACTCATGCCCAGGATCTTGTGTGGATGTGTAGTTTCATCTCATTGCGTACAAACCTAGAAGTGGAACTGCTAGGTCATATAGTAACCCTGTGTTTAATCCTGTGTTTTTAAAAAAAAATTAAATAAAGGTAACATTAAAGCTATCTGTAGGGTGATGGGAATAAGCTGGGAGGTAGACAGAATGGATACCTGAGGTCTGAAAGTCCACGGGCAGGTGGGAGGGGATATGGCCCGACATACAAGTGAAGAGCCAAAGTGGTAAGAAGAGAGATGCCCTTCCTCCTTTGTGCCAGAAGGAAGATGATGGTGCACATGGAGGTAGGTTCACAGGTCTGGTAAAAAGATGAGGAAGCACGAATCTGGGGCCATCCATCAACTCTTAAGAAAAATTGCACAAAGTCAGCAGCTGGCAGTGGGGGTGGGGGAATGGGAGCTTGGTGAGGGAAAGGCAGCAACAACTGTCGGCAGGAATAGGAGCCCTATACAGAGCCACGGCCAGACCACGGGGGCTCATGATCAAGAACTAAAAGTGAAACCATTCTGCTCCCTTGTGAGATTCTTCCCCTGAGCACAAGTAGATGATGGTGTCATCGGGACTGCTGTTGGGCCATGCAAGTTCAGAGGAAGGAGAATAAAAGGAGGATGTGATCGAAGAATATGAACACCGGGGTTGGACTAGAAGGTCTGTTAGTGACAGCAACAAAAAGGAGCATGAGCAGGTCACATGGGCTTCAAGAGGACTCCAAGGGTATGAAAGCAGCAACAAAGACCAAACAGGTGAGGGACAGTCACAGTGAAGAGCAGAATTTTAAGTTTCTCTTTTCTAAGTAAAAGTTGGCAATTCTGTGGCGTCAACAACAAAAAAAATTGGGAAGAGGGTGTAGATGTGGTGGGTTTACGGGTTCACAATAGCCATGAGTCTGTGGCCACTGATCAAGTCCAACTTCCTCATTTTTGAGGTTAGAGAACAGAGCCTGGCCTAAGGACATGCAACAGCAGCAGAGTGGGGACTCTGATCCCTGCTTCCCAGGCACTAAGTCTGTGCCTGTGGCTAATCAGCACGTAGAGGGACTACAAAAGTTCATTTGTGTTAGGGGCTGACTTTGCCCTGCCCCACCCCACTCCTTACTGGGCTTCTGGAAAACAAACAAAAAAATCCCCAATTGGCCCAACTGGCAAGCCACAGAGCCAAGATCTAAGTCTTCTCTCTGGCTGCCCACTCCACCTGACCTCCCCAAAGTTTTATTCCTTACCTGGCCACTTAAAGTCCATTCTGTTTCAGCCCTAACTTCCCTTGGCTTCCTCTGCCATCCTGATGGCACCCTACAGCCAAAATGAGCTACTCAGGGAGCCTACACTCAAAAACGTCTTACTGTCTCTCCCTTTGGGCCTGTGTTCAGGATGCTCGCTGTACATCTTGCCTCAGCGTCTCATGCTGAAATCTTTCCTATAGCTGTCCAAGCAGGGGTGGCAAACTTAAATGTCTTGTTACCAGAAAGGTAGAAGGAAGCTTCTACTTCGCTAAGCTAAATCGGATCCTGTACAGCAGCTCTGAACTGCCTGGACACTAAATCCTAGATCAAACACCCATTCCTCTATCTTTGCATCTATTTATGGGGCTCTGGGCTCTAGGTGACCGGCTACCTGGTGGGTCACCTCCTACCCTCTCAAGCAGGTGCTTACCTTGGCCACCTCCCAGGCGTCGACGGGCCAGCGGCCCGGCCGGCAGTTTCCCCAGTGGACGTCTCCATTCCTGTTGGTGTGGTGTTTCAAAATCTCCCGTTTCCACTCTGCGCAAACCTGACACTGAGGCTGAAACTACAGGGGGCGGCGGTGAGAAGGGGCCCATGAGGGAGGGGCGGCGTCTTGGGCAAGTGAGCCGGGGCGTTGCGGTCCGCCCCGCCCCAGGAGGGGCTCGGGACCCTACGCTCGGGGACCGGGACGGGGGCCAGGGGGGCCAGGGGCTCACCTGGCGGGCGCGCGGGCTACACCGAGAGCCGCTGCGGCAGGCGGCGCGAGGGCCCAGGCTGGGGGCTTCGGCGAGCAGGCCGCGGTGGAAGGCAAGCACCTCGCGGGCGACGAAGCCCTGTAGGCAGCCGCGCAGCAGCAGCAGGCAGTGGCCCGCCTTCACCCAGTTCTTGTACTCCGCGCAGTTAAGACGCGCGGCCAGTTCGGTCAGCACCATGTCCCGTCGGGGCCCGGGGGCGAGGGGCGGGGCGGGCGGTAGTGCGCAGGCGCGAGAGCCTGGGCGGTGCCGCCGGCGGGGCTCCGCCCAGAGCCCGCCCCCACGTGCAGGGCGAAGGGCGGGGCCAGAGCTCCTCGCCAGGCGCCCAGGATCCCGGGGCGGAGCCTTCTGTCTTAAAGGGTAGGCCTGCTCCATCCCGGTGTTAGGTGACAGCAGATGTGTGATGCTTGCCTAAAGAGCTTGTACCTGAAACTCTTACGCCCTTTTGTCTGTTCCCCCAAACCGAGACCCTGCCAGTCCCGGATTCGACTGCCTCTCCTAACGTCTGTGCTCTTTTATTGTAGAAATACAGAAGATGCTCAAGGCACACTTTTTGAATTACATATGTTCCTTGCATTATACAAGTCTATAGTTTGTTTAGTTCCTAAGCCCAATAGATTGGCTGTAGCAAGTAAGGGCATTAGTTCAGTGTGACTGCTGGCTACCTGCATCACGCATCTACCCTGCGTCTGCAGTGTCAAGGTGACACAAAGCTCAAAAACATTAGCCCCTGGACCATCTAGCAGAAGCAAACAAGATGCGCATCCCCTGGATTCTGTGGAGGGCTGCGCCACCCGGAGCCGGATAAGGGCTTCTTCCACTATGGTCCTGAAGCATCCAGCTTGGATGATTATTTAATACTCTTGGTTATAATTAGTGCTTTTTACATAAGGCAGTCTTAGTTAACTTCCAAGTAAGTGCCATGAGGATCAGAAGGCATGGACTGTCAACTCCTTTTGACAAGAAGTCCTCTCAGTTTTAGTTGCTTTTTAGTGAGCTTCTTGAGCTTGGAAGAGTGTTAAAACTTTCCCCTGACTTCGTGGTTAAGAGCAAAGTGGCACCAGTGTGTAGGAGCCCTAGCTCTGAATTTCAACTGCCCCTTTTCAACTGTTTGATCTTAAGTAAACTTAATTTTGAACTCAGCAAATTACTTCATTTCTCTGGGGCTCAGTTTACTCATCTGTAAAAGGAGGATATTAATACCTACCCCATTGAGTTGTTCTGAGGATTAAATACACATTGAAATACTTAGGACAGTGCCTGGCAATAGAAAGCTCTCAGTAACTATTAGCTATTATTTTACATGGATCTAAACGTGTCATCATCAGTCATATTTCTGGGCAAGGTATTTGAACACATCACTGGCCACTTGGAAGTGGAGACAATATATAGAAAATTGTGAGATCTGGTCTTCTGGGTTGTGCAGCACAATGCTCGTTGGCCTCTGCTTTTTTTCTTAATAACCTCAATACTAAATCCACCCTAGGTAAATAACAATTCATTTCCTTAGACATAAGACTGTCCACTCCCATCAAACCAAATGAAAGAGGAAATTTCCCAAGAAATAATAAAATATGCATTAATGTTTTTCCTTTCTGTCCTTTAAGTTTCCTGCTAAGTTCTCTTAAAATTTTCTGTATATGGATTTTTATATCAAGAACTTGGATTAATAAATATTTAAGTAAAACATAATAGGTAGTTCTTTGAGGGAAAAATCATGAAAGAAACTTTTTTATGTAGAAACTGGGTTCTGAATTTAAAGTAGCAAAATTATACTTCTTGAAGTTATCAAATTAATCATGGTCCACAGAATGACTAACAAACGGTTAGTATCCTGTGGCTGAATGAGTTCCTGTATTAACTGCAAGTTATTAATGGTATTTAAATTCAAATCACGTGTATTTTAGTTTCAGCTTGCACTAGCTCATATTTAACTTTCATACATAAGGTTTGGTCCCTGTTATTAGTAACTTGATTATGTTCTGTTGAATTTTTTGCTTTCTTCCTCTCTAATTCTGAAAGTACTCCTATACATTCTGAAACAGCATTTCAGCAAATGAAAAAAAGAAGCTGGCAAATCAGGACCAATTTCTTCTTTCGAGATCAAAATAATGCTAAGCCAGACTACAGTCCAAAATGTCTCCATGCAAATTAACTAGAGAGAGTTGGTAGTTCTCTGAAACTTGTACAAATTTTATTACCGAAATTACTAAAATTACATTGAAAGCACTTTCAAAGTTAAGACCCCAACTACCTATCAGAAAAAAAACTACTATGGGCATCCAGTCCCTTTGATTGAACCTGGGTAACAAAAGAGGCAAAAGACATGGTTTATGCTGAAACCTAAGATTTGAATGCTAGTGTTTTCAAGCTTTAATAAAGTATATTTCAATTCCAAGTACCAAACATATCAAAATTCATATTCATGGGTTTATTCTTACGCATCAAAAGCAAATTCTGCTCACTGAATCCTATTTTGATTTGCACGAGGCATTCAGAGACGAGTTATAATCAGGAAAAAAGTGTCCACTGAATGCATCGTGTTTAAAAAATACAATTAACGTTTCAAAACCACACTTAAAAAGAATACCTGAAAAGTTTACTCTTTTCATAAAATTTGAGACAATATTATCCTGCTGATAAAAATACATTTCTTGTATATACATGTAGATTTCTACATGAAAGAAAGGACTCAGCTCCCAACAGAAAAGGGCTGACCCTTGATAAAGACATGTTAGATTGCCAAACTGATGTGATTCCCATTTTAAGGAGAACTGAAAACCGAAGGATAAAAGGTAAGTTAAAGGAAGGATAAAGTCCAGTAACCTGTTCCTAAACAGTGGTAGAGCTGGGCGAGAAGCAGGGGATAAAGGTAGAAATAAGACAACGAAGAAAGGCAAAGAAGGCCTGTACTCTGACCAGAAGTGAATGGAGAATCAAGCGAAGTTGAGAACAGATATAACATAGCTGCAGTGAGATGCCTGAAATTAGAATTTGGTAGTTGATAGTTAACAGAAGCTCAAATCATCTTAAAGTGGAATTAGAGCATCTACAATTTACTGGAGAGCCAATATTCCTGTGACCAAATAACTCAGTACAGTATTATCACATAAAAAACTTTCCCAAATAACATTAGATCACCAGAAGACCTTTGCTTCTCTTCTAATCACATTCTTTGAAGCTTAAAAAAGTCCCTGACTCCCGGGAGAGACAGCACGGTGCTCCAAAAAGAAACTCTGCTGAGATGTGTCAGTACCAGAAACTCCACTTGACCCTGGACGGGCACCGAATCTTGGATTCTTCAAAGTGAGGGCACTGTAACCAGGTTTCTTCCAAGCGAAACACTTTACCATTTTGTTGACAATGAATTAAGTTAGGATTGTTTAGAACAACCCCAAGCGTGGTGGGGAAGGCAAGGGCGGAGAAGTTAAGCAAGATAAAGAAATGTCACAGAAATTTCATGCAAGGGTGGAACACTCAAGTTCTAGGTTTCCTAATTCATGCTGTATGCAGAAGTATCCTGTAAACTAAATTTGCCTAACAGAAAAGTTTCCTTATCTTCAACGGATGAGAATGATTGCAGTATCTGAGATCCTTGATCAATACGAACTACCCGCTGTCTCTTCTCAAAGACGGGTTCACCTTGTTTTTTACTCGAATCCTACACTAAAAGACAACTACAGTGCTAAACGTTCACCACCAATCAAGTTAGGAATGTCTGAAGAAAATAAATTAATCTTGAAACAAAGAAGATGTTTTTGGTCAAATTTCAGACATTATCATTAGAAATTAATTATTGGCTCCACCAGGTGAAAGATGAAGGGAGGCCAGGAGAAGTCTACAGAGCTGATATACACACAAGTGAGTGTCACTGTTTGTTTTGTTTTGCTTTTTTTAAACCTAGTTTTATTAAATATTGCTTCCTTGGGATGTGTTTATAACAACTCCCAGAACATTTTCATGTAAGGACTCAAAGCGGGCATATTAAAATACAGCTTCAATATAAAGTTTATCACAGTTTTACAGTATTCAAAAATGACAGACCTGCCTTAAAAAACAAAACAAAAACCAAAAAAAGGACTATTACACCCAAAACATAAGAAAACAATTAAATAAACAAGTTTGGCATTTCCATAACTTTATAGTATAAAACAGAATATTAAATCTATTACTGGCAAGTGGACACCGATGTTTTACCTAGCTTGAAATGTGTCCCATTTAAACACACTATACAAGTTCACTATACAAAAAAGATTGATGGTCTTTTTGATGAAAGAAGTGCACCCTGAAAATTTTTGCCAGTTTAGAATATTTAGCTCTTAAAGTCAAAAAAGTCCTTTTTTAAACTGAAGACTAAATTCTTTTTTTTTTTTTTTTTTTTTTTTTTTTGCTGTTTTGTCTCATTTGTCAGCCTTCCTGGTTTAAAAACAATAGTGTCTATGGACGCCCACCAGGGGGCAGTGTAAGATTAGCCATTAAATCACGAACAGCTGCAAATATTGTGCATTCACCTGCAACAGAGAAAAATGGTCATTAGCTATTCGCAATACAGGAAAGATGCTGTCAACACACTGGTGGGGGTAGGGATAATTAAATCTAAAATCAGCAAGTACTTCAAGGGTCAAAATAAAAGACTAACTGCACAGGCTACAGGGAATTGAGCTTCGGTGTTATGATACTTGGTTCTGGTTTTGTTTTTCTTAGGAAATTCTGGGCAAGTCCAAGTTAGGTTTGAATTTAAGGAGAAATGCCTTGAGTTTCTCCACTGAAACACTGGAGCATTGGATAAGCCTTTAAAATTGGGTTTCAATGCTACTGAGAGTTTGTTTATGCATTCTGAATCTAATGAAAAGATCGAGTTTAGATTTATGCATCAGTTACAACAGCAAGATGTCCTTCTAAAGTTGCTTTAAAGGCCAGGTAAAAATGCCTATGATCGCACTGTCCAACAGAACTTTGTGTGCTGATGGAAATACTCCGTATGTGCACCGTGGCTCCTGAGTACCTGTCATGTAGCTAGTGTGCCTGAGGAACTGAATTTTAAATTTTAGTTAATTTTAACTAGCTTGAATTTAAATAGCCACATGTGGCTAGTGACAGTTATATTGGGCAGTGCAGTTCTATGACACATTTTGGATTTTTCTCAAACGTAAAGGAAATGATCAACTTCTGGAGTTCAACATTTATATCAGTTAATGAAAAGAGAGTGATTCTTAAAAGCACTTCAGTGGAACGGGAGGAAGTAACAGGTACGGGGGTGGGGCGGGGAGGGGACGCTGAAGTATATGGCACACCGACAATCCAAAAACAAGACTTGTTCAGGGCGGGCAGGTGGGGGGAGGCTAATGACTCATCCTTTCAATTTCCCCTTTGCTCAAAGAAACCAGAGACCCTGCCTCGTACTTCTTATGAACATTACATAATCTTAAATATAATAAACCCAAACCAGCTGTAAATAATATTAACCAAAAGCTGGGTCCCTTTCCTGGTGCATGGCCTAACACTATAGTGAGAGAACGGGAGGCCTCAATGGAAGAATGGCCTTTTGGCAAAGGGCGGGACATGCAGTGACCCTGTGCAAGTTACTGCAAGCTTCCCTCCAACTGGTACAGAGAAAAAAATGAAACCCCAGGCTTGCCCAATCTAAGGTAGACATTAAAAAAAAAAAAGACTAAAAAAAGTAAAGAAAAACACTCCCAAAACATCCCAACAATTTCTCAAATAAAAGGAAAAGTTATATCCTTCTTTTTCCTTTTTTAAAAACACATTTTCATTATTGATAGGTAGAAAAATGTGTCTGATCCCAAGAGGATCAAAACATTCTTTCTTTTTAACTGTAAATTCCACAAGACACAGTAATGATAATCATCTGCTTGTGAAGAAATGGTCTTATCATCAAAGTTCTACTGGACTGCTACTTTGAAAATTCTTTTAACTTTAAACTTTGTTTCTGAAGGACCTATTTGTAGCTGAAAGAAGAGATAAGTCAAAGGATGAAAGGAGAAAATTGTAAGAAGTGGAAGAAGTCTTACAGCAAAGGAAGCGTACCCTTCTCTACTGCCCAGTGCATTCCTTGTAAACTCTATATGAGTGAAAACTTGCCTATGTATATACAATATGGAGAAATAAATAACGAAAAACAGTTTCTCCCGTGATTCCTGTTTCTAGTAAAATTTTAACACTGTGGTACCTAAAGAATGTTTCAGAGAACAACTTTCCCTCATTTAAAAATGTAATTCTGTTATCATACATCCTAAGCAGAAAGCTAGAGGACTTCCTTAATAGTAGAAATAAGCAAATTTTAATTGAAACTTAATTTCCTTAAAATTAGCAACAAGCAAAATGGAAGAAAAGTGCTCTTTTTGTGACCAAACATTCACCACTGCTAGGAGTTGTGTGTTCCGTGTAAGCTACCACAGTGTGGAAGGGACCTGGTTTACCTGCCAGAAACATCCAGGGTTCCTCGAAAATGTTGTCTGAGAGCTTCATTGTGCACTTGGTGAAAAGGTTCACTTGCACCCGCCTGATACTTATTAAGAAGCCCAAAAAGCAGTGATGCCATTTGTATCAGCTTTTATTCTTCACAAAACATTTAGAAGATACAGAACTTTGAATGATAATATTCTATTCATGATCGAACCATGAAATATGAGAAACCGACATGCATTTCAACTGGTGATGTACAGAGTGGCAGGGATCGATGGTAGGGCAGGAATTCACAGCCATGAAAAAGTCTATCGTCCTAACCTACGGCTCTGTGGCAATGTGTGCTAGAAATACAAACTTCTGGCATTAGCAACTGGGTCAGTCCCAATAGTAAATCACTAACAAAAATGAGGTCCAGGCAGCAGAGACATGGACAAAAATGAAGAACCAGTGAGAAAGGAAGAAAGCGACAGGCAGACATTAAGAGGGCCACAGCAATCAGCGCTCTATTACTAGGATTGCAGGAGGGGGGGGGAGGTGGGTAAGGTGGGAGCAGAGGAAAGGAGGAGGAATCTCTCAAAAGAACTTTTATAACATATATGCAATAAAATATCATCTACTGGTCATGTACCTTGTCGTGGTGGGTTCATCTCTGCAAACCTCTTCAGAATGTTGCTGACCATCATGGGAGCAGCAACAGAAGAGTTCTGCTGTCTGGGAATGTCTGCCTGTTGGGTTGTACCTGAAGCCATGTCATAAATGATTGGAACTATAATACTAACAGGTTCTTGGGGAGGGACCGACGTTTTCTGAGTTAGTTGAAGCTGAAGACACACAACACATACAAAAAGAATAAAAACGTAGTAAGAAAATAAAACATTTGCCTCCATTTATCAAAGGTATTATTTACTCTATCAGATTAAGATACCTTGGACATAAGAAAACTAGAGATGACAAGAAAAGTGACAAACGATTGAATGTTATGGTTAAGATGCAACCGTGCCACACAATTATCTAGTTCAATATGTTTCTGTTATTACTGGAAGAATCGGGAGTACATCAGGTCTAAGCTGACAATTAAGGAGTCTGAGCCTGTGTTCAGAGCGACAGTTAACTCTGAAGTAATCCCAGAGTTGTTCTATTATCCTCGCATGGCTTTTTCCTCAGGGGCTCTGCACGTGTGCGTGCGTGCACACACACACTCACACACATCGGGTAGTACTTACAAAAAATAGCATTTTGGATTTCAGCACCACAGCAGGCGTCCCAGGGGGTGCAATGGGCGGTGCGCTGGGAGGGATCGTCAGGCAAAACTGGACGTTCCATTTTAGCTGTGTTGCCTGGTCAGGAAACTGTTTTTGAAATCATGATAAAGTTATATGAACATTTAAAATTACACTCTAGTATAGGAGTCTGAAAGGTTAGGATCTTATTTTATACAATCTATTATTAATAGAACATAAAGATAACAGCCTGCATTATTTCAAAGAAAATGCATACGTGACGTTCCTACATGCAAAGTCAACTCCAGACCTGTGTGACGTGTTCCCCTTTCCTTTCCTCCCGCTCCTTTAATTCCCAAGGCCTATGGATTCTGCTTCCTTGGTGTCTCTGTCATCCGTTCCCACTTCTCTACTTTGACAGATGCAACCAAGCTCCAGGACTGGTGATTTCCTCTCATGGCCCCTAATGGTCCCTTCTGGTGGCTGCCTCCCCCAGTTCCACCATCTACCACTGCCAGAAGAATGTCCTTGAGCATGGTTCTAATCGGGGTCACAAATGTTTAGCAACATGCAGTGACACATGTTGTTCCTTTCCCTTACCCTACCAGGACCAAGACCTGGTATTCAAGGCCCTTCTTAACTGATGCCACCTAGACGTCCCAGCCTCAGTCCCAGCTCCTTCTCTAAAACGTACTTGTCAAACTGTGTTAATAATCTCAAGCTGTGTTCACTGGTGTTTTCTGCCTTTTTTTTTTTTTTAAAGATGTATTTATGTAGTTTGGAGAAAGAATGCTCATGAGCAGGGGGAAGGGCAGAGGGAGAGAGAGAGAGAGAGAATCTGGAAGCAGACTCCCTGCTGAGTGCAGAGCCTGAGGCACGGCTCAATGCCAGGGTCCTGAGATGGAGACCTGAGGCAAAATCAAGAGCCAGCCATTTAACTGACTGCGCTACCCAGGCGCCCCCACTGGTGCCTTTTTGGTTGTTGTTGTTTTCGCCACATGAATACTTATTCCTTCAAAAATTCAAATGGGTATCTTTTTGATATAAATAATGGTTCCTACATGCTACTAGAGCAGAAGCCAAATGTTGAGACTATCAGCAAAGGAACACTGCTGTCCCCAATATTAACAGTAAAACACCAAGTGGAAAAAGGAGTGAGGTATTTGGAATTACTCAAAGCAATACTGTAAACATTTGAATGCAAGTCCTGTAAGCTTGGAAAAATATAATCAGCTGCCACCTGGATTCCATCTATGTAACTGTATACTTTCACAGGAAAGAAGAGAAATTCATCTCCCCAGGGAGGACAGATCTTTTGATAAATGACATTAGGGGAATTGGGGGCATCTGAAAAAGCCAGATCCACCCCTCATATTTGACACCAAGGTATATTTTAAATGGATCAAAAATTTAAAGAATTTTAAAAAACAAATCCATAATGGTACTACAAGAAGCCACAGGAGCATCATTTCAGTATCTAGGAGCAGGAAGAGTGAATTAAATGTATTTGTTTTAAGAGGTAAGCCACTGGTAACTTGCGTTGCCTGTGGGGAGGGAGACTAGACAGCTGGACAGGGATAGATGGGAAATTTCCCCTGTATCACATCTTGATCTCAATTCAAAAGATACAGAAGGGCTGTCTGTGTTCCCTATTCAAAGATAAATAAAATCTCAAAAAATAAGAAGAGTGTAAGAGAAAAATAGAAGTACATAAAGAGGTGAAAACCAATAAACGCTGCTCCCACCAACTTCAACCTCTTCAGACAGTCCTTGTTATATACAGAAGTATGCGCGTCACTCTAACTTACCAGCTCTAGCTTCATAATATGCACACAGTCCCTGAGGATGTGTGTAGGAGCTCCTAACAGCTTGGTGAAGGCTATTAACGTATTGGCTTTAAACGGCGGTCCTGCAACCTACAGGGATGAATAAAGCAAGTTACTCCACATTCTACTTTGACTCTTCTTTTTGTTGATGATGCAGGCATACCTTGGAGATGTGAGTTCAGTTCCAGCCCACCCCAATAAAGCAAGTATTGCAATAAAGTGAGTTGAGTGAGTTTTCAGCTTCCCCAGTACATATAAAAGTCATGTTTATTCACATCATACTGTAGTCTATTAAGTGTGCAATGGTATTAGGTCTAAAACAATGTACCCCTCTTAAAAAATTCTTTATTGCTAAAAAACACTAACTACCACCTGAGCTGTCAGTGAATCACAATCATCGGTCACCATAATAAAGAAAAAGTTGGAAATTTTACGAAAAGTACCAAAATGTGACAAGGAGACATGAAGTGAGCAAATGCTGGTAGGAAAATGGCCCTGAAGGACTTGCTTCATGCAGGGTTGCCACAAACCTTCAATTTTTTAAAAACAAAAACAAAAACAAAAACAAACCAGTATCTGTGAAGCAAAATAAGATAAAGTGCAATAAAACGAGGTGTGCCTGTATTAAAGCTATGCATTAAGGAACACATACTCTTGTTTCAAAGAACTTCTCCAAAACTTGAAGTTCATCGGGTTTCCACTGTCCTGCATTTTCAGGTGTTACTTTTAGCTGAAGTGTTTGGTTGGTTTTCGGACTAAGGGCTACTCTGCATTTCAGGGCATCAGTTTTAAACATGATCACTCCGGGTTCGTTGGAATTTATCAGCTGCAGCTGCAAAACACGAACGGTGCATCAAGTTAGTCCGTAAGACAAAGAGGGAATGAGAACAGAACTGTTTCAGATGGAAAACTAAAAGTTGATACCTGCTCCCAATCAAAAATATCTAGGCCCCGAGAACCATCGATTGCTAACATCCCAAAGAAGGAACTATAGGTGTCTCTCGAAGGAAGAACATAACACAACCTACGGAATATTCTCGTAAAGTAACAAACTTGAGCTACAATTCAGGGGTTAGATTTGTAGGGTAGACCAATATTACAGAAATGTGAGGGTCAAAAGGACATGTTAATTCCAAAGGGATGCAATCAGCAAAATCCAGACTGTGAGGAACTTGACACAGCAACAGATAAGGCTGCTTCAACAAATAAACTGTGTGAGAAGAGATGGAGGGGGAGTCTCCAGTTTCAGAGAGACAGAAACTTGTTTGGTTACTTCTTTAGACCGTAAACACCGTGGTAACTTGGGAAATCTGGACACCAACTAGCTATCTGATGATAAAGAAACTGTCTTTATGGATGAAATGAGGTCTGGGACTTGCTGTCAAACCATATGGGAGAAGGAGCTATAGAAGAAACAAGACTGACAGGAGTTCACTGTTGAAGGCAGGTGATGAGAACATAGAAGTTCATTATATTCTCTTATACTATTCTACTCTCAACTTGCATATGTGATTAAAATTTTCCACAAGTTTTTAAAAAATGGCACAGTAGAAGAAAAGAATAAAGAGCACCATTACAAAATGTTGGATCTGGGTTGGGACCTTATAGCTGGAAATTTTTCTGTAAAGTAATGGAGAATAAATATTTTAGGCTACATGGTCTCTGTCACAACTACTCAGATGCCATCAGAGTTGAAAGCTGCCATCAACAATACGTAAATTAATATATGTGACTACATTCCAGTAAAACTTCATTTACAAACAGGTGGTGGGTAGGACTTGCTCCCCTCTCCCAACCGGGGCCAGTAGTTTATTGACCCCTGCTCTATCATAACATACTAATTATGCAGATGAGCAAAATGAGGTTCTAATACCTGAAAGCTTATGTGGCTTCTAAGTGGCAGAAAAAGGGTAGATCACAGGTCTCATAATAATTTTTTAAAATGCTAATTCATTCAATTTATGTTAAGACCTCTATTATTTTCAAATCTAAATATAAAGGTTGCAGAATAGCTTGGTGCCATCCACGGAGCAGATATTTTAAACATTCGCCATTCTACCTCATTAACACATACATGTATCAAGAGTTATAAATAGTATGTACTGAATAATACCAAGACATTACGCTAAGGGCTTTATAAGAAATACCTCGAACTCCCACAACTGTTATGAGTTAGGTAAATACTATTATTTACCATTATCAAAAAGGTAAAGGGATTTGCCAAAGCTTGTGCTAGCTGGTGGCATGGACTGGGTAAAAACCCAGATAGTCAGACTCTAGAACCAGGGCTATCACCTCGGAACTATTTCCTGAGGATATCACCACAGGACACAAGTCTTTTTCTGACTTTTTCTATATCAATTCAGCTGTTCATGAACCTTGTGATCATAAATAATTTTATTTTAATGGAGAATCCGATTCAAAGTCAGCCTGCCTGTAAGAGGATTCCAGAAGGCCAACAGCTGCTTGTATGCTACTCTCTGCAAAGGCAGATTCTGGGAGCATTTGTCCCATGACACTGTGGGGACGCTGTAGGACCTATCTCTGGGCCTGTCAGCCATAGCACAGGAAACTATAAAATGCAGGAACATGTAAACGTAAGAATGGAAAAGAAAACAGTGGGGTCCATTTTTAATGCTAGAGCAGTGTGGAAAGCACAGTTCCAACAAGCTAGCTAAAGGAAGTGAGGGAACATCATTTTAGTTCAAATGCTGTTCCGTGGGGCAATTATAAGCACCATCCTTCGACAACCATCACTGAGGAGTTCACTAGATACCCATACCGTTTCTTGTTGAATAATTCTTTGAAGATGCCGTCTCATGATGACCGATCCAAGGAATCTCTCAAGCGGAGAACAAAGATAACTACCTGCCAGGCCAGGCACAAGGCCTGGTGTTGGAGAGGGCAGCAGTAAAATGTTCAAGGCACTGTGAGTGAGGATGGTAGGTATGGAGGCTGCCCAGGAGCGCTGAGGTAGTTTACGAGGTGGAGGCATGTTTGTTGGCAAAGTCTGGGAACCTTTTGGGAAGGAAAACATGTCATTTTATTCACAAATACACACGATCCCACTGTTCTGTTTTGCTTTTATCATAAATCTTTGCTACTCTAAAGCAATCCATACTGTTTTCCTTATTCCTTGTGGCTAACAATCCTATGTTAGCTTCCTATTAGCAAAATGGCCAGGATTCCTTTCCCTATAGCTGGGTTAGTTGCAAAGTGACTTTGTAGCAAGCCCTTTGAGAGACGGAGCCCATTTCTCTTCCCGGAACCTGGGCTGGCCATGTGACTTGCTGTGACTTAAAAGAATGCAGGGGAAGTGACGTGGAGCCAGCTGCAAACCTAGGATTCCACTCACGTTCTTGGAACCCTGCCCAGCCATCAGGTGAACAAGCCTGCGATCAAGTATGAGACCACAGGGAGCTGAGGAAGCCACGCCATCTGGGGCCATTTTACACCAGCCAGGCCTCAGCCCACGCAGGAGCTGACGATAAATATACTAGTGAGCAAAGCAGAGCCTGGAAAAATCACCCAACTTGGCTTAACCTAAATCACCAACCTATGGAATGGTGAGCTAATGTAAGATTGCTGTTCTAAGTCATTAAACGTTACCTGGCAAAGCTAACTAACATATGTGCACAATTCTGTTCTGTGTTAATTTGTACAACCTTGTCAGTTAACTTGAGGTGTCCCTCAAGGTCTAGTTTTGCAGCTAAGCTAGTAGATATAACAGAAGCACTAGGGCTCACCTCATAAGACTTCTGGAGGAGACATTTCCCTCTCTTACATTTTGCTTTAACTGTGCAAATTAACCATTTACTAAGTGGATTAAAGTTTAAGTTATTAAGTATCTTCATTTAACAAGCAGGTCACAGCTTTCAAATGTGAGGATGGAAAAAAAACAACAACAGGACATCACGTGGAGGTTAGACTAAAACAGATACAAAAATGGTGATGCTGCTCACTTGTTCCAGCTCGAGGGGAATGAGAAGCATCTGGTACTGGAGAATGTAGTGATGGGTTGGCTGGTGACATTCCAGGCATGCGTGTTGCTGGTGAGGGGCCGGACACTTGAGGAGACCCTGGCCAGTTCCCAGCTCGTCCACTTGGTGACACCATAGTGTATGGAGAACTAGGGTCCAGGGTTCCTGTAAACAAGTGAACAGATGGTTTTCAAAACCTGTATTTTAATAACTGAAAAGTACTTGACACCACTGACATACTCGACACTTTACAAGGCAATCATTTTTTTTTCCCTCCGCTATTTCACTAAAGTATGCGGCTTTTGCATGTGGCACACCTGAATCTCTATTTTATGTAGTTTATATACTTTTTAACATGACACAAAGTTAGAAAACTACAGAATGAGAAATGATAAAAGGTACCTTCACACAAGCTTCAGCATGTTCAATGTGTAACAATCTACACACTACGCAACAACCTACTATTTTCAAAACCTATTTGCAAACGTCTTTGAAAATGTTGAGCAAAAAAATCTCAAAGCTCACTTAAGGGCAGAAATCTTTTATTTTTCAAGTAACCCTGACAAATTATGTTTCTCATTCTACCCAAGGCTGAGGAGAGGGAAATTTTCCCTTTTCTTTCTTTAGTAAAGGCTATGCTGACTGAGAAATGGACCAAGAATCAAGTCTTGAAAGCAGCAACTTCCTGAATAATTTGATTATTTAAATTTCATCCCGCAGTTACCTTTAACATATTACTTATGCCCCTCTGTAATCAAAATATAAATGGAGAAAATACTTTTACCATATATCAGAGAGTAAATGATCCTAACTTAAAAGTCTTATAAATTGGTAAGAAAAAACACAAGAATACATAGGCAGGCATAAAATAAGAAATACCTAAGACTAGTGAAAGAAAAAAGGTTTAACTTCATTAATGATCAAAGAAATGCACATTAAACAAGAAGATACCATTCTTTACCTATCAAAATGACTACGAATTCTGAAAGTCCTAATACCCTGTGTTGGCAATGATGCATGAAAATAGACATTCTTGTCTGATGCTAGAGGAAATTGGTACAGCATTTCGGGTGAGCAATTTGCAGTATGTTTCAAAAGCTTCAGCATTTCTCAAACCCTTTGAGACAGCAATTCCATGTCTAGGAACTTACCTAAGGGAATAATCATGTGAACAGAGATGATACCATTTGCCATTGTAAAAAAAAAAAAAAAAAAAAGGAAACATTCTAAACATACAACAGGAGGGCAGTTAAATCACGGTATGTCAACAAAAGGGAATACTATGAAGCCATTTAGTAGGACGATGTAGATCTCACAAATATTAATAGTAGATAGTAAAACCACAGATGCTACACAGCTGTAAAAACTGAGGAATTCCTTTATGCTGTGATTTGGCATGGCATTCAGGAAAAAAATAGATGAAAAAAGTAAGGCACTGAAGTATGCTGTCCCATGTGTAAAAGCGGTAAGAACAGTTATAGGCATTTGCCTGTGTATGCACACATCTCTGCAACTAGGTGGTTGGTGGCATAAAAACACTTCCCTGGCTACCTCTTGTATTCTTTATTTGAACCAATTCAAAATAGAATTTTTTAGTTGGAAAGTTAAAGAATTCAAGTCTCAAAACAATACATATGGTATAGTCCCAGTTGTGGGGGGAGGTGTCTGAGAGGAGAGACAAGCAGATAGGTGGAGAGCAACAGAGAGGCGAGCAGGCAGGCAAGCCGGGGGGTTAGGGTTAGACGGGAAGAGCAAGGCAGAAGCGAGGGGGAGAGAGAGTCCAAAGCAGACAGACTAACTGGTAGATCTCTGCGTGGTGGGATCAGGACAAATTCATTTTCTTTGATGATTTCCCCAACGAACAAAGTGCTAATTTTGCAATAAGAAAAGAATTTATTTAACAAAAAACTACTTTCACGTCAAATTCTTAAGCTATTGCGATTTCCATGTATGGACTCACCATGTGGACTAGCAAAACTGGCCCCTGGTCCTATTGAGATTCCATGCGAGGATGGGGGAGGAGTTGGAACAAATGACGCTGGTGAAGGGGCTCTCAAAGCCCCACTGGGGGAGCTGGCAGCATGCAGATTTCCTAATAAAGGAAAATAATTATAGATGATCTTGCAGGACACATACTATGTCCTGGCCAAGGACCTCAAATTAAGACTCTCTCTACAGATTAAAGAAGTAAGCAGTAAAGCTCCCTTAAATAGCACAAAGAAAATGTGGAATGATTATGTTACGGAAAAAGAGAGAGAGATCAATTCAATTGGGCCCAAATTTTAGCTCTTATAGTGACTGAATTAAAAAAAAATATCCAGTGTACTTTTGTGTTTGCTCATTCACTCTTTCAGCAAGTGGGCATGAATGTTAATTTCATGCCAAGCATTGCTGTAGGCACTGGGGATGCAGCAGCTGACAAGACAAAAATTCCTGCCCTCATGGAGTTTCTGTTCTAGTAGAATGAGGAAGGCATCAAATATATGTCAGGCAGTGATAAGTGCTATGGAGAAAACCTGGGCAAGGAAACGGGGCAGTATCTATAAAGCAACCCCAGAAGACTGCTCTAAAAAGGGGGCACGTGAGTAAGTGAAGGGTAAGGTGTGAAGATACCCAGGGGGGTAAGATATTCCAGGCAAGAAGCAGAGCTAGTCCAAAGGCCCCAAAGGCAGTAGCAAAAATACAGGGAGGAGGTCAGTGTGGCTGGATCAGTGTGAGCCACGGGGAAGTGGGAGGAGTTGAGGACAGAGAGGTGGTGGTGGTGGAGGTCCCAGATCACACAGGGACTTGTAGGCCATTCTAAGGACTTAGGGTTTACCCTGAACGAGACAGGAAACCACTGCAAAGTTTGGAACAAAGGAGTTATAAACTAGCTTCTGTTCCGGAAGGATCACTCCAACCACAGTGTAAAAAACAGACCACAGGGCAGGGGCAGGGAAACCAGTTAGAGGCAAGAGTAATAACCCAAGTGAGAGATGGTTAATGGCTTGGGCGAAGGTGGAGGCTGAGGAGGGTTAGCATCTGGATAAATTCTCAGTTCAGAGTGGACAGTATCTGGGACTGACTGAAGTGGGTGTGAGAGAAAGAGGAGTCCAGCATGACTCAAACAGCTCTGGCCAAGCGGCAGGCAGGAAGGGGCTGCCGTTTCCGGGAGGTGGGGCAGGGTGCGGGAGTGGGCAGGCAGGTGTTAGGAGTTGAGTCTCAGCCATTGTCTACACATCTACAAGGACATGCTGACTAGACAGCTGGAAAACACAAGACTCGAGTTCAGGGGAGAGGTCTAGATGGCAGACATTAAAAAACTGAGAGCAGTGAGCTTAAAGATGGGATTTAGCCACAGGACTAGTTTCTACTGAGGATCAGGAAAAGGGGGAACCATGCTCCCCAAACTATGAATAAATGTGACATGGAGACACTCACTACATTACCATCACTATCCTCGGTATTCACATGTTTCCGACTCTCTACTCCTGTCTAAGAGAATTTCGTATCCCCCACCTAATACCTAACGCAGTGCCTTACATGCAGTATGTTCACCAACATGATAACCTTTCAGTGTTGTTCAGAGATTCAGCTGTGGGTTTGCTGTGGGAATTAAATGGATAAAGTGCTCAGAACATGGCTTAGCACACAGCAAGCACTATATACCTGTCTGGCACTGTAATTATTTCCAAATAATTATTTCTACTTCCTTCTACATAAAACCTCACTCATACCCTAGAAATGCACACCCCTTGGGTTCTCTGCCCGCATCTCCTATTCTGCTTCTTGCTCCCTAGCAGCTCCTTCTCAGGCTCCTACACCTGGGAAGCAGCTGCCGGTACTCCCCAGGGGCTGAGCTCACCCACCCAGCTCAGCCTTCAGTGACCTTCAGCGACATGACAATAACTTCCAAATCTTCATCTGTGGTTCCGCCATCTCTGCTGGGCAGGTAAGGGGGTTATCTACCCAAGAAATCTGATACCTGTCTTCTTTGCCAGACGACATGCTTGAGAGCGGAACTGTATTTGGCTCGCTGCTGAATCCCCAGCACCGTGGAGCATCTGGCCCAGGGCAAGAGCTTAAGCTACACCCACAAACTGTCCAGTTAAGAGTAAGAATTAAGCATCCTCAAGTAGTTCTATAGTGTGCTTCACGGGGCTGCCAACAGAGCCATTTTGTTGGGACAAGCAGGCTGTGCACTAGCCCACTCTGTGGGGCAGGGCACCTTTCACGCATACTAGGACTCAGCAAACTTGTCATGTAAGGGGTCGTCCTAGCAGGAGAGCAGCCCTGACACTGCAGGAATGGGTGTGGCTGGGTTCCCCCAAAACTACAAAAACAGGTAGGTGGTGGGCAGGACTCGATTTGTCGGCCCGACACAGATCGTGTTGTGATCAGCTCTTCTTGGAGCTGTGCCGTGAGCCTGGCTCTGGGTGACAATACCTCCTCTTAATTCAGATATTTTAAAGTGTTCTTGAGTCACGAACGCAGCGTTCATAACCCTGCCGTAAGGAACGAATGGGAGGTACCTAGCCACAGATAAGGAGTGGTCTCTCAAGGTCTAGGCTGCGTGTGTGGTGCTTGTGTTTGTGTGCGCGCGCATGTATGTTCTGGATGTCAAAGCTGAACATGACAAGAGAATAAGTAATATCTTACCTGGAGACTGTGTGTGCATCATAGAGGGAGACTGACTAACTGTGCTGTGGTAAGACGCAGGGGGCGAAGTAAGGGGATAAGCACCTGATGATCCTGGCTGTTTGGGAAATGGCTGAAAAGAAAAAAAGTACATGTTGGTCAGTCACGTGTGTATAGTGTATCGTACATACGGCTAATGAGTTAACCTTCACACAGTTCACTGGTTACCAAACAGGAAGCACGAGATATGAAAATGTGCAAAATACACATCAATACCACAGATTTTTAAAAACTCCCTGACTTTCAAAATGTTTAGAAAAACAGCAAGAACTCACTCCTGACCTTGTAATACCATTGTCTATATCCCTCAAGATGTTTTTTGCTTACTTTATCTACCATATCACTGATTTATCTGTATTGTTTATCTACCATTTCACAGATTCCAAGATTCTTCCCCCACCCTTTTAGTATTTCTGAAATCAGGGTGTATCTTCTGATTCATGGCATGGCACAGTTTACCCGGCAGTGTTGTTTCTGGCAGTTCATAAAAAGTAGTGCATCTTACATCTGGTGGAGTTTTGAAAGCCAATGAAATACAGTAGTTTAACCTGGCCTCTCCTCACCTTTACCTTCATCTCCAGCAGTAAAAAACCTAGGACATGTAATCCTTCCTAGTTTTTTATTTGAGGTACAAATCACATATAGCAAAGGACACAAATCTTAGAAAATGTCCAGTCTGATGAATTTTTATGAATGTCACCACTACAGAGATCGAGACACTGAAGAATACTACCAGTGCCCTGGAGGCTTCCCTCATACATCTTCAAAGGCTTTATCACTGGCCCAAAGGTAAGCACTGTTCTGACGTCTGTCACTCAAGCTTGATTTTGCCTGTTTTCACATTTCCTATAAATACCGAATGTACTCCTTAGTGTCTGGCTTCTTTTGTTCAACATTATGTCAGTAAGATTCACCACGCAGTCACATGTGGCAATAGTTTTCTTGATTTCTGTAAAGCATTCTACTGTAGGAATAGACCCAGTTTATCCACTCATTCTGTTGCTTGGTATTCGGGTTAGTTTCCACTTTTTACATAAATAACATTCCTATGAACACTTGTGTTTTTTGATGCATTTCTGTCGTACATATACCCAAGAGTAAAATTATAAAATCACAGGTATGCCTAATGTTCAGATTTAGTGCTCTGGAATATTCCTAAACGCCTCCACAAGGTTGTTAGACCATTTCATGTACCCTCCAGTAGTAAATGAGTCTCAGTTGCTACTAATACAAAATGTTGCCAAGAATAATCAATTCTCTTCTTAGAGCAATTTTTGTGGGTATGGAGTATTATCTCATTGTGGTTCTAAGTTGTATTTCTGTGATGCCAAATGATGTTGAACACCCTTTCTGTGCTTACTGGCCATTTGGATATCATCCTCTTTTGTGATCACATGGCTGATCACCTCACATCATTTTAAGTGCACAAGACTGAGGTTAATGCTATTTCTGGTACTGTTCACTTGCCATCACTAGAAGCCTCCTTCTCTCCCTCTGTCACTATTTTTTCATATGGACTTCCTGGACACCTTGGGCCCACCAACAATCTCCTTGCCTTTTAACAAAGATGCTCAGACACCTGAGGAGCCCATTAAGTTACACGAATATGATACCATTTGGAATTTCAGCTAGACATCACCTGTTGCTGAGGTGGTGGCTGGAGCTGTGAGATTAAAGAATCCATCATATCTCCTCCTATGGGAGAAGGGGGATTATCGTCCTCATTTACAGACCTTCTTCGAGCATCCTGATTGCTGTCAACAAACATATTCAGGAATGTCTACGGATATAAACAGGTAGAATTCAGATTATCTTACTTAGCTTTAGTAACATATTTTTAATCATTTAGACTATTTTAAGAGAAACAAATACACTACGCCCATCTCTAAAACAGAAGTTTGGTACACAGCCACTACTATGAGGACAACCTGGAAGATATACTGATAATTTTGAATGGGGGGAAACTGAGGAAACTGGTTAACTGCAACAACAGAAACAACATCTAAGTTAAAAATCCTGTCAATTAAGAAGTATTGTGTAAGCACAAAGTTGAAGAGAGAAGTATACCTTGGCACCTCCTCACAAATAATAAGTATTTCATTATTAACTTCTGAACCAGAAATTCAGGAAACAAAAGAAAAGTTGTATGTTGGCCATTTAAGTAATTTCAATGACTTGGGAAATTTCCTTTTTGGTGAGAGTCCTCACTTCGTAAGCTAGAAAATATGACAGAGGAAAACTGAATGCAGAAACTAAGCCATCTTTCCTCTTTTTATCTTAACGTGACTGAAATTTTGAATCACCAAGAGTGGGACAATCTCGTTTTATGGGATAGGTCATCAAAAATTAAGCAAGGCTACCAGAATTTGTGTCTCAAGCATTCTCTTCCTTTTAATACTCTTTACCTTCCCCATCTTCAAAAACATAGATCAAAAGCTTACCAGGATCACTAGGAAGCTTTTAAAAGTACATCGCTTCATTTCTAATAAAAGATGATGGATTTACAACACATATTTTATCTTTTCCCAATACCCCACTGAAACTCCTAAAAAAATTTTTTTAAAGCAGTAAGTTACAAATACAGAGAGAATGGGAGAAGAAAAAAATAGCAATGAATTCTGGAGGCTGCGGAGCAGATGGCTGAGTGGTAAGTGAACTATCCAATGTGAGGAAGTTGTATCCTAAAGCTAACACTGGGGAAAGCCAAGAAGCAAAGCTATTTCTGTCCAGATCCTCAAGACACGTAGGAACTGGCAGCACTAGACACCCCTGGAAGCGGGGATGAAAGTGGGACTGACTAAAAATAGGACTGGTCAAAAGTCTCTTTAAGAGACACTAAAAGCCTCCCAGAGCTTCTGTCACTCTCACTGAGTGAGTTTGACTTCTACCACTCTGGTGGAGGGTTCTTTGGCTATGGGGACTCTAGCATCAATCGAGAGGAATGCTGTATTAAAAATGAAGATTATGGGGCACCTGGCTGGTTCAGTCAGAAGAGCATGCGACTCTTGATCTCGGGGTTGTGAGCTCGAGCCCCACGTTGGGTGTAGAGATTACTTTAAAAAAAAAAAAAAGATGATTAAAGTTTACATACTGAATGTTGAAAATAGTAGTTTCCTTCTCTTATTTGATTTGCCAAAAATTGGGGGCCAGATGCACACCATCTATGCAGAGACTTGAATACTCCTCTTTTGGTACTCATACCAGCCCAACAAAAAGACCTAAACCTACTGACACTGGGAGTTACTCAAAGAAATGGCCCAGGTAGATAAGCTTACAATGAAGACCACAGTCAGCAAGACTCACCTTCTAGTAAGAGCTATGAGTTAAGAATCACTAATATGAAAGAGATCAAAACAAAACAAAACAAAAGCAAGGTGCATGAAATGGAGATTATGTAGGAATAAAAGGAGTAAGAAAATATAAGATAGCTATATACAACAAAGATGTCATAAAAGGAACACTTAGCAACAAAAGAGAGCTCCTGCAATTTTTTTTAAAAGATGGCAAAACAAATTACCAAAACCAGAAAGACTCAAAGGAAAAAATGAAGAAATCTCCCAGAAACAGAGAGAGAAAAACAAAATAAATAAATAAATAAATAAGAAAATCAGAGGATAAGTCCAGGATACCAAACAGCAGAATAGTAGTGGTACCAGAAAGAGCTAACAGAGAAAACAAAAAAGAATTGAGAAATAATACAAGGAAATTCCCACAGCAAAAGGATGTAAGTTTCCAGAGTGAAAGAGCCTACTTAGTTACATAAGGTTCAAGAACTGGAACAAGATCAAACACCCCAACAGTCACAATGGAAGTTAGAAGACAATGGAGCAATGTCTTCAAAATTATTAACAGAAAATGCCTGTAACCTCAAATTCTATACATAGCCATTCTCTCAATTAGATGAGGGTAAACTAAAGATGTTTTTAGGCACACAGAAGTCTCAAAATAACCTCCCATGTGCCTTCTCCCAGGAAACTATGTAGACTGTATTCTACCAAAACAATTGAATAAACCGAGAAAAAGACCAGCAGTCCACGCCATAGGGCATGCCACGCAAGAGAGAAGCCAAGGATTCTCCCTCTTCCCCACCCTTCCGTAGATTCCTAAATCAACACTGTGCAAAGGGTCTGGGGCACACCATTCCTGATTGGAGGTCAGAGGGTTGCTGTAGAAGAGTCTTCTTCAAGATGAAACCAGCGAGGTTTCTGATATGTGAACGCACTGAGAAGAGAGTTACATATATGGGAGAGGCTTTAAGGTTGAGTTAGTGATAAGTATACAGAACCTTAAGCAAAAAAAAGTAAATTAATAACTCCCAGGAAAATAAAATGTTGAAGGAAGGAAAAGTAATTATAGTAAGCTTGGTGGATACTGTTTACATATTTATAATAACGAAAATACTGAAAAATCATCAGACCAAAATTGCTGCCTAACCATACTGCAAGGGTAGGAGGGAAAAAAGAAGGTACACTGCGAGTAGCCTGGGAGGAGGAAGAGGCATATAAGAATTAAAAAAGAATTAAACCCTCATCTTGCATTGTGAGGATCAGATAATGCCCTCAACTAAGAAGTCCACAAACAGCACTGTAAGCATGCTACTTAGAGATAAGGATGTAAATACCAAGAGAATCACCATCTAAGAGTTGAAAACAGAGCAGGAAAATGGCAAGACTGCATTGCAAGCCACTAATTTTCAAAACAAGCCTTTGGAACTATTTGACTCTAAACTATAAGCACATACAATTGAGCTATTATACAAGAATCTGCAGGGATTGTGGCCCAGGACCCTACATTTTAAAAAAAACTTCATGGTTGAACTGATGAATCAAACTTTCTCAATAATCGATGAGAAAGACATTGTTGAAGTTCCTTAAAATTCCAACTAGCAAATAGGACTCTCCTCGGTATCATCCACCTTATGCATTACGAGAAAAGGAAATTTTATCATCTCATACAACACAGGCACAGTGCTTTGTAAGAACTTCCCATTCCTTTGGAAGGACGCTGCAGAGGTGATGAACTAACACAGCTGCTTATTAAACAGGAATCTGTTGCTCTCCCCTGTTATTTCCCCCCTTTAAAGGAGTTGTTATAGAGATATTTACATTTACTTATGCTGTAATACTAAAGTCAGTTACCTTTAGTCCGGGTGCAGGATAAAAACCTTCCACTAACTTGCTATTATCAAACAGACTATAGGCACCATCCCGTATCGCCACTACGCCTCGGCTGCGGCAGTAAATGTCGATGCAGTACATGTTCCTAAAGGCCAGTCTGATGTGGGTGGATGACTGTGGCAGGATGGAGAAGCACTGGTAAGCAGTGTTGGTTCTCTGGGTCAAGCCCAACATTGGCACAGTGGGGAGTTTGTTGATGGCATTTAATGGAGCCTGAGTATCAAAGAGTACCTAAAAGGAACACATACAGTGAGGGCAGACGGTTTCCATACAAATGCTAAAGCCTCAGAATCTTCCATGTCTAACAGTCATAAATGAGCCAAGGGTCTTCCTGAAACATTCTGTACACCTTTCCCTTGAAGACAATGCAAACTACATCACTGCATCCACTTTGAATCAAAGAAAATTCTCCAAGAAGAGTGCAAGATATAAAAGACAAAAACACGCACCCTTGTCACTGAAGACTTAAGTTAAGCCCACATGATTTTTGGTTTTACATGAGACACTAACACTGTTGGAGTCACAGTTTTACAAAGAAAATAAACTTAATTACCTGTAATAACTGAACCACATTTGGTGTTTTGTTGAACATTTCCTGAAGCTGATGTAGAATGGTATTGTGACAGTTACTGCAACCTGAGTTTGGACCAACAGTACCCAAAGAAATGTGAAATTTCTGATGTATGGAATTCCACTGGATGCTGATCTAAATCAAAGAGATTACATGTTTCAGAAACTGAGAGAGTAACAGATTCAAGCAGAAGAAAAAACAATGTTTAAACAGTAAGGCAAAATGCCAAAGATCTACATGAGATCTTTCTGGAAAGCCAGTCAGAAGACTGGACTCTATAAACTCTAAAAGTGTTGTTACTAGGGACCAGTGCAACTGCGGAATAGGTATTTATTAGCCCACCTCCACCAAATAAAACAGAGAAGGTGCTAAAGAAAAAATTTGGATTAAACTTTATTTGGAAATTATTATTGGTGTTTCTTATTTTTTTGTTTTTATCTAGGACTGAAGAAAAGTCACCGTCTATGTGAGCACTGTCATAAAGGGAAAGGAAGCCACTTCTAACACAGATGCTTTTAGTTTATAGATTTTAAAACACTTGATTAATTTCTGGTATTACTTGATGTGGAAGAGTCCAGAAAGAAGCCAGCTGGCTGAATTTTTATACTAAATTTCTAGGACTTCACATATGGAGTGGGAAGAAAATGAGGAAACAGAGATTACAGGGAACGCATTTAAGATTGTGACGGGATTAAACAATGTTAATAATCATGTGATCAAAAGCATAAACATACAGTATTGTTCAAAACCATTCGCAATCTTCAGGACAGTAATCATGTTGCTAACCAGATTTGAAATCGGTAAAGAAAAAAATACAAACACCAAAAGTATATTACCTGGTCTAAAACTCATGAAGATTATATAACCCATCAAAGACAGCATTAATTTTTGCTTTCAATTTTAAAAAGAGTTAAGCATTACAGTATACTAGTCTACTATATATCATCAAAGTACTTAAAATTTACCATTTTAACCCTAATTTTTACTTGAGTCCTCAATTAGTTCAAGGCAGTTTTCATAACTTTTGAATTGTTGATTTTTAAAGGATCTATGAGAGGAACTTCAGTTCTAATTAGTTCACAAACTTACTGAGCTTCCCTTGGTGGTTCCATAACACAAGATAAGTTTTCGGTAATTATAAACACGGACTTCTGAGAAAATATTTAGATGAGCAGGTATGTCTAAAGAGAAAGGAAGCAAAAAGGAAATTAAAATGATGTATGCAAAACTTTAAAACACATATTTGAAGAAGAGGGCATCTGGGCAGTATCCTATGCCTAGCTGGAAAGATCTCTAGATGCATTTCATTCAAAAAAAATTTAAAAATTAAAAAAAAAGGAATGCGATGGCATAGATAGCAGGCTTCCATGTCCATTTCTACAGAAGGGGTCTAGGGCAGGGGGCAGATACTGAAGTAGTACAGCACAGCAGTTAAGAGGCTCCAATTCCAGCTCTGCCCTTTCCTAGCCGTGCAACCTTTGGTAAATTCTGTAGTCTCAGTGACTTGTTTTCTTCATTTGTGAACTGAAGAATAACACCCACCTCACAGGGTGACTGTGAGGTTTAAACGAGTTAACACAAGCAAACTGTTACATTGTATGTAGACTCTCAATAATTGCTACCTGTTATTACAATATGGTTAGAGCTTGGAGTAAAGATTTCTGGATACATAAGAAACTAACAGTGGTTGTCTCTGGGGGAAGGCCTGAGGTAGAAGGAAAACTTATTTTTCATTAGATATTCTTTTGAAATGTTTTTTTTCACGATGTTTTCTTCTTTAGTTAAAAAAGGGGGGGGGAGGGGTGAGGAAGATTATCACATGTACCTGGTAGAGAACGTGCAAATTCCAACACACACTCATATAATCGTGCAATGCTATTCCAGTCATTAAGGAACATTTCAACCACTTTTCTACCACCAACGGGTTCAGACAACAGGTTTTCATATGTCAGATAAACATGCCGCGATGGCCCTACAGGATTAAAAAAGAGGATTAACAGGTATCAACACTAAAAAGAAAACCCCAGAAATATGCAAAGAAAGTGTGTGAAGCATCTCACCTTGCTCCCTAGTAGAAGTGCCATTAAGTGGACAATTCGCAAACACTAACTCCGCCACCCATGTGCGGTTATTTCTACCTTGCAATCGGAAAGTGCAGTCGAGAAGAGAGCGGTCCAGAGCCTTCTGGGTTTCCTCATTCACACCCTTACAGGGAGGAATTCTGGCAACAAAAGACAGAACATATGAAGTATACTTTGTATCACAGAAAAGCAAGAGCACAATCTACACAACAACAGTCGGGCTATCACATTAGAGCTTCAGTTCAAGCTCTACTACTAGTCTTCTTCTGCGCAAGAAGGAAGCGATTTGCAGCAATTCACAGCACTGGATCCACTTCTACTCAAATCAACACAGTCTAGGACCTCTTACTTTAATGAAGTGTTTGAGTGTTTGAACAAAGTATGTCTGTCTTCATCCTTATTCCTATTATTAGAAACACTACGATTCTTCAGCATGAAAATCAAGAATATTGGCTATGAAACCTATCTAGAACATCTTAACGGAAAAGCTAAGGGGAAAAGCATACTTGTAAAACCACTCTTTGAGAACACAATGATACAGTGGAAAGAACACAGGCTTTGGAGTCAGAGACCTGCATTCTAATTCTGACCCAGCCACATTTAGCCTCTCTGAATTTCAGTTTCCCAACGACACGATGGAGGTAATTCCCTTCCGCGTCACTCATTTTAAACGTGACACAGCGCACATTGAAAGTGCTCATGGCAGCTGATACAGTAGGTAATCGTGTAGGTTAGCTCCCTTTGTGGTAAACCCAAGACTCACTGATGCCAAGATAAAATGCCAGGTTCCTTATCTCCCCCCACCTCTTCAGCAGAGGTAACACTCAATGTGATGAAGCTTTGCATGTACTAACTCATTTTAACATGTTTTCCCTTAAATGTATCACATATAGAAGAGGAATGTATTAGCTTTGGTGTAAAATACCTACCTACCTATTTTCCTCTTGCAGCTTTATGAACTACCTTGTCATAAAACATTATGAAGTAATATATTTTCACTTTTTTTTCCAGTAATAGATAAGATAATGAGATAATGTATTTTTTAATTACACATTATCCTTTAACTCCTAGGGAAGGTGAGTTAATTCTCAGACTTGGTATAATGATTATCTCTATCTAAGTCTAACAAAAACTGGAAACATGGAATCTTGATTTAGGCCTCTTACTCAGAAACACCTAGAATAGGGTTTCTCAACCTCCACAATATTGACATTTTAGGCTGGATAATTCTTTATTGTGTAGCCTTAGTCTCTCCCTCCCAGATGCCAGTAGTACCTCCCAGCCCTCCTTCTCAGTTAATGATCACCAAAAATATCTCCCAACATTGCTAAAGGTCCCCTGGAGGGCAAAATCGCCCTGGGGTTGAGAACCACTTGCCTAGAATAAACAATTCAAGAGGGCAAGAGAGAGACAGAGATTGCAGATGATAAAAAAAAAATTTGTAGGGGAGAAAACAGCTATACTTTTCATAAAAAGAGAATTAACATAGTACTAAAATTTCTCAATTACAAATTCCACCACAGTTCCTCTTAAATGTATGTATGTATGTGTGTATATATATATATACACACACACATATATACACACACACACACACACACACACACACACATATATATATATATATATATATATATATTTTTTTTTTTTTTTTTAAACATTTCAAAAGTTAATCTTTCCGGGCCACCTGGTGGCTCAGTCAGTTAAACATCTGCCTTTGGCTCAAGTCACAATCCTGGGGTCCTGGGATGAGCCTCGCGTCCGTCGAGCCCTGCAATGCCTCATGTCAAGGCTCCCTGCTCAGCCAGTCTTCCCTCTGCCCCCTAACCCCCCCGCCCCGTGCTCTCTCTCTCAAATAAATAAATAAAATCCTGAAAAAAAAAGTTAATCTTTCACACTACATAATTTTTATCACTCACTACCAGAAAGATTTTGTCCAACGTTATCTGGGGTAATTACAGAAATTGCATACACTGCATATATGCTTGTCAATTTTGTAGGTATACTGAGGACTTCTCCTTATCCATATCCCTGAAAACATAACCCCAACCCACTGGAGTTACAAAGCAGCCAATTCAGATCGATTATTAAATCTTGATTTAAAAAATATAATAATGCAGTACATTATCTTCCTTTCATATAAATAGGTGTTTCGTGAAATCCATCTGGTTAGAAAATGAACCCATAAAAGCCAGCATGTCTTTAAATAAAAGAGTAAGACTTTCAGTTTATGCTCTAGGGACAGCAAGATCCCAAGAGTGCAATCCATGCTGCCTTCTTCATCTGTCATACACAAGTAATTGGCTTAGCTTCAAGGAACCTGGAAACTATTTACTTGCTTTTTAAGGTTACTAATGTAACAGAATAAACTATAATTGTAACTTTGATCCTCCCCCACCCAAGGATGAAAATGGATAGTTCCTAAAAGGAAACCCTTTGAAACAAAATTATTATAAACTCAAGATACTGCAAAATACTACTAGAGTCACCAAAAATGAAGTATTGAGGAAGAGATTTCCTGGACAATGGCTTAACTTTATCTGAAAATTTCTACCAATCCAAAAAATGTTTTTGATCTAAACAGCTACTTCTGACTGAGGTTTCTCCTGTAATTCTGAGTATGGGAAGAATGTAGGAACTGGGCTCTGGTCTTCCAGGGCGGATGGGTGTCAGCACCACCACCTTGTGCTGTATGTCGGTTTCATCCTGGGGGGTTTTACAAACGTCAGTAACCACATTAGGGCCCCGCAGTGCATGAGTGGGGAGATCACTAAATGCGCTAGTTCAATAAATGCAATTGTGCCCACAAGGAAAATGAAAAGTGTTGTATAAAGGTTGCACATGCAAATGCAGAAGGACTGAGTCACATAACTGATAGAAGCTGAGTCACAAACCGTGCAAAAATGAACTGTGCCTATGCATTATTTGCATAAACTACAAGAGGCAAAGAAACACAATGGACAAGATGAAAAAGCCTTGTGGGTGTGGCTAGCAGACCAGCGCCACTGGCCCAGTAGTGTTAGTTCAGGAGAAGGTGGGAAGTTTGCTCAAGAGCTCAAATGGAGGCACTGTGACCATGCTGCTCTTGAGACCTGAGTCCTTTGTGCTGCTGGATCAAGGCTCTTGGGAATCTACACAAGGTAACAGGCCCATGGACAATATACCAGTCTAAGGTGTTTACCATGAAACTTTCACGGATACTTCAAGGAGGCCTGCTCAACAGAGACTCAAAAAGATAAGTTGAACAAGAACAGAACATATTTTTATCAAAGACTAGAAAACTGTACTCAATTTTAAAGCTTTGATGTTATCAACTCATACTCCCATGTAGTATTAATATGTCTAGGAATAAAGGCTTAGGACTTTTTAAAAAAGATTTTATTTATTTGACAGACAGTGAGAGAGGGAACACAAGCAGGGAGAGTGGGAGAGGGAGAAGCAGGCTTCCCGCTGAGCAGGGAACCTGATGGGGGAGCAGGGAACCTGGGATCATGACCTGAGTCAAAGGCAGATGCTTAATGACTGAGCCACCCAGGTGCCCCAAGACTTAAGACTTTCTAAACATTAAATGTATGAGAGCAATTATATATTAGACCTATGTCAGATTTTTATTTAGTAAAATTGTGTTTAGACATTTATTATGGTTTCCTTCTTCATTTCTACATCCTATCCCTATAATCCTCATAATGGAGGTTACTAGACAAATTATCTTTAATTTATCCATTTCTCTACATTTTTTCCATTTAAGTTTTAAATAAAGAAAATAATAGCCAGGATATAATAAAGTCTTTTCAAAAATTATTATTAAATGAAGCTTAAAAAATAGGGAATGCTTCCTTCCTAGGTAGGACTATATTATGGGTTCTCTTGGATTCAGGAAGGAAGGGGACTGAAATTTCTTCATAAAAATGCTGAGAACAAGATATTTTAAGATTCCTGCAAAACATGAAAAATATAACTAAGAGAACAGAACACAAATGTTAACACTATTTATCTGCAGTTGCCAAGAAGAGTGAAAAGATAAAAAAACAAAAAACCCCAAACCCCTGTACTTCTTCACACAGAAGTAATTAAAAACCAGAAGCCATTAAAAGTATCACATTGGCCTAGTGATTTCCATTACAAGGCCAGCTCTCTCTCCCGAGAACTTTTTGTAGAGATGGTGTTCAGACAGCCAGGAAGGGAAGCTATCCTAGTTCTTCAACTGTCTCAAGTGAGCACCTTGACACATGGGTGGAGTATGTGCTGTCCGCTAGCTCTTCCCATCTGCCCCGCATCTGAAACCAACTGATTCCCAAGTAACAAAAATGAAAGCTCCACTGGCGGAGCTGCCATGTCTTGGTAGTCAGAGGAATCCCATAAAAAACTGCTTCTGTGATTTATATTATTAAGCAACATCTAAGAAACAATACAAATGCCCACCCTACCCCGCCCCCATAGAACTGTTTTCTGCACCAGAAAGGTTGATCTTGTAAATGGGAGGTTAATTTTCCAAGTCCATCCTGGTCACCTTCCATAGCACATGCACCATGTTGGCTTTCCTTCTAAGCATCCTTTGGCCCCTGGTCCTCGATCCATTTAGAGCCAAGCCCTCTGCCCATCTCCCTCTGTATACTCTTTCCTGGCAATCTATTTAACATCCCAGCTCAATTTCTACCACCTTGGCGATGACTCATTTACTCCTCCTGGCCAGCCCTGTCACCAGAGCTTGAGATCCAGCCCTGCCTGGCCAAAAGGATGTATAAGCACCTCAAACCTAGCAAAGCCCCTTCAAACTCACATCTTTGGTGTCCCTTATCTCAGAAAACACTACAATCACCTATCACATGCCCAAGATAAAACCAATAGGCACCTGTGCCATCTTCTCCTCTTTCCTTCATCATCTATCTCCTCACCAACCCTTGAATATTCCATCCCCTAAGTCCTTGTGGAACGTTCCCAGGTCTAAGCTACCAACAACTCTGGTGTGAACCACTTTGGCAACCGGTTTCACCACTCAGTCTTGGTCCCTTCCAACTGATTCTCAATATGGCTTCTAGGACGAGCTCTCAAAAACACCTAGCCAATGATGTCAGTTTCTGCTTCGAATCGTCTGATGGCTTCGTACCGCCATTAGGATCAAGTCCACATTCCTTAAGGACACTTACAAAGCCTTCTAGGATCTGACCCCTTCCCACTTACAGCTCAGCTCCAGAGTCATCTCTCTCAACTTGCACCACTCTGACCTCCTTTCAGTTCCAGGGTACAGAGCTCTCTCTGAGAAAGAAGAGAAAAACTGCCACCACCTTAGCAGTTATCCCTTCTGGTCAGTACTGCCCACTCCACCCCTGCCCCTCCCCCAAATCTCCCTTTCCTCTGGCTAATTCTCACCTCTCCCTCAGTCCAAATACAACTGGTACTTCCTCAGGGATACCCTTTCTGGCTTCCGAACTAGCTCAGATCCTCCTACTACATGAATCCAGACCATCCTGAAGGGCCCTAGCAGAATTCAAGCTTGATACACAGTCACACTGAGTAAAGAGCCATTAAATGAATGAAAAGGAATGCAGAGGAAAGACATCCTAAGATACCAAGTGGTGCTGGATCCCCACTCGGCAGGTGAAAAGGAAGCCTCCCCCAGATGATAGTAATTCTGTGCAGAAATCCGTGACATCCACAGGTGCCGAACTCTGCTTTATGCTGTTTCATGGGAGAGAAACAGCTCTAGCACTGTGGCTGTAATGTGTGACCTCAAGGGAGACACAGGACGGGGACTTACTTCAGTAAGCGAATTGCGTGGCTGAAGCCATCACCTTCCGTTTGCACTCCTTGATGGGGAATCTCCAGATTGGACAACTGGTAAGAGAAAAAGCAGGTAGATCAGACCAGCAACTTTACAAAGGAAACTACCTTTTCTAAGTATTAGTGTCTGTTTCGTGGCACCCATTCTAGGGCCACTCTGTTCCAAAGTTAGAACCTATCAGACAGGCACACTGTCCTCCATCACCTGATTTCCTCTGATTTCCTGGGCAACTATATTAAGTGCTGTGAAACCCAAAGATGACCCAGAGCCTCTAGTTAAAAACAAAACAAAACAAAACACCTCTGGAGGGCCAATCTTCAGAATTTTGGAGACTAAGAGAATCAATCCTAGTGATTCTGAATGATGCAACTGTAAAATAAGACTGGTTTTCTTATGTCTTTCTTCATTACATCTGTTCAAAACAAAGTCTGAGTCACAGTCACATCCCACTTTTAATCACAAACAATAGTTTTTAGTGTATAACTTTTCTGGGATACATTTTTTAAAAAGATTTTATATATTTATTTGAGAAAAAGAGACAGAGAGTGAGAGAGAGAACACACAAGCAGGGGGGAGGGAGAAGAGGTTCCTGGCTGAGTGGGGAGCCCAACATGGGGCTCGATCCCAGAACCCTGGGACCACAACCTGAGCTGAAGGCAGACAATTTGACTGAGCCACTTAGATGCTCCTCTGGAATACATTTTTATTTTTAACAATTAAAATACTTCCTGTGTGAAACCCAAGAAGAAAAGATTTCCAATTTATGCATTTACCCAATGAGATAGCTTTCCCAACTGGAGGTTGGGAACTCAGAAAGTGAGTTAAAAAGATGAATGCAGGGGTGTCTGGGTGGCTAGGGGTTAAGCATCTGACATTCATCAAGCTCACAGTTCTAGAAGCTAGGACATCAAGGACCTGAGTATCTATTTGAGATGCCTGTTTCTGGGCCTCGATTTATGTGGGCTGCTCCTGTTCTTCATAGTTTTACTCTGGCTTCAGACCCTGAAACCCTACAAAACAGGGGTCAGCATACAGTAATAGCTCATGGGCCAAATTCGGCCCAATGATGTTTTTGTAAATGAAGTGTTACTGAAACATAGCTGCACTCATCTGTTTAAACATCAACTGCGGCTGATTCACACTACAAAAGCAGATCTGAGTAGCTATAAGAGACCATATGACCTACAATGCCTAAAATATTTACTGTCTGGCCCTTTGCAGAAAAAGTTTGATGATTTCTGCTCTAATGTATGAAAGTATTCAACAAGTCTTCCCAAGACTATCATCATCAATTTCACTAAAATAATTCACACAGTCCCAGGTCTCTTCTTGTACTTTTTTTTTTTTTTAACCTCAGTTTTATTTATAAACATTAAAAAATTTTTTTTATTTTATTGTGGCAAAGTCACCACTTCATTCCCAATAATTTACAAAGGGGAAGAGTCTTACAAAAAGTAAAACTTTAAAACAGAGGGAAATAATTAAGGTTTTGGTGTATCCCTTTAAAGGGATGGCAATCCTTGGCCAAAGTCCTTTTTGGAAATATAAAAATGCAGGTTCTGTTAATGCCCTTTACTCTCAAGTTTGGGGATCATGCTGGATACCACAGCTGTGTATTCTTGAAAGACACTAATTCTAAGTCTATGCCTTAGTCCATGTGACAAGAGTGAAAATCAGGTTTAATATTCTTTCTGACCTGTTTCTCAGAAAGGAACCTGGTTTTATTAGTGTGTAAGCAATATGTATGGCTTTACCAACTCAAAAATAAGACACACCTTTATCAACTAACCACCTCTAAGAGATAATGTTCCTACTAAGAGGTATGCTAGTAAGATGTTAATATTCAAAAATTATCTTTTTTGTGAATTGGGAAGAATTTACTTTCCATTTCCATAAAGAGCAGAATGCTCACAATTTGGAATCAGAAAGATGAAATAATATAAGTCATGTTCTGGGGCGCCTGGGTGGCTCAGTGGGTTAAAGCCTCTGCCTTCAGCTTGGGTCATGATCCCAGGGTCCTGGGATTGAGCCCCACATCGGGCTCTCTGCTTAGCAGGGAGCCTGCTTCTTCCTCTCTCTCTCTCTCTGCCTGCCTCTCTGCCTACTTGTGATCTCTGTCTCTCAAATAAATAAACAAAATTAAAAAAAAAAGATTTAAGTCATGTTCTACAGGTATACCATGAGATGCTATGATTTCAATCCCAACCCTTCCAAAATAACCAAGATCACAGCCATTCTGGGTCTCCTAATGGAATCCATGTAGCTTTAGCAAGGAATTTTATAAATTACTCTTTTATACAGAATAGTCAAAACTGTTTCAAAAAATTACCTCCAACCGAAGTCCTACGAATGGCATATTTGTATCACACATAGCAACAAAGTGAGCTAGAACTTTATTGAAGGCACACATTTCTCCTGATCGTTTGGTTTTCTTGGGTTCTACTGGACATGGATCATCAGACAACTATAATTTAAGTAAAGAACACAAGTGGGTACAAAAGTACAGGTGATGCAATTAGTTAAGGCAGTTAAACTACTATAGCTCAAGGATAACCAAAACAAATGTTATGCATTCAACAAATATTTATTGAGCAAATATTTCAACCTAAATACTGGAAACTTATGTAAATATTTTGTATTCAGCAACCTTGTGGAAATGGTGTATAATAAGTTATTAATTAAAAGAGAGGCATTTTCAAGAAAATGTAGAAAATTGTTACTTAAACTTTATTGCCCTCCAGTCTCTTATAAACCAGATCTAATTCTTTCTCAGGTTAAAAATGGTTAAAGAACACGACAGAGTTAATAAACACAAATCCTGTGCTCACTTCTGTATGTGATCCTACCTTGCGCTTGGGACCGGTCCTAGGCTGTTTGCCAGGTTTGGTGCGAAAAACCAACTCCTGGATGTTTTCCTTGAACTGCTGCAGCAGGAGCGCCATGACAGGGGTGTCCTCACGTTCTGCAGCATTCACAGACATGAAGTAGTACTTGTACGACAGCTGTGTGGGTTTATTGGGAACTTCCAACATCTCCACAACCTAAGAAGGCCCCAGTCAGAAATGAGACTCAGAGAAATAATTAATGAGTGTTGCATATTTTCCTCCTTATAGCACATAGGGTTCAGGTTTGTACATCTAACGTAGATGGTCTTTCTTCTTTAAACAAGGACCAATTAATCATGAGTCTCAACAAAAAAAGCATTCCTGTTAAATATATACTTTGTTCTCTAAAAAACAGATCAGCCTAATGAATAAAAGCAAAAACCGCCATAAGCTATACCAAATTGGACATTTAGACTATGACAGCATTAAGTGTTCTAGATATTCATACCTTAGCTTAAAACACTGCATGCCTAAGTCCAGCAGATCTACTAGATTTTCTAGAATGGTATCTATTTCAAATTGCGCTATTTCCCTTAACCGTTAAAACATCCTAGGGGGCACCTGGCTGGCTCAGTCGGTGGAGCACGTGACTCAATCTAGTGGTTATGAGTTCAAGCTCCACATTGGGTATAGAGATTACTCAAAAATAAAATCTTAAAAATAAAACCCCCTAAGAATTCCACTGTTAAGAGCAGAGAAGAATGACAACTAACTCTCACAACTGGAAGCATATAAAAATAAACCCTGACAGATAGGTCATTGTGAGGATAATGACACCACTACCACCAACAGCCGACGGTGTTATAGAGAGTACTACACAGAGCATACTGTGCCAAGCACCGAACAGACATTAACATGTTCAGCCCTCCTAATAACTCTGTAAAGAAGGGATTATTGCCTTCAGTTTTCTGGTGAAGAAACCGAGGCATGAAATACTTGGGTTACTTGCCCAAGGTCTCAAGAGCTCAGAAGTGATGGAGTCATGCTTTGATTCCAGTTGGCTCCAGAGACCTTGCTCTTACCCACTATACCAGCTTACTCTTCAAGTTCTACCTAAAATTTAAGAAAAGTCCCCTAAATATGCCATTGGACTATTGCTCTGACAAACATACGCTTTCCTGTCTCTCTTCCTGCCTCCCTTCTCTCCCTCACCCCACCCCATCTCTTCAGGAAATTCTTAAGCTAACACCTAATATAACACTGACGCACCTGAGGAAATGGAAGAATTAAAAGAAAAACGGATGCTTCACCAGAGAAGATAGAGAGATAGTAAAAAAAAATACATGAAAAGATATTCAGTATCAGTCATTAGGGCAGCATAGATTAAGACTACAATAAAATACCACTATACCTCTATCAGAATGGCTAAAATTTACTTATTTTTAAAAGATTTTCTTTTTTAAGTAATCTCTATACCCCCGAGATTAAAAGTTGCATGCTCCACCTACTGAGCCAGCCAGGTACCCCCAGAATGGCTAAAATTTTAAAGTTCTAATACCAAGTGCTGGCAAGAATGCAGAACATCTCGAACTCTCTTGCATTGCCATCAGTAATGCAAAATGGCCCAGACATTTTGGCAAAAAGTTTGGCTATTTTTTATAAAGCTAAACATACACTGATATTATAAACTAACCCAACAATTCTTCTCCTGGTTACTTACCCCAAAGAAGTGAAAACCTAGGTTCACTTAGGAAAACAAACAAACAAATAAACATCACCTATATGCAAACGCTTACAGCAGCTTTATTCATAATTGCCCCAAATTGGAAATAACCCAGATGCCCTATCACCAGAGACTGGTTAAACAAACTTAGTATATCCTTACCATGACTACTACTCCAATTACTGGAATGAACTTTAATACACATCAGAATATGGAGGAAAATCAAAGGCATTATGCAAGTGAAAGAAACTAGACTGATGGGCAAACCTATCTAGACAGAAAACAGGTCAGTGGTCACCAACTGAGAGTGGGGGGAGGGTCTGATTATAGAGAAGCAGGCATGAGGGCATTTGGGGGGTGATGGATCTGTTCTGTGTTCTGCTGAGATGGGGATTACAATAGTATATGCATTTATTACAACTCAAGACACAGTCTAAACATCCCCCCTATGTAAACTGTATCTTAATAAAGCTGACAAAAGTAAAATGGCAGACATTCAAAGGCAGCAAGACTTCCCTCTGTTCTTCTTAATGTTAATGTCCACAGTAGCAGTTTTTCCCATTTCTATGAATGTAGCAACCGTGAGAAATAAAAAGGATGAAGACTAACACAGATTCAGTTTTGGTCTAAGCCACGTGAAACAAATTACTACTTTATAATTAATCATTAGTCATTGAAACTAATGTCTGGTTTCTGTTGATACTAAATAACATCAGAAATAATAAAAATCATTTTGTCTGTGGCGGAGTATAAGGATCTTTGGGTGTTCATAGGTTTGATTATCATGCATGTATTCCCAATATCATTTTATATGTAGACCAGGGAGCTCACCAAGGATGAAGACAAAGAACTCAACCAAGTTCTGGCTCACCAAGAACCAGACAAATCTGGTTCAACGTCTGGGGTTTTAAAATTCAGAAAAAAAGTGAAGTTTGTATCAATGACAAACCTACTGCTCTCTATAAACAATGCTAACCTAAAACATGCCAGGCTACACAGGGTACCTTTTTTTTTTTTTAAAGATAATATCTTTTAAAACTACAGCTCAAAACCTTAAAAAATTTCACTCCCACTACCTTCAGCCAACAATCCTGAATGAAGTTCTTCAAACATCTCAGATTGTTAGCCAAAAATATCTATGTGGTATACACAACTATTTCTATACTCAGGGAGATATATTTAGGGTGAGTTCATATTTCAAATTCTTGCAACTTTTAACCAATTCAAAGATCTCAAGGAAACTAACTAGAAAACACCTAGAAAGAGTGAAAAAAGAGTAAGAAAGGATCTTACTATGCCCTGAAAGGTACAGGCAATCAATAAAAATGCAATGAGTAAAAATCAATATATGTATGCCTTCAATCAATTAAGGATGAGAATATAAAGCTACTTCAGCCAGCTGTATGTAAAAGGATGCATTATGGGGGCGCCTGGGTGGCTCAGTCGTTAAGCATCTATCTGCCTTTGGCTCAGGTCAGGATCCCAGGGTCCTGGGATCAAGCCCCATATCGGGCTCCCTGCTCGGTGGGAAGCCTGCTTCTCCCTCTCCCATTCCCTCTGCTCGTGTCCCCTCTCTTGCTGTATATATCTCTCTCTCAAATAAATAAATAAAAATCTTAAAAAAAAAAAAAAAAAAGTAAAAGGGTGCATTATGCAAGTTAACATTCAATTAAAACCAAGCAAGTTTATCTGACACCAAAACCTCTCCACACCTTCAGAGTAGTTGCTTTCCTCCCACACATGGGAGATGCTTCATCCCAAGCAGAAACTAGGCCTCACTACATAAAAGACCTAAGGGTGAGGGACAGAGATATACTTTATATTCCCCAACCCTGCCTGATCATTTTAGCATTTCTTAGACATGATTTTCTTCTGTCCTTCATCTCTACCACCTAGGTTGAGAATCACTAAAGTTAAATATCCAATAAAAAATGTTTGCAGATTAGATTAAGTGAAAAATCATGTGAGATACTGACCCTGATCACCCAAATCTCCCCTTTGTATACTTACAATGTAGTACTGGGGAAGCCGGGTAAGTTTAATGAACAGCTTATTCTTAGAAAGGTTTCCAATAGGATGGGTTGAGTAATTGGACAGCTGCAATGTCTCACTGCTTATCGTAGGCAGATGTTTTATAGATTGTTTGCAACGCTGTTGTCCAAGCCAAAACCTTAATTGAAAGGAGATAATTCACATCACAAAATCATAGATTCTTCTGATTAACTGTGTGCAACTGATTTGTAAATTGATTACTGAAGACCACTAAAAAATAATCTGAAATTTAACTGAACTAGTAAAAAGACACATAACCATAATGATGAATCATTTCTCTAAGTTTTGCATTGGTATGTTAGTTCTAGTTTAAGGAGTTGAAACTCTGATGTGAATAACTGATTAGTCATAAGGTAGAATTAAACTAGTATTAAGCCTGGGACACTGTAGCAGTATATTAAAGAAAATGGCGGATTTCCTATGGTTTATTAAGACAGCAATAACCAACCTCAACATCTTTTATAAAATGCCAGAAGTATTTATAGAACAAAAGAGAACAAAAAATAAATAGGTATACATGTACCTAATTGGGGCGCCTGGGTGGCTCAGTGGGTTAAGCCTCTGCCTTCGGCTCAGGTCGTGATCTCAGGGTCCTGAGATCGAGCCCCGCATCTGGCTCTCTGCTCAGCAGGGAACCTGTTTCCCCCTCTCTCTCTGCCTGCCTCTCTGCCTACTTGTGATCTCTCTCTCTGTTAAATAAATAAATAAAATCTTTTTAAAAAATAAATAAATCAATCAATGTACCTAATTTTTCTAGTATCACTAGAGATCTTCGGTCCCCATTCTTCTTCTGTGTATGTGTAAAGTGACGGTTATGTATCTAGCAGGCGCCAGTATTAATCTTTTCTCCCTCCTCTCTCTCTTGGCTAAGCCACCAGATTTCAGTTTGATGCTTTTTATAGTACTCCTCTCACTTTTATTTGATTAGCTATCCTTGAGGCTAGACACTGTGTATGTATTAAAAAATATATGGAAAAAGTACTGTGCTAGTCCCATGCCTCAAAACCATGTCATAAAAGGGTTCACAAACCTCACTGGTTCACAATGAAATAACTACAGAAAGTAAGAATACGAATTTAGAAACTTTCCAGAGCAACATAACAATTACAACATCCATGCTCACGATCAGCAGGCTGGCCTTGCTGAACAAGGCACAGCCCAGTTCGGGTGCTGCTGTGCCTGTGCAGTGATCTGCATGTGGTAAAACTGTATACTAGTCACGTGCAATAAAACCATGTCATTGGGACGCCTGGGTGGCTCAGTTGGTTAAGCGGCTGCCTTCAGCTCAGGTCATGATCCCAGCGTCCTGGGATCCAGTCCCATATCGGGCTCCTTGCTCGGCAGGGAACCTGCTTCTCCCTCTGTCTCTGCCTGCCTCTCTACCTACTTGTGATCTCTCTCTCTCTCTCTCTCTCTGACAAATAAATAAATAAAATCTTTAAAAAAAAAAACAACAAAAAACCATGTCATAACATACAAAATTTTAAGGGTAGTTTGTCAACTATTACCCAGAAATGTATAAAGTCCTGAAAGCATTTTTTTTTTTTCATGGAAAAACAACTTAAATTTATCTGTGACTTCACAGGATCAACTGCTACAACTGGCTACAAATGAAGAAATGAAGATAAATTCTGAAAATGCAACAATACTTGCTATGTTTTAGATAAAAGTTCAAAATGAATGTTCTGAACTTGCCAAAACTGCTTTCAAATCTCTACCTCCAGTCCCATTAACATGTGAGACTTTGTGAGACTGGGATCTCCATTATGTATGTTTTTAAAGAAAAACAGAAACAGTTAAGATATACATTATCTCCTGTGAGTAGCATCATCATCAACCTGATCTAGATTAGTTACAACAAGCAAGAAACAAGCTCATCTGTCACATTAAAAAATTCTAAATACAAGATAATATTAATAAAATATAAATTCTAAATACATATAAGTGTGCATTTATATAAATTATAAATACAAGATAATCTTTTCAAAGTGCATATGGAATAGCCATTAAGTTTTTGTTTTGATTTCAGGGAACACAAAATCTGAACGTTAAGAGTGAATTTTCTGTATTAACTGCCTATATATACTTCCAAAGAAAAATGTGTATACATTTCTTTATTTTTATACTGTTCATTCTGATTATGTTTACTGAGATATAATTTTGTCTGTTGGTTCTTACAATAAAAAATTGGGGCTTATATTTTACATGTTTTTTTCGTTTACTTTTTGTAGAATTTGTTTTCATTGCACAGTATAAGAAAAGTAATCACATGAACAGATGCTCAACATCATCAGTCATTAGAAAAATAGAAATGAAAACAATGCAATACCTTGTTATACTCACTGGGATGCTTATGGTCAAAAACAGTGACAACTGTTGGCAAGGATGCAGGGTAACGGAACCCCTCAAATACTGCTGATGAGATTTTAACAAGGCACAGCTACTCTGGAAACTAGTTTGGCAGTTTCTTTAAAAAGTTAAACATAAATTTACTGTGTGACTCAGCAATTCCATTCCTAGTGGAATGAAAATGTTATGTCCACACATAGACTGAAACATGAATATTCAGAACAGCATTATTCATAATAGCCAAAAACTGAAATAACCCAGGGGCGCCTGGGTGGCTCCACTGGTTAAGTGGGTGACTCTTGATTTCTGCTCAGGTCACAATCTCAGGATCATGAGATTGAGCCCCAAGTCAGGCTCCTGCTCAGTGAGGAGTATGCTTGAGATTCTCTCTCCCTCTGCCCCTCCCCCTGCTTGTGTGCAAGCTCTAAAATAAATAAATAAATCTTTAAAAAAAAAAGTGAAACAACCCAAGTGTCCATCAATTTATGAATGGATAAACAAAATGTGGTACAAAGCCATATAATGGAATTATTATCCAGCCATATAAAGGAATGAAGCTTTGATACCTGCCACAAAATAGACAAACCTCAAACATTAAGTGAAAGAAGCAAGTCACATGATATGATTTCACTTATACAAAATGTCCAGAAGAAAAAAGATCTGTAAGAAAAGAAAGTAGATTCATAGTTGCCTGGGGGTCAGGCCGGGAATGGGGGTTAACTATAAATGAACACCTTTTTGAGGTGATGAAAATGTTCCAAATGTTCTAAAACTGGACTGTGATTATGGCTGCAAAACTCAGTAAATTTACAAGTCATTGAATCATACACTTAAAATGGGTGAATTCTATGGTACAGAAATTATACTTCAATAAAGTCATCTCAAAAACATTAATGTCCCATGACAGATCAGCAAGCAACTGGGCATTAACTAAAGGTCGTTTGAGAAGCACTACTGTAAGTGATAACTAGGAGAACTTTCTTAGAAATTATGTGTTTAAGTACAGAGACACATTTGATAAGTTTAAGGCTTTGGGGACTTAGCTTTCTGGTTTTATGTTATATTTCTGCTAGCTAGGCTGCCACATAACCTTGAGTTACATAAGATGTGAGTTATTAAGCACTTAAGTATTTAAACCTTATTTGTTTAGCCAAATACACAAAAATATGCTAAATCACTAAAAATTTTGGAATGCGTTACCCAGAGTAATGATTCATTTTTCATATACAGTTAAACTAAGCAGCTATTCAAAAGGAGGCTCATAAAACATTATCTACTGGCATTAAAGATCCTATCTTGTTAATAAAATCATTACTTGACTACAGTGAAGTCTTCAAATATTTATACAACTCAAATTGGCAAAAGGGGAAGGGGTAAGGCTAGATCACAAAACCAACAGATTTCTCTGAATAGTCTAGCCCCCTGCCCCCCTTCTCCATTTGCCAGTTTCAGTTTTGATCTCTGAAACTTATTTTTATCCCATGGAATTCTGTTCTATTAATTTTAAAAGAGAGTTTGTTAGAGTTGCCATAATGGCACTTCTGTGTACCAGGATGGTAATGAAACCTCATAGAATTATCTCTAGCTGCATTTCCAATGTTCTTTAGTTTAACAGTATGAAGCATTCAAAGGATTTTGAGACAGTATTGAATGACAGTATCAGAGAAGCAGAAACAAATATTCTGGAAGTGTCAGCTTCTAGATTCATACCATGAAGATTATCTTGGGTAAGAATAAGTAAGACCCTATTGCAGAGAACACTAGATTCAATAAAACTCACTGTGTAAGTGATTTGTATAGTGCTTTTACAGAAAGAAATGTGGCAAAGAATGAAAAGTAGAGTGTCATGCCCTTCATACCTGTATTTGCTCTGGAGGGGAACTAGATGTAAAACGCTGCCACCTTGGCCCTATTCCAAGAGAATTTCAATTCCAAGTACCAAAAGGTGCTCAAGTTTCATGACATAAACATTAAGGACAGTGACTGATCAAGAGTAATGATGGAGAAGAAAATATACCATGTCAAAATAACTTTCCATTTTTAGTCTTGAGCTAAATAAATAAGCTTACTTCAGTTGTTGAATCCAAGGGATAATTCGTTTCATATCATCGTTCACAGACTTTTCCATGTCATCCAGCGTGGCCTGGTCTATAGAAAAAAGCACTTCATTAATTCACCGATTACATGAGGCATAAAATATTTAGGTAGCCCAAAACTTACATGAAAATTATTGTTTTAGGCAAAAGTAATGTTATTTTTGAGTCAGAGAAAAACTAAACTGAGCACATCATTAGGCATAAATTTTAACCTAATTTGTTAACCCTCTTTAACATTTAAACAGAGATATAGATAAAGACAACTAATTAATAGCAAATGTACACTAGCAGGAAGAACAAATAACAAACATATGAATTAATTCTTTGCCTACATTTTAATACCCAAAACTCTTCGTGTAGTTAATTACTATTTTTCATTTACATGTATTTCAAATTCCTAGTATTTCATAGTTTAGTAATACTATGCAAAAACTAAAAAATGCAAAACCTAAAAAACTACATTAACATGTTTACTTATTAAACACAAATGATTTCTGGCATAGGCAAGAGCTGTTGGCTTAAGGTCAGCTTGCTAAATGTCACTTAGAATTTTTAAGGACACCAAAAAATGTTATAATAACATGTTGCACAAAAAGCAAAACATAAAATGATTTTAACCAAAGAAAAATATATAGAGAAAATAAGAAGAGCAAGCATTACAATGGAAATCTGTTATGTTGAAGCCCTAAACTCCTAACGTGATGGTTTTCAGAGGTGGGGCCTTTGGGAGATAATTAGGTTTAGATGAGGTCACAAGGGTAGGACCAAGGTCATAATGTGATTGGTGTCTTAATAAGAAGAGACACCGAGAGCTTGCTTGCTCTCCCTTCTGCTATGTGATGACAGAGAGAAGGCCTACATCTCCAAGCCAGGAACAGAGCCCTCACCAGAACCCAACCACGTTGGCAACCTGATCTTAGACTCCCACTCTCCCAAAACTGACAAAATAAATTTCTATTGTTTCAGCAACCCTCTCTGTGGTTCTTTGTTATGGTAGCCTGAACTGAGCCAAGCATATATCCCCTAAAGCAAGAATGACTGCTAAGAGGTAACTATTTTGTTTCTTTCATTTTTACATGTTCATCTTCCTTATTTATGAATATGTATTATGTCAATAGTCAAGAAAACAGTTAAATAAAATTTTTTTTAAAGAATGAACAATCACGTTGTGCTTTGGGCCACAGTTAAAAAAGTAATTCCTAAGTATGCCACTTATCATTTGGCCAACATTAAATGCAATGTGATTCAAAGTAATGAGACCAGCTTTCCATGAACAATTCATAGACAAATTTATCTTTATACAGTATAACGAGAAAACCTTTTACTTTTATCAATCTAGCTTAATATTTATTTCAAGCGGTAAATGTGCTAATATGTGCAAGAACATTGTTCCATTAGCAATACAAAAACACTAAGTGCCAAGTGGTTTGTCATTTCAGAACACCAACTTGGTAATAGATGATGTTAGAAATCCAACATTAGTGTCTGCTGTGTTTAGGCCGGAAAAAAACAAAAACAAACAAACAAACAAAAACGCTCTTCTCCAGGATTCTGGACCCTAGGTCAACATTTAGATGTTTCACACCATCATAAATTTGTTCATCAGCCATGAGTGACAACAGAATCCCCTGTAGTTGGTTCCATGTCACCCAACTATTAGTGGTAATATTGTTAATCTAAAAAACATCAGCCATCAACATTACTACTTTTACAAAAGAGAAACAACATGAATGTACTTCATATTGGGAGGTTTAATTTTTGATACAAGAAAATCCAAAGTAGACTTATAATTGGCCTCTCAAGGAATAGACGTCAGCCAGAGTTATTCCTTCCATATCTACTTTCTGCACTGCTAATACCACCCCTTCCAATACCTAATGGCAAAAAAATTTTAGTTTGCTTTTATTAAAACATTCTTCTTCACACTGAGTGACTGTATCATTGAGTAACTTACCAAGTCCATAGAGCATCAACTGAAACATTCCAGAATGCAAGTCTACAAAAATGTGTAGACACTCTGAATTACCGCAGGGCTCCAGGATGGGAACAACAAGAGCTGGAAGTGCAGTCTCTATGGAAGCTGAACAGTTAGAATGAAAAAATCATATTTCTATCTGAATATTTTCCAGAAAAAATTATTTCTCAGTGAGTAGAAACAATGAACTATCAAACAATCCTGAATGTTAGAGGAAAAACATGATTTTGCAAAACTGGAATAGTACTATTACGTCAATTAGTAGCTCAAAAGGGAAGAATGTATTCCTCGAGGTGCCTTGAAATAAACATACCCCTCTCAGATACTACAGCAAAAAAAAAAAAAAAAATCCCAAGATTCCTTAAAAAAGGTTAAAAGAGCTAGTGAAAACATAACTTCATCAGTGAGCTGAGTTCTAGTTTTACTTTCATTCAGTAATTACTAAGTAGTTAGCACTAACTAAGTAGTTAGTTTTTAAGGATTTTTTTTGATACAGTGAGAAGAAAATTGGTAAATAGAATAAATTTCATCTATGGCCTCAATATTTTCAATGCCATTCTTCATTAACAGAGGTTTTCTGGCAATTAGGGCCCATGTGTTTAAAAACAAAAAAACACCTGAGCTTGAAAACTGTTAAGCATTACTGCTTATATAGGAAAAAAAATTTTTCCAGTTATTTATGTAACCTCATTTTCAAGTCACAGATGAAATAAGAACATAAGCAATTGTTAAACACCAGTTCCCAAAGCTGCCAATATACTTGTTCTAGAGCTTCGTAGTTATTTCCACCAGGTCCAATTAACTCTTCCCTTAGTCCCACAAGCTGGCAAAACAAAATCCAGTAAAGGAACAAAGAAAGCCTTGAAAGCACAGAGCTACTTAGACTGAGGAGTTATAAAAGGAATATGCTCTTCTAGTTACCACATTCCTCTAATGCTACAGCACAGAAGAAAAGGCAGGCAGTGAGGTGAGTGGTAATGTAGGCCCAGCCTTTCACCAGGTGACTTCTCTGTGCTACTTTGTTAAACAAGAACAATAACATCTTCCTGTCCATGGCATGGGTCCTTAGGAGGGAGAAATGACAAGTTTGTGAAGGTGCTTTAAAAAACAAAGTGCTCAATAATGTACATTATCTGTAGTCCTTTAAGAAGCAAAGCAACAAACCAAAAGCTCGTATTAGGAATTTGCACAATAATTAAAATGGGTGAAGTTATCATTGGTGCTTTCTATACAAAGAAATTATCAAACAAGTTAATAAAGCCAAAAATTAGCAGGAGACATATTTAAATCAGAAAATAAATTGCTTTTAAGTAGATCTACTATATATTTGTAAAGAAATGTTTAACACACAGAGCCAGCAGAGCTGTCACCTAAAACAAACACAAAAGAAAAGGTACAAATTTCTTTTACAGTATTTTGTAATTCAGAGCAGTGTGAGAACTTAGTTCAAATTACGTTTTGCTGAATTTACTGTTAATAAAGAGTGCTTATAGATCTGAAGCAGGGTTGCTGATTTTTAACATATCTGTACTGTTATAATTCCTAATGGATTAGAAATGTATTCTTTAAAGCAAAAAACCAGTTTTGTTTTATTTCTGTGCGTGGTTCACAGCTTCCGAACTGCCCTTGATATCCTGATTCTGGTGCTGACACACTGCAACACAAGGGAGACTCCCCTGGCTTTCAAGAGACAGGAATGCTGCAAATGGGGCCACCTAGCAAGTGACCTTACATACCTTGCACTGCCTTTTTTGACCTCTCCAAAGTTCTGCCTGCTCTCCCCTGAGACATTCCCCCCAACAACACGCGACCACACACTGCCATCTAGACTGTCCCAAACCTGCTGTCTATACATTCCCCCAGCCCTCCCTTGAAATGCTCCCTTGTCCAAACTACTCAATTCCCTGGCTTATTCCAGTGAAGAGTGGGAAGAAAAGCCAGGTGATTAAGGGTGATTGCACTAAAAGATTCTAAGAACAGTCCTTGGTCCCAGTAAAGGATGTGACTAAAGCATGTTTTCCCATCATGAAAGGGATCAAGTAAGACTGCATGAAGAACACAAATGCATGAACACAAATTTAAAAACAAGTTAAAGCATATGTCGTAAAATGGTGGGTCAGCAGGCCCTTTCCTGTAGCAGTCCTCATTTCTGATTCAAGCAGGTCTGAGGAGCCCAAGCCCACACGCAAGCACCTACCTCTCCTCTGAAACACAGTACAGCCTCCAAAGCACTGCTCTCTCACACCCGGGACTCTCTATGGATGTGTAGAACATGCAAACCACTGCTGGAGCTCTAGGAAGAGCCTGGACTAACATCCTTGAGTTACAGAAGAGAATGGGGCCCAAAGAGTGCTACTTGTTCGACAGCATGCAGCTCAACTCAGACCTCTGGCCACCAAACCAATGAAATCTCTACAAAAAGGCACTAAAGAAAAATCTTTGCACCTTATATTAACAAGACACAAAACTATTTTTACATAAATACTTGGTTAGTCTATTTTTCAAAGTAATTTCAATATCCCCTGGGCAATCACACTGAGTTTTTTACTTACTTACTACTGCTACTACTACTACTACTACTACTACTACTAAGCCTTGTTTATGGCGGATACTAAAGTAAACCAGAGCCCATCAAAAGATTACAAAAAGGTTGTAGCAAATATTAACAAATTAAAAAAAAAGGTCACAAACCTTGATTCCTTGATTTTCTGCAATCCCAACAAATGAATTTTAGAATTTTACTATTTTGAAAAGTTAGAAGTAAGAAAAAAATAAGATTGCAGGGGCACCTGGGTGGCTCAGTGGGTTAAGCCTCTGCCTTTGGCTCAGGTCGTGATCTCAGGGTCCTAGGATTGAGCCCTGCATCGGGCTCTCTGCTCAGCAGGGAGCCTGCTTCCCACCGCCCCCCACCCCCCCGCTCTCTCTGCCTGCCTCTCTGCCTACTTGTGATCTCTGTCAAATAAATAAATAAAATCTTAAAAAAAAGTAAGTTTGCAAAAATCCCAAGAAGTCTTGTTTACGAGGGTGCCAAGACAAATGCAAAAACTGGTTTTTTCAACAAATGTCACTGGAACAACTACATATCCCCAAACAAAAGAGAAGAGGTGGACCCCTACCTCACACCACATGCAAACGTAAACTCAAAAAGTAATCTGAATGTAAGAGCTAAAACTATGAAATAGAAGACAGATGAAAAGATGTGCAAGAATCATTGGGCAAAAGCAAATCAAAAACCACAGTGATACACCAGTTCACACCCACCAGGATGGCTAGAAACCAAAAGACAGTAACCTGTGCTGGTAAGTATGCAAAGAAACTGGAAGCCTCACAACACACTACCGGTGATGGGATTATAAGGTGGTATTAAATGTGTAAAAAGGTAAAACAGAGAGTTACCATACGACCCAGCCCTTCCACTACTAGATATATGGCCAAGAGAAATGAAAACAGGTCCACACAAAAACCTGTACAAGAATGTTCAAAGCAGTGTTATTCATCATAGGAAAAAAAAAAAAAAAGTGGAAGTGATGTGGGAAATAAAGGCAGAAGGAAATGCAGATAAAATTAAACGTCCTTATAACCTGCAGCCCACTGACAAATACTTGAGGCAGGCAGAGTAGAACTTTCCTCCAGGAAGCCCCCCACTATCATCTTAATGTTAAAGCCTTGCTACAGGGAAAAACCTCAGTTTGACAATAGCAAGGCCTCAGGTTTTCCCAGTCTTCTTTTAGCATATGAACATCCTTTTACATACCTTGCACTGCCTTTTTTGACCTCTCCAAAGTTCTGCCTACTCTCTCTTGAGACATTCCCCCCCACAACACGTGACCACACACTTCAAAGTCTTCGGTAACCTGAAACTTTAAAGTTTTGCTTGGGTGAGTGAGACTGAATTCACTGGACATCTAGATCTTTTCCAAATAGGAAAAAAGTGCTAAAGCACTGATTACTGGATGCCAGTTTGTGTTTTGACTTCTTAGTACAGAGAAACTAGGGATATTTGGGTCTGTCAGTAAACATGCTTTGTGCTTAATTGATTGCTGAATTTGCAAGCTAAAGAGTTTTGTTTTAACAGTTCACAATTTGTTACTACTTAGCTTTCACTGGAGACTAAGGTTTCTCAGAGTTAAAATTCTGCTAAATGTAATTAAGACTGATGCAACTAAGGGAAGTAACTCTGAATGAAAAAGTTGCAGGTTTGTTATAGGGATATCTTTGGAAAAGAATTTTACAGACGGTCAGGGCAGACTAAGATTAAAATGAAGGGATTTTTTTTCCTTTTGTATTTTTATTAAAGATTTTATTTATTCGACAGAGAGAAAGACAGTGAGAGAGGGAATACAAGCAGGGGGAGTGGGAGAAGCAGGTTTCCTATGGAGCAGGGAGCCTGATGTGGGATTTGATCTCAGGACCCTAAAATCATGAGCTGAGCCAAAGGCAGATACTTACCCAACTAAGCCACCAGGTGCCTGGGACTTTTTCTTTAAATATTTTATTTATTTGAGAGACAGAGGGAGCACGAGCAGGGGAGAGGAGCAGAGAGAGAAGCAGACTCCCTGCTGAGCAGGGAGCCCTGATGCTGGGCTCATCCCAGGACCCTGAGATCACGACCTAAGCCAAAGGCAGACGCTTAACCGAATGAGCCACCCAAGGCACCCCACTTTCGAGGTTTTTTTAAACAACCTTCCCAACATTTAAATAGGAAATAAAGTCTCTTTGACTCATTAGACCTTTTTATTTGGCATGTTAAGTTATTCTGGAAGTACTGTTAAATAATAATAGGCCTTAGGTTACATTTGGGTAAATGCTATAACCATTCTAGAGATGATATACAGTTCTAAAGTTTTAGTATGTTCTGGTATAAGGTCATTACTTAATATTCTGATTACTGAATTAGTATGTGTCACAGAAATAACCAGATTTCCTTGCCAGCTATGTTGTAACCTCTCATCAAACCTTAACCATGTCCATTTTGAGTCTTTTTAAATTTATAGTTATTGTTTTTATTCTCTTGCAGAACGTGTTTCATCTTCAAGGAGATTCATAAAAAGGGCTTTTGACAAATACACGTTTGTTAAATCTTTAAGATCATAAAAACTGAAATGGTTAAGAATTTCCAGAACTAACTAAACTGAGGATGATTATAGTTTATGACTCTTCTTTAAAACTTTGCTTGTTCTCTAGTAGTTGTACTTCTAGACTAAGTAAACTTTCTCTTATGATGTTTATGATATGAAAAATAAGATAAAATATTCCTCTGAATAAACAGAAGCCTTTAACTTTTCTCTCTACCTGAACCCTCTGGAACTCAAAAGGTCTCCGAAAGTATTCTCTCTTCCTTGGCAATTACAGTTATTTGCGTAAGTTCAATAAGAATCTGTTCTCCTTATAACAGGACACCAGTGGAAACATTGGTTATTTTACCAAGGCTTTGACTGGATTGCCGTATTTGGGAGAGACATGCATAGACAGCTTTAAGAACTAAGGTTGACTTTATGAAGCATGGAGCCCATAGAGCCCCTTGGAACTGTTAGCCTGACACCAGCCTTACAGAGTTCCCAGCAGCCATACCAGGTGCATAAAGACTATCACTTCCTGCAGATGCAGATATTTTGGGGATCTCAAGAAGATGAATTTGCCCAACTACAAGTATGGCAGGCATGTCTGGCAAGCACTTGGCTTGGCTTCTGGCCTAGAGAGGCTACTAAAAGTTAAACCTAGAGATTCCTTATAAAAAGTTCCAGCAAAGCAATTGTAAAAGATCTCTATGATCACTCACTATTCTTGCTGAGCTTATGTAAGTCATAAATAAGTCACAAATAAGTTTGTTAAAACTGGACTTGTTTTACAAACATATTAGTCCCGATTTGGCTATCTCTGATTAAAAATGAAAATATTTCAATAACATATCTTTGTAGATACTAGATTTTAAGCATTGAGACGCAAGAAAACTGGATTACTCTTTTAATAGCAGGGCTTCTCCAAATGAGGACTGTCCCAAAACAACCAATAGGATTAAGCCCTTTTGAGTTACTATATGAAAAACCTTTCCTCACTGTAAACCTATCAATAGATGGAGAATATAACTGCTTTGTTAAATTATTCACTTGAGGCTGGGTTAATTCATAAATCTCTAAATGAATATGCAACCCATGTCCTCCCTAAACCTGATCTGACAGTCACTAGCAACCCACCCCACACATATCCTGGATGCAGGGTCTATTTAAAGAATTGGAAGGCTAATACAGCAGGGGATTTAACTCCAAATGGAAGGGGCCCTACCAGGTTATTATGCACCAGAGATGTCTCAAGAATTCTTTCTTGACTGTTGGCTCTGGACCCCACCAAACACAACAATATCCAAAACCTACGTGAGATGCAACCCCGTGAATGACGAATGGAGAAGCACAATGTGGTGTATCTGTACAATGGATTATTGGACCATAAAGATGAAGCACTGAAGCATGCTTAACCATGGACAAACCTTAAAAACGTTATGCTAACAATATGCAGAAGACCACACATTATAAGACTTCATTTATCTGAAACGTCCAGAACAGGCAATTCTAAAGAGACAGAAAGTGAATTAGTGGCTGCCAGCGAAGGGAGGGGTGAACAGGAGAGTGACTGCTAATGGATACAGAGTTTCTTTGGAGAATGATTAAGATGTTCTAAAATTGGATTGTGGAGCTAGCTGTACAACTCCTGAGTATATTAAAAACCACTGAATGAGTGAACTATATATGAATTTGATCTCAAAACTCATAAAAAAAGAAGAAAATGGGGGGGGGATGTACGCTTTCTAACCCCAAAGAAAGTTTTGATTATACTTTCCAATCGAAAACTTTAGGTTTATATTGAACATCCCTGCTTGAGGGATTAAAATGGGGGTGGGTGGGGCATGAGGACTTCCACTGCATCTTACAATTAAAACTACCAAAACCCCAAAACTCTGTTAAGCCCCAATGGGGTTAGTGAGCATGCCCCCTCACACAAGATCTAAGGCCAACACTTGCAGTTTTGTTAAGTTAAGCTGCCCTTCCCCTTAGTCTTTAGTTTGTTTCAGACCCTCTTTTACACCTCTTTTCTTTCACTTTTTTGGAAATGACTATTGTATTCTAAATACAAGTTTATTTTCCTATCTTTCCTTCAGGCAGTATTTTTACCTAACTCAGCAAAGTGGTACCAAAGAAGCTGCTTTTTTAAGCATAATGGACTGAGCTGGCTCTATGATGATGAAAGGCAGTACCTTTGCTACCAGAACCATTAAAGACATATTTTTATGGCATTTCCTCTAAACCAGCTCACTAAATTAAAGGCTGTTCACTGTGGGCACAAGGTAATCACAACTAAAAACAACTGGGGTAGGGCTAGTGAATATGCTCATTATGATACTCTGAACCTATTTCTAGAATGAAAGCACTGGCTTTCTAACTGACTGCCCCCCAAAGCTCTAAACATACTTTTTTTTTTTTAAAGATTTTATTTATTTAATTGACAGATAGGTAGAACACAAGTAGGCAGAGAGGCAGGCAGAGGGAGAGGGAGAAACAGGCTCTCCGTTGAGCAGGGAACCCGATGTGGGACTCGATCCCAGAACCTTGGGAACATGACCTGAGCTGAAGGCAGCCGCTTAACCGACTGAGCTACCCAGGCGCCCAAAGCTCTAAACATACTTACTAAGTAAGTAAACCAGAAGATTTTGCATTACGTGTGTATATATATATTTCTTATCCGAATCCTGCTAATGTATTAATAACTTTTAAAAAAAGTCTTTAAAAAGACCAGGGATAAATTCTGCTTCCCTCAAAGAGGCATATTTTATAAATAACATTGTAAGTATCTGCAAAGCTGCCTTATTCTTAGAAGACCTACAAGAAATAAGATTCATAGTAAGATGTTAAAATAACTTCCATTTCAATAGGAAAAAAGCTTTAAGGAGATTCAATTATGCATACATTTCAGAAATAAGGCCAAGCTAAATAAGAAGAAATTAAGAGAAAAATTAGGACAAGCTTGGTAGATCACAAGTTAAAATGCAGAAATGCCCAACATCCACAAAATCAGGGGAAAAAGTCAGATTAAGAAAGATGCTTCATAAAAGTGGATACTAACATAAACAAAAGAAAGGCAGAAACGCCAGTTTAAAAGAACCTACAGTTTTCATTGGCATTGAAGCCTCGCAGAATGGCCTTCAGTTCCTGGAGCTTCTGATGAGCTCGTGCATGGACACTGTCAATCAGGAGCTTTTCTATTGATAAGTGATCAATCTGCATAAACAAGAATAACAGAATCATATGTGCAATGTAAACATATTGACTTTATAAGTCTGAGAGCAGATAATTGTGTTTTAAGATAGTTCCTTTTAGAATCACACTGATTTTGTTTTTAAAGATTTTATTTATTTATTTGACACAGAGAGAGAGAGAGAGAGAGACAGGAGAGGGAATACAAGCAGGGGGGGTGGGAGAGGGAGAAGCAGGCTTCCCACTGAGCAGGGAGCCCAGTGTGGGGCTTGATCCCAGGACCCTGGGATCACGACCCCAGCTGAAGGCAGACGCCTAACAACTGAGCCACCCAGGAGCCCCGAATCACACTGATTTTTTAACCAGTAAAAGAAAGCAAGCTCCAAGTTAAAAAGAAATAAATAGTATATGGTACTGGTAGCTTAAAGATCACAGTTAACATTTTAGAAAGTATGTATCAAGACAGTATATGTGTTGGTTATCAGTGGACAGCCCTTCAATGTTATCATTCAATATTAACATTCCCAATGTTAACATTCAATGTTAACATTCAGTGTTATCAATGGCAGCACTTCAGAATAAAATGGTGATATGACCTAAGTTAAAAAATTTGAAAGAACATTTTAAAAATTACACATATGACATTAGTTATTTAAAAAAATGCAAAAACAGAACATTTGTTTAAAACAAATTTCATAAAGGGTTTTAGAAACAACTGGGTATTTTAAAGAATTTGTGTTAGAAGTTTAAGTATAAATATTAAGTTACATATATTCATTTAACCAAAATAATATTAAAATATATTGCGATCTTTTACCTTCATGGCCCTTTCTACTAATTTGGAATCAGAAGCTGGCAAAGGAGGATCATGAAAAATCTGTAAAGGCTTAGACACATCATTTTCATCGATTTTAATTGTAACTTTGTGAACAGATGCCGTCCCTGTTTTTCTCCCAAGAACCTGTTGACTAAAGAGAAAAAAAAAAAGAAATAGTTTCTTGTTTTTAAAGATTTACTTATTTGAGAGAGAGACAGAGAGACAGAGAGCACACACAGGCAGGAGAACAGAAGGAGAGGGAGAATGAATCCCAAGCAGACTTGCACTGAGTGCTGAGCTCAACATGGGGCTTGACCTCATGACATTGAAATTACGACCTAGGCCAAAACCAAGAGTTGGACACTCAACTGACAGGGCCACCCAGGCACCCCAAGAAAAAAAATATGAATAAAATTTTTTTCCAGCCTGTTTAATAGCCTGTTAACTTTTGGAATAAAACAGAAACTATCTATTGTGTACCTTAGCCAGAGCCTAGAACATGAGAGGCCCTTAATGTTTGTGGAGGGAATAAATTAATATTGAGAAGACAGCTATTCTATAATCCAACACAATACTTATGTTCTTTAAAAAAAAAAAAAACAATTTAAAAACAAAACACATGCGCGCGCACACACACACACACACACACACACAAATCCCAAAACAAAACAACGTATGTTCTAAGAGTTGTCTATTAATCTGATTCCTTTACAGAAAATGGGAATCAAGCAAAGTTCCAGGGAATTGAGGACTGCAAACAGCCTGATACTGATTTTTCCCAAAACCCTCCCCCAAAAAGATTTTAAAAGGCACAATTCAAAATGTGGAACTATGACAAGCAAACATGTTTTTAAAACATATCCACCAATTATAATGGTCTTTCAAGCCATCTGGTGTGAGCCCAGAGTAATCTAACTTTTTAAGAACAATTCTTAGTACAAATAGAGGTCTACGTGTATAAAACATGCCACGTTCTACGAAAGGTATCATTTATAGATGTCCTATGTGGTTTATATGATACCAGGGACCTTACTATATAAAATCATGTTGCTGAAAGGTACACAGCTGTTGGTATAAAGTAAATCAGTTGCATGAGAGAAAAAAAGAAAGAAAAAGAGTTTTAACAGTCATAGGATGAACTCACCAGAATCAACTTCACTTACTTCCAAACTGAGAGGGAGAGGCACTTTCCAGCATGGTACCTTTCCACCTGCACAAGGTCTCCCCACCGCTCTCGGATTAACATTAGAGTTTGGGAATGTAGCACTTCTAACTGAAGCGATAAGCAGAAAGAATCTGATGGGTCTCGTTAAGCAAACTTAATAAATCACTATAACAGCCAATGAAGCACAAGCAAACTTTACTTAATGAAAGCTCTATTTCCCCAAAAGCTGGCTATGAAAGAAATTTCTGGAATTACATTTTTCCAATGACATATACTAAAAAGTGATATAATTTGTGGCACAATTTTAGCAAGAAGTTTTATATTTAATTTTGAACCAACATAAACGAACTGTAAGGTCCAGGTTGCCCACTAATTCATCAGTTTAGAAAATATGAATAGACCAAATTGCACTATTTTTTTCCTCCAGGTAGTACTATTTCTAATTCATTTTTGTTTTTACCTGCAAAGTGAACAGTAAAATTTTAAATCTAGTTTATTACAGATGTATAATTATTCTTCACACTGACCTGTTCCCCAGCCCTGTTTCTACCCCCAAAAAGGAGGTGGGGGGTTAATCTGCTACAGTTCAGGATGGGGGGACAAATGGAAATATGTGGAAGAGAGAGACACACGAATTCCTTATAAATATATGTCTCAAATTTCAAAAGGATACGTAGGCAGTTATACATGTCCTGAAGAGGTTTTTCATCAGCAAAGAGTCTAGACTGCACCAGCTGATGGATAAAGTTGATTTGCATACTATGAACCAAGGCTCGCCCATCTTCCATTGGCAGGAGAAAAGAAGGTGGTTAATCAGAAAAGTGTACAGATCATATTATAGTACCAACTAAGGAAGAGTATACTAACACTAAATTAAAAAAAGAAAGAAAGAAAAAAAGAACTGAAGTTATCTATCGAAACCAGAGAACATTATACTTGAGAAACACTAAAGCCTCTATGGATCAGTAGGTAGGTATGATTATCCTAACACCTGCTTCAAATGACAGGATAAACTGCTAAACTTATCATTCTGTAAGAATGTTTCAGTAATATAAAAACACCAAACATCTGAATTAATATTTATGATTAAAGTCAGTGTTTATAATTTACCTCCTGTTTCCTTATCCTCAACTAGAATTTCTAGCTTGAGAAGACGCCATGGAACATCTGGATCATCTCCCATCACGGTCAAGGTGGCTTCAAATTCTCCCTCAACTCGAAACTTCACCCGGCCATTTGCTTTTAGAAGAAGAAAAAGATGGCTACTTGCTAGAAAATAAGCAGCTTCCTACTAACTTAGAACGTTCAGTCTAACTTAAAAGAAATTTTAATTAGCTTGAAAGTTCTTTTATAAGTATCCAAAAAATTAGGTAGTTCCTACATAAGCAATAGCCAAAGGCAGTTAACACTTCTAACACCAACTAACAATTTTCTCTTGAGGTGTAACTCTGGGGCTTCTTCTCTTCTCCGGTCCCACAGTCCCCCTGCTTCACATACCAGTATTTTATCCCCAGGTACTAAAGAGAAATGATCGGGTTGACAAGTCACATATCTGAGCACTACCTGAATTGCAGGCCAAAAATTCAAAATAGTATTTCTTTGAATGAAACCCCAAAAACTGTTTAAAAAAATTCTAATAAGTTAATTCTTAAAAAAACAAACAAACAAAAACTTCAGGTACATACCAACTGTAAGATTTGCTAACTGAGGAGGAAGATCTGTAGTCACAAGCCGATGTCTAAGAATCTGGTTGAGCTGGTGAAGTGTAGCTTGTTTCTCAATTTTGGTAATTGGGTCTGGAGGAATAATTTTATCCTACGAAAAACATTAAGTGATTTGAAAATAATGTACAAAGAGACACAATTTTTACCTGTGCCTGTCTTAACATAGTATTTCTGTACTTCGTCCAAGAGAATCTCAAAACTCATTTCTGCAGTTTATATCCAGTAATACTAACATGACCATTACTATCACGCTTTAGAATGCCAATGATTCCAACAGTCACCCAGCTAAGATGGTAATACAACACGATCTTCTTCATGCTCTATTTACGAGACCAAGTTCATGTCACTAGATGACTTCCACCACTTCTTAAAAGTATAAAATACAATAGCACCAAGTCAGTAAACAACTACCACAATAGTACTTAAAAAAAAAACCTTCCAAAAAGCAACTAGCATGTAGTGTTTTCACATCTGAAATAGATCTAAGTTAATGTGCACATGCTTAACCTCACACACACACAGACATAGTCATCCATTTTGATAGTATTCATATTCTGGCCTCAATTTATTTCAAAAAACCACAATTTTAGTTATAGAGAAAAAAGTGAATTACATGAAATAATTGTTTTAAAAATAGATAATAGCTGTTCTGTTGGGCTAACAGAGGAGACTTTATCACCAAAACCTTCAACTTCTTTTTCCTGATTCAAAAACCTTCAACTTTTAAGAATAGGAATGGTGAGCAATGCACTTACCCTAATGCAGGTGGGCAGTCGTGGGTAAGACCCAGTAGTCAGTACATCAATTGCATACGGAATGGCAAAGCTAGGCAGGCGTGCATGGACTAGGGCATCTCTAGCTAATGAGGCCAGGCGATCAGCAGTATCCACAAACAGAATGGCTTGCTGATCCAAAAAGCTTGAAATCATCTTTAAAGCGAAGGGTAAATATATTAAGCTTCATTGAGAACAAGCTGCTTTGCACTTCAAATATCATTTATTCATTCCAAAGTAAACTTTGAGGAAATTAATACAGTTTTCCACATTTTGAAACATTTCTTCAAGAAATTTTCCAGTGATGTGAAGAAATATTTTATACATTTGTATTTGACACAAAAAACAGTAACTTCCTATCACTTTAAGTAAAAGGTTTTCCAATTTGTTTCCCCATCCCTAACATTACACATACATACCAGAAGTTAGGAAAAATAAATAGAATAAAAGGCTCTTTACTTTCATAGACTTCTAGAGTTGGCTGGTAACAAAGTAGTTAAAAGATGGACTCCTGGGATCCAGACTGCCTTAGTCTTTTTAACTTTGCAACTTACTTTCCCTATAACCTTAGGCAAATCACTTAACCTTTCTGCGCCTCAGTTTTTTCAACTGTCAAATGAAGATAATGATTTCCAACCTCATAAGGTTGTTTTGAGGATTAAGAGCTAATGCGCATAGGGTTGCCTGAGTGGCTCAGTCACTTAAAGCGTCCAGCTCTTGGTTTCGGCTCAGATCATGATCTGCTGGGTCACAGGATGGAGCCCCACACTGGGCTCTGCCCTCAGCAGGGAATCTTCTTGAGATTCTCCCCCTCTGCTCCTCCCCCTTCTCGAATGCCTGCTCTCTCAAATACATAAATAAATCTTTTTTTTAAAAGAGCTAATACATTATAAAACCTTCAGAACACTAACCAGAACACGTAAAATGCTCCATAAATGTTGGCTGTTGTATGATATCTAGGCCAACTCATGCCCCAAATAGAAATCCTTTCCATCAGTTCTCTACTGCATTTCATAAGGGTACCTGAACTAGCCGAGCTCTCACGGAGCTGAAAACTACTTCCTTGAAATGTTTATCTTCTATTCTAGAGCAGTAATGTCTCTCATGTCCTTCAAACATTGCCACCCCATCTCCAAGCTAAAACATCCCAAGTTACTTCATTTAGTCAGTTATCTCCAAATTTCCGACTCACCAACCTTGTTCTGCTGCCTTGGAAATGCTCCAATTAATCAGTGGTCAACTTAAAACATGGTATCCAGAATTAATACCACATCACACCCACAATACCAGCACAAAATGCCCTACATTTTCTCAGTATTTCCATACACATTTTTATTATGTGATCTTCACAACTCTAGGAAATAGATAAAACTAAAACTAGATAATTACTATCACCTCAGAGATGAGAAAATTGAGACTTAGCCACCTGCCCAAGAAAGCCAACAATCAGAGAAACCAGAACCAAAAAAATGTTTCTTCTTTTAGATTGCCCAGAAGTGCTACCTTGCATGACTACTAAAATGGATTTCTATCAATGCCACCGTTAACTTATTAGCAGCAATGACAGTGCTAACACACAGCAAGCTGGGACTCCACTAAAAGGCCTTGATATTTTGTACATGAATCTACCAAGCAAGGTCCTTTTTCCACCCTGAAACTGAAGGAGAACTGTAATGATTCTAACACATTAAAACCATTTGGATCCTACTTCTCGCAACCTTTTTTAAAGATTTATTTATTTATTTTGGAGAGAGAGAGAGGACAAGCAGGAGGGGCAGAGGAAAAGAGAGAGAATCTCTACCAGACCCCACATGGAGTGTGGAGCCTGATGTGGGCTCCATCCCCCGACCCTGAAATCACTACCCACCCTGAGCCGAAATCAGGAGTCAGATGTTGAACAGACTGAACCCTTACTTCTCTCAACTTCTGAGCTGGTTTTTACTGATTTAGATCATCCCAAATCTCCAAACCAGGACACTGTTAAAAATGCTTATCAGAAAAATACATTATATGTTTATAAAAAATTTTTAAAAAATTAAAAAAAAATGCTTATCAGATCATAGCCAAGGCCAAAGAATACCAAAGACTTCCCTCTGGGAAGACAAGCATCAACCCTAGTGGAGTTCTATAGTTCATCTAGACCACATTGCTTCACCTTAAATATGGGCAATTAATGAAAAATATACTATCTCTGACTCAGAAATCTAATGAATAAACATAAAATTTTAGTTTTGAGTAACTTTTTAACAAAACTATACAGGTCCCTAGTGATCATCACATTGTTTTTTCTTTAACCACTCACATGCCAGCTGTTTATATGGTTAATATTCTCTTTTCAAATTTAACTGAGCACTTTATAGATATTTCTCTTAAGAAAACTACATAAATGCCCAAAGGCACAGAAAACATATTCACCATCACTTGTCCACAGAGAAATGCAAATCAAATCGACAATGAGATACCACCTTCACACCTAACAGGATGGCTAGCATCAAAATGTCAGACAATAACAAGTATCAGCATGGAAAAACTGGAACGCTCATACATTGATGGTGGGAATGTAAAATGGGACAGCCATTTTGGAAGACAGTCTGGCAGTTCCTCAAGTGACTTAAACAGAGTCACCATATGACCCGATCATTCCATTCCTAGGCATATACCCAAGAGAAATAAAAACATATGTCTATGCAGAAACTTGTACATGAATGTTTACAATAACATTATTCATAACAGCCAAAAACTAGAAGCAACCTAAACGTTCATAAACTTATGATAAACAAAAGACAGTAGATCCATACAATTCAACTATAAAAAGAAACAAAGTTCTACTACATGCTACAACATGAATGAACCTTGAAAATGTTAGATGCTAAGTGAAATAAGTCAGTTACAAAAGCCCCCATCCCCATACTACAATTCCATTTATATGACATGTGCAAAATAGGCAAATCTATTGATAGCAGATTAGTGCTTGCTTAGGGCTGGGGGGGGCACTTGGAGGTGACAGCAAAGGCTACATATTTTCTTTCTGAGATGATAATAACAATGTTCTAAAATTGACGATGGTTGCACATATCTGAATATACTAAAAACCACTGTACACTTTAAATGGGTGGATTGTATGGTCTATGAATTACAGCTCAATAAAGCTGTTTTTTAAAGAGCTCCAGGAATAGGAGATATTTTATTTTTCTTAAATAAAACATGGATTGTTCTACTGTTAGAGTTATAAACTGTGTATTTATATATTGTTACACACTTACTATGTCCAGCATGGCTAAAAATCATTACCTATTAAGAACCTCAAATGGTACTAGGTTGAGAACAGAAGAGTCAAAACATGAATAATTCTCTAATTCTCCAGTTGATGGACCTTATCCCTAACAAACACATTTGTAGCATCTACATTCACAAAACAAAAATACCAAAAGTTTATATAAGTTCAGTATGAGACTTTATTCAGAATGGGACTTATGTGAGCAGCCAATTCAAAAAACAATACAGCTCAGTATCAAAAGCAAGAGTCTTGGATTTTCCTTGACATTATGTTACTGAAGCACAACTCAGCAGTATTAAACAAGTAACAGCAATACTCACAATATAAGTAGGGATTTAACACCAAGTTTGAAAAATTGAATACTTGGATTTGATATACTTCAGTGATTCCTAACTTTTCATTACAAGTTTGAACATCTTTAACCAAAGATTACCCCAAGTTAAGTAATTATTGAAAAGAAACCCTAGGCTTTTCATAAATATTATACCATGCTTCTTCATTTCAGCCAAAATAGATTTACTACATTTGGTGTCCAAATTTCCAGAACAATGAATTTTAAAACTTTCTGATAAATAAGTTTGGCATAAGTCTGTTTATTAACATTTATAATCAAACTGTTCTTCGAATGATGCTTTACAGTAGACAAAAGACCTTCTAAATACAAACTTTAATTTCCTTATCATACTGACAACAGATGAATCAAAGAACATTTTCCCCCATGAGAAAAACAATATATGGGGTACAAAATATTTTCCCTCCAACCTGTGATTGAGATTTTATTTCAGAAGGATGACAGCCTACTCCTATAGACAAAAGGTATGTGGCTAAAATGTACCTTGGTAGAATTCTTCCAGTCTTGTCACTAGCTTGGTTGGTAGAGCTCCAATTGAGTATCAACTTCAATGAAAACTGGGTTTTATTTTTAACTTAAAAAAATTGTTATTCTAGAATTTACAATTCTCAACTTTTTCACAGCCCCTTTTCTCCTTTCACTTTAGCAACTTTCACATAGGCTCTGTGTCTAACGATGAGGAACCCAGTAGAACAGAGGACAGTGAAAGCAGCGGTTACAATGGAGGGTAGAGGTTAGGAAATCATGTGCAGAAACAAAACTGTGTCCTAGATTCCTTTCTGAAGTGGGATTTTATGGAAGAGGCAAACCCTGAAAGAGCTGCAAATATAAAAGTACTATAAAAATATTTTCAACTTAGCTTGTCAGGGTGCTAAAAAGAAATTTATTACAGTACCTCCATACTGACCAGGTGGCTGCTCATTTTAATTTATCGAGGAAGTCCAGTAAACTTTAAGAGAAATTTGAAAAGGACTCAAATAAAATTTAACCAATATAAAGCTGTTTTTTTGCCTTCACTGACAAAAACTGATAAAACATTTTAATGTTATTACATAACTGAATGGGGAAAAAAATATGAGCATTAATGTCAAGCTCAGAGAATCTACCCACTTTCCGAATATAACTGACAATGGTTAGAAGGTTACTTGGCCTTGTAGAGCTGACCTCAATTAAAGTGAATAAATGCTCTCATTATTTTAGGACTTTATTCATTTTATGATAATTACTCTACTCTTTCCACTATGAAAGGGCACTCTACTCTCTTTCCTTCTCCTCATGGGAAGTGACTGAAGTAAAAAAGAAGGGAGTAATCATGTGTCTTGTCTGTTAACACTGTGCCATCCTCCCCAAGTTATGAGCAGGTCCTAACTTGGGTTTGTTTTCTTTTTGTTGGTGGGGGGCGGTTGGCAGATTTTAGCATCTTTGGTACACTTCGTCACATGTCACTCCTTTGAATTCAAGGGTGACTTAACAGACAAAGACTATGACCTTCTTGAGGGCAGGGCTGTGCCTTAGTTAAATGTCATCTGCTGGGGCCCCTGGGTGGCTCAGTGGGTTAAAGCCTCTGCCTTCGGCTCAGGTCATGATCCCGGGGTCCTGGGATGGAGCCCTGCATCTGGCTCTCTGCTCAGCGGGGAGCCTGCTTCCCCCTTCTCTCTCTGCCTGCCTCTCTGACTACTTGTGATCTCTATCAAATAAATAAATAAATAAATCTTAAAAAAAAAAAAATCTCATCTGCCATACCCTATGCCCTGTGCTCACTAAAGGGTTTGGAGAATCAATAGATGAATAACAAACACATAAATGCTGTTACCAGATCCGTGACCTTGAAGAAGACATTTAGCTCCTAAGTACCTTACTCCCACATCTGTAAAACAAGAAGAAAATACCAACTCTGCCATACTCAGAGGATTTTGAAGAATCAAAAGGTAAAATTCAAGGAAATACTTTGCTTACTCTAAGGAAGCATACAAATGTAAAGCTCATTCCCCCCTATAGTTTGAGTCTCATATTTAATGTCTTCTAGAATAAGGATATCTCCAGATACGACTGACTCTTTTTTCCTGCTTAGGTGATCAAATACTAAATTTCTACAGAAATATATTACACATTTTTTAAAAGATTTCATTTATTTATTTGAGAGAGAAAGAGAGCAAGAAAGCACCAGCAGGGGGTGAGGTGGGGAGAGGGAGAAGCAGGCTCCCCGATGAGCAGGGAGCTCTATGTGGGGCTTGATCCCAGGACCCCAGGATCATGACCTGAGCTGAAGGCATACGCTTACCTAACTGAGCCACCCAGGCTTCCTTACACATTTTCGTACAGAAATAGGATTACTCACTTAAGTACTCTCTCTTGAAAGAAATCAACAGATATAAATTAAAGCTAAAATTAGAAGCTATGTCTATAATAAGTTAACATTCCAAAAAGTTACTTTATATAAAATAAAAAGTTTAACTCACCGCACATTTTTCCACCTTGCCAGCATTATTAGCCCACTTTACTAAAGCTAATAGTCGAACAAAGAGTTGACGTGTCCGGCTAGCAAACTGCACTATTTCTATTTTCCTATAAAATAAAACATTTCTTAATGAACCAACATTTTTGAAAAGAGTATTTCACAATTTACTTCATCTGGGCTAAAACATGAATCAATCTTTGTTTATAACCATTACAATGAAATGAAACACCTAAGTAAGGTATTTACCTAAATATGAATTATTGTCACATTTTGTATACTGCCTGCATTTTTTATTTTCAACTTCCAAGTAATAAGTTCAAAAAAATGTTTTAGCAATAAATCACAATCACATTTTTAAAATTAATTTTGCATGACAAAAAAAGTTCTTTACTGAATTATGCCCAATTCACAGATACAAATGTACAATATAAGTTAACTAGGTCTCAGAGGAAAACAAATTAAGAGTCAGGAATTTCATAATTGAGACTATGAGTTATGTATTAGCAACCTTTTTGGTATGAGAAAGGAACTGAAACAGATCTTTACCAAAGCTTGAAACTGTCTCACTTCTACAAAAGCAAGGGCCCATTTCCCATCTTACAAGCGCATGATTTAAATACCTGAATAATCAAAGAACTATGCAACTCTTTACCAAACTAATTGCAGCAACAAATTTAGATATTAAATCACCTAAACAAAGTTAAAGTAAGCTGAGCACTAAAAATAAAAGCTTAGATGGTCTGTCCATATCTATTTTTGTGCTATATGCACTACGATGCTTTTTCTCGCAATACTCATCAGTATTTTTATCATCTCATAAAGCCTTAAAAGCTTTGTCAGTGTGTTAGCCAGACCTCTCAATTTCCAGTCAGCTATAAAACTGAAAATCACTTTTGTAATTTACCTTAAGATACTGAAAAAAACATTCCACAGGCCTGATGACAAGACCCAGCAGTACATCAACCTCCCTCCAAGTGGACTCTGACCTATATTAATCTCAGTACAGTTGCAATGGCCTACAGATCCAACCCACATCTCTGTATCTCACCAATAGCAACGCCATGAGGCAATGCACCAAAATAAAAGCTTTTGTTGAAGTATAATCCTGACTGAGGACTACAGAGTCTAAGTCCTAGTGAGAGCATGTGTGCATAGCCCACAAAAAACCCTGAAAAGGCTTCCTTAAGATCCAACCATCAATATGATTATTAGTAGTATGAAGAGAAGAAGCAAGGGCACAGATACAATTAAGACTCTTTGCCAGTGTCTATGAAGCACCTTAACAGACAAAACAAGCACAGAACCACAGGCAGGATTGGAGCACAGCAGAAATAGGAAATGTACATTAAGATCTGGCACCATCTCAGGGCTGGGAGCCCCAGTACTGAAACTCCAACTCAGCAATGACTTACAGAGCACATGAGCTCTCTGCTCTTCTCCTAGAGCAAACATATCTGTATATTATTAACTTGGTTCCCCAAATGATCTCCTGTACTGGAAAGCAAACACCCACCTTTGTAAACTACTGTAACATGACTTTTTTTGACACCATGCAATCTCAGTGATCAGCAGCATGAGTCAGTTTTTCAAGGCCCAGCTTCCCTTCCGACCCGAGTGGACAGAAGAAACCCGGATTTACATTTCCTTCCTTTAAAACTGACCAGCCAAACTATAACAAAGGTATGCTTTGATGGTCTCTCCCATCTCTACCTTTTTGATCCAATTCCATCAGAAAGATAGCTGGTGGGGGGGGTGGGGAGCAGAGTCACTAATAAATCTTCCCTAGTGACTTGGTATTCAGGAGAAAAAAAAATAACCAAGGAGCATAAGTAGTGCCAGAGATACAGTCAAGTAGCCTATTCTATGGCTACAACTTAACTCTCCATCACAGGATTACTTTGAAACCTTAATGTATCTTGTTCCTTTCGGCTATGGAAACATTGGTGTTTAGTTATGTCTTAAGCCCCAAACTCCAACTCAATCAAAATTCTCTCAACTATGAAACAGCAATAGCAGTATGCAAATGTCAATTCTCTAAAGACATCTAATAGCTTCTTCGCAGCCCACTTTCTTAATTCAGTCTGTTCCTCAGCTTTTTCTATTAAGTTCTATACCTTCTACATTTTCCTATCCCCTTCAGGGACTTGACAACAAAGGTTTCTAGAACACAAGGTTCAGAGCTGGTCTACACCAAGAATGTCAAGGATGAGGAAATCACATTTCCCAGGGTCCCTAAACAAATGGTGTGAAACATCACCCTAGGTTCTCTGGACCTAGGTTTCGGATCCACAGCCCTAACACCACCCCCCCCCGCCACAACACTCACTCACTCTCTTTTTCTCTCTTTCTCACATACACTCTCATAGATATGCCAACACAGACACAGATTTAAGGTTTCTTTCATACTCACCTTTCCACATCAGATTTCCTTGGTAGTCTATAAGGTTAAAAAAAAAAAAAGAAAAGAAAAAAGAAATTGACTAAATATACACAAAGCTTCATCAAAATATGATAATGGTCTTTATTTTGACTCTATTACATACCTTAGTGTTTCAGAAAAACTAGATAAATAGCCACTACAGGCTTATGTGGCTACCTGATCTTTTTTATGGGTTTCTAGCAATATGACTATAAGGGAAAAAACCAACAAAGGAACATTCCTCTCCATTCAAGATGGTCCAAAAGGTACTACACGAAACTCAAACATTTGAAAAGCTCACATCTTACATTAAACACTACTATATCATAGAGTCAGAGAAAATACTCTTTTTAAAAAAGGATTTTATTTATTTACTTGACAGAGATCACAAGTAGGCAGACAGGCAGGCAGAGAGAGTGGAGGAAGCAAGCTCCCTGCTGAGCAGAGAGCCTGATGTGGGGCTCAATCCCAGGACCCTGAGATCATGACCTTAGTTGAAGGCAGAGGCTCAACCCACTGAGCCACCCAGGTGCCCCGAATATATTCTTTTATTTTTTTTTAAAGACTTTATTTATTTATTTGACACAGAGAGAGAACACAAGTAGGCAGAGAGGCAGGCAGAGAGGGTAGGGGAAGCAGGCTCCCTGCTGAGCAGAGAGCCTGACAGGGGGCTCTATCCCAGGACCCTGAGATCATGATCTGAGCTGAAGGCAGAGGCTTAACCCACTGAGCCACCCAGGCGCCCCGAAAATATTCTTTTAAAACCAAAACAGACACAGATGCAGAATACTAGCTGCTAGCTTGGAACCTTGCTTCCAAGCAATAATCTCTCCATGTTTTGTCAGGATGGGCAAAACTGGAAGCTAAGCACAAAAAAGAACCAGTGTCAGCCAAGGGTTTTACAGTAATTATGATGTTGCATGGTGGTTAGAGGTACATGATTACTTTTAAGCTCCAGTAAGGTTCTGATTTATTTTTTGCTAGTTCTCCAGTACAATAGCCATCAACCAATGTCACCATTTTCCCTGTTAAATTATACCATTTAACACTCTCACATCCACTGATGCTTACAAAGGTCCTGATGTGCCTCCTGAATCACCGCATTTTGGAAACCTCTATCCCATGGCTCAGGATGCAATGGCCTGAGCAATTGTAAAGCCTCCTTTACATCTAATCCCTTCTTGAAGAAAACACACTGAGCCACTTCGATTCTCTTCTCCCACCCACAGGCCACAGGTGCAGAAAAAATAAAACCAGAGTTCAAGGTACAAGGAGGGGAAACTATCAAAATGAGCTCTGGCTTGTAGTTAATAATTCTGAGAGTAGACAGTGAGACAGAAGTTGAAATTATGATCCGGATGGTAAAGGAAACTAGGTAGAAGGTGGAAGGGCCAGCAGGATCAGATGAAGCAGAAATTAAGGCCTTATAAGACTGCAAGGAAAACAGCTATTGGCAAGTTCCTCTATACGTGAAAGCTCCTGAGAACACTCCTTTTGAGAAGCCACAACCCTCATCCTCAAGGGAGGGAGAGAATAATAACTATGGGTGCTGATGTGTGCATAAGAGACAGAGAGAAACAAAAGAGGAGAGCCTTTGGGGGAGGGAGGGTGAAGAACAGGAAACATTGTTCCAGCTCTTCCCACCTGCCCCAGAGACCCTAAAAGGATCATCTCACGTAGAAGCAGTATGATTTCCGGGACAAAGATTAGGCTTTGTTGTTTGCATCCCTTTCCTCCCAATTCCTCCTAATCTATTTAAAATTCCTTTATGGATAACAAATCCACGATTTGGGGCAATAGCCCCAAAATGCAAATTTTTGGAAGTAGCAGACATTTATTTACACTGAAGTATAATAAAACAAGATTACATAACTGAGATCCTAGCTTTTTCTAATTTTAATTAAAACAAGTTAAAGAAAAAAAAAGGAGTAGAACCTAATTCCATAAGAAGTCAAGGCAGAGTGTAAACTCTTAGATGAGAGCATGTATGTTGGGGAGGAGGTGGGTGTAGATAAGCAGAAGGAAAAAAAAAAAAAAAACACCCAGAAATCTGTGGCCACAAACCAACCACTGAAATTGTCAAGGCAGTCCTTTTTACTTTCAATAGTTCACAGACAAGCATCAAATACAGCAAAAATAAGACTCTTAAAAAGTAGACCTAGCACACTAGTTTTACATCAATACATTGTTTCTGACAGTTCCCACCTGGAACAAGGAAAAATACATGATTTAAGAACACCAAGGTAAGTTCCTAAACTAATTTTGGTTAGCACAAATCAAAAGAGAAAAGAGTTATTTTATATACCCAAGTATCAAGAGCAGGAAGGTATTTTCCCATTAAATCCTCCATGGTCTACAATGATAATTCTAACAATTCATTTGTTAATGTATTAAATCAATAAATACTTAGTTAATCCTCAACTATATGCCAAACTATGTTCTAGGCCCAGGGAACATACCAAACAAATAAAAATTCCCAACCTCATGGAGCTTCCAGTGGGGAGGGAGCAGATAATAAATTAAGGATACCCAGTAAGGATAAGAAAAAACAAAGCAGTGAGTAAAGAATAGAAGGCAGGGGCAGAATGCTTTTCATGGGTGGTCAGAGAAAGTCTCTCTGATAAGTTCTATCTGAACAAAGACCTAAAGGAAATAGAAAAGCAAACCACACAGATTTCTGGGGGGAAGCAAAGGCTCTAAGGTGGGAGTGTGTCTGGCACTATCAAAAAACATCAAGAAGGGTAGTGTGGCTGAAACAGAACAAGCAAAGAGGAGAGTATTAGGAAATGAGGATAAAGAGTAAAGGAGGAGAAGGCATAGATAGACCACATGTCCTGGTTTGCCCAAGATAGTTCTGGTTCATGCCTGTTGCTCTGACATTATTTTTTTTTTAATATTTATTTTAGAAGAGAGAGAGCATGGATGGGAGGGACGAAGGGAGAGAAAGAATCTCAGGTAGACTCCCCACTAAGGATGGAGCTCGATCTCATGACCTGAGCTAAAACCAAGAGTCCGATGCTTAACTGACTATGCCACCCAGGTGCCCCCGACATTATTATTAAGAGCACCACCTTTTGTGCTCAAAAGTGTCCTGATTTGGACCTTTTACAGTCACTCCATATAGAGGTGACTATAAAACCTTTTCACCATAAGTGAGATAGAGACCCGCTGGAGAGTTGAGAGCAGAAAAGTTTCAAAAGGATCATCCTGGCTATTTTATGGATGACAAAAACTATAAAGGGGCAAGGGTAGCAGTAGAAATATCAAACTGGCAGACTACTGCAGTTAACATGGGTGAAGGATTCACACTTGATATAAATGTTGAAAAGTAGTCAAATTCCGAAGTCAGAGATGACAAGACTTGCTGATGTACTGGGTATGGAATTGGAAGAGGAATTACTCCAAATTTGTGGCCTAAGCCACAACAGGAAGAATGGGGATACTCTTTAGTGAGATAGAAGAGGTTTGGGGGTGGGGAGATATAGCAAGTAGAATTGACTGAAATGCCCATTAGGGCACATTACTGGGACATAAAAGTAAGCATCTGGATATAGAGTCTGGAGTTCAGTGGAGAGGTCTCTGCTGCAGACAGAAGTATGGGAATCATCATCACATAAAGGGTGCAGAATTAAAACTATACACTTACTCTACTGCAATAAAATAGACATTCTTCATAACTAAGTTGTAAAATAGAGCACAATACAATTCAAAAATTTCTACAAATCCTCTATGAAAGAACAAATTATACAAATTACATAATCATTGAAAGCAGTTCTCAACATTTTTCCATAGCTATACATTGGGCAGGTGATCTTCACATATATGAAAATTTTTCATGAACACTCTTAAATTTTTATGAAATCCAATAGTAATTGGTTCAGAGAAGTATATTGCTACAATGACACCTAATCACAACAGCTATTTGTTTCTCTTAAATAGACGGGGAAGCCTTCTTTCTGTCCCATTCGATAAAGTACCACATGTCAAAACTATGTGAGAATGTTTTACAGGAATAAGTGGAACCTATTCTAACTCCTTCAGTCATCTGCAAACAAATATTTTAAGTCTCTGGTAACAAATTACTATGCCACTTTACAGCCCAATATCTACGTATTAATGTATACAACTGAAAACACTGATCTGCAGTGTAACAAGATAAAAGATAAAAACTAAGTTAAGTAAAAATTTAAAATTCTTATTTTTTCTGAACCTGGATTTTAAAATGAAAAACAGTACTTAAGGTATATATCCCCCCAAATTTTACAGTGTCTTTTCTTCACACACTTAAAATTAGTGTATTCTGATCCTAGTTGGAAGGGATTAACAACCTAATCATGTCCCAAGGCATTTCACTGGTAACTTGGTGATTTATAAACTCCCTTCATACTCAAAACAGTAACAGAAGACCAGTTACAATAAATCTTTTACTTACGCTAAACGCATTAAGACTTCAAACACTCTGAAACATTTCAGGAAAAAAAAAAGCAAACCAAAATTTTGGATTAATTTATACACAATAGATCTTCTGAGTTCAAACTCTGGCAGAAACAATTACAACTTAAATTTAAAATGTACGTCAAAACGCTGTAAAACAGATTTCCTGTCTTTAGGAATTCGAACATTATGTATTCCTAAACCCTAATCTTGGGCTTTCGGCTAAAAAGCTTCCAACCAAGAAATCAATAGGGTTCTGCTTGTAACTCGAGCAAAAACCCCAAAGATAAGATTTTCGGTGAGTCTAACAACATACATAATTAACAACTCTCCGTTGCTTCATCTCCAGAAAGACCCCAAATGCAAAGCGTTTCCTCCACCTCCTCTGAGCCCCAAGAGTTCAGAAATTCTAGACTAAGTAGCCCAGAGGAAAGGAGAAAGCAGCAGCCCCGTGGGGAGGTGAGAGCCTCTCTAAGCCGGTTGGGCGGGAAGCGGGGGGAGGGGGGGTTCTGGGGAGCAGGCATGGGTTTCGCGGCACTTACAGGTCCGTCAACACCATGAGCTCAGAGTAGGCCCGGTGCAGAAGAAATTCGATGAGGGTGCTCAGCCGGTAGCCCGGACTGGCCGCGGCTGCTGCGGCCGCCGCTACGGCGGCTCCGGGAGGAGGAGGCGCCGGGGCTGACGCGGGACCACCGCTGGCCCCGCCACCGCCTCCAGGCGGGACCAGCTGGTGGTTCTCCAGCTGCACTGGGGCCATGGCGGCGCAGGGCCGGGCTTGGCGCAGCGGCACAAGATGAAGCCCTCGAGCCTCCCAGGCACTCGGTCACCGCGCCTAAGTGGGCGCGGGCAGAGTCGCCACCGCCTACCGCCAGGCCGCCTCCGAACAGGAAGCCGTGCGCCGGCCGCGGAGGCCCGCCCCCATGTAGCGACGAGCCCGCCGGCCCCAGAGACTGGAGCGAGGGGCGGGGGAAGGCGGGGAGAGACGGGGAGAGGCGGGGAGAGGCGGGGAGAGGCGGGGAGAGGCGTGGGGATGCGGGGGGAGGTGGGGGGGGAAGTGGGGAGAGGAGGGGGAGGTGGGGAGAGGAGGGGGAGGCGGGGAGGGCGGGGAAGCGGGGCAGCCTCTGCAGAGAAGCTGCGCCTCCGCAACGGATCAGAGGCCGCTTCGGCAAGCAGCCGCAGCGTCCATGTTGACGGCCCAAAGCGGAAGTCGTTAGGCAAAACGGAAGGGGAACCTGCAGGGGGACTTCCGACAGCAACCTGTGCTTTTTCTCCGGCTATCAGGCGCCGTGACGCTTGGGGGCGCGTGGGAGTGAGGCGGGGCCGACGCGCCGGCCGGGAAAGCGGAAGCGGGGGCCGCGCGTCACCGGAAGCGGGTGTGAGGGCGGAGCCGGCGACGTCACCGCGGACGTCAGTAGTTGCCCCGCCCTTGCCCTCGCCGCCCTTCGGTGCTTAAAAGGCTCCAATTTACTCTGAGGTATTTATCAGCGCTCCCCAGTGGGATACAAATACTGCTGGGGAGGCTCTTTCCCAAGATGTTCGTGAGTTGTGGTTTTGGAATCGCGAAGAAATTGTAGCGGCAGTGGCCGCTCTTGTAGCTTCTCAGATCTTTGCTCCTCCCACAGTCTGCTCATGCGCCTTTCGTGGGATAGAAAACGTTTCCGTCATTGTTTTTTTTTTTTTTTCTTAACTGTGGGAAAAGATGTGAGAAAATATGATGGGGGTTAAGAGCAGGGCTGCTGGCAGAATAACTTCACTTTAATGGAGTTGGACATACGCCGCTCTCGTTACCGACCCCGAAATTCTGGGAGTTCTACCACAGAAACAGCCCTTACATCCTCTACCGCTGGCTCTCATTCGGTTCTTGTTCCTGCTCTTGCAGTAGACGCCCTGCCCTCCCAGCGTTCTTTTTCTATGCCCTACCTCCACTTTTCCCCTTCAAAATCCACGTTTAGTATTTTGCTTCCTGCTGAAAAATGGTGATTCAACTCTGCACGTTGGAATCGCGGGGCGTGGGGGGGGCGGGGCTTTAAAAAATACTTGTGCCACGCTCGTGGATTCAGCTTTAAGTGGTCTGACGTGAGGTCTGGGTTCGAGGTTTTTAGAAGCTTTCTTCCTGCAGCTAAGGTAGAAATCTACTGTTAATAAGCGTGAGTTGCTGCGACCTTTTTTTGAAACATCCTTTCGCAGATTTCCTCTTTGTAACTCTTAGGTGTAGGAGATGCCCTTGTTGTTCTTTAAGGTTAAAATACTCTTATTGTCCACTTGTGTAATTCTCAGTCATTCTTGAAGGCCATTCACCTGTCTTCCGAAGGTGTAACCTTTAGAGTATAGTCACTTGCTCCCTCTTTTGTGGCATTAAAGCACATTTACACGCAATATCATCATGGTACTCATCAAAATGCCCTAGGAGTACTTAGAACCCCTTACAGTTGCAGTTGCTGGAGGGCAGAGACTATTATTCCTCCCCATGCAAGTCACTCCAGGGAACAAACATTTTTATGTTAGCTAGAATGGTACCATTTCTTTTGCAGCTGTTTTGATGTTTTATTGAAGTTTGCCCCCCTTTCTGAAAACTATTGACTTGAGTTAAAAGAAAAAAAAAAAGGGGCGCCTGGGTGGCTCAGTGGGTTAAGCCGCTGCCTTCGGCTCAGGTCATGATCTCGGAGTCCTGGGATCGAGCCCCACATCGGGCTCTCTGCTCAGCAGGGAGCCTGCTTCCTCCTCTCTCTCTGCCTGCCTCTCTGCCTGCTTGTGATCTCTCTGTCAAATAAAGAAATAAAATCTTAAAAAAAAAAAAAAAAGAAAAAAAAAAAGCCGGTGGTCACATATACAGGAAAGATAGGTTGTCCTACAAGATGGTCTTTAAGATCTTTTCTAATCCTCAGATTCTGATTCTGTGTGATGTTGATAGAATTTTAGCTCTGCCTTATTGCATATATTAAACACAGTTATACGCCATGTCTTTTGGTATACGTTCTATTTGGCAATAAGGTTCTACCTAGAGCAGTACAACCAACGTGCAAATAAAAGAAAAAAATTAATTAGATGGAGTGCTTTTAGAATAGAGAAAATTTCACCCACATCCATCAGATTAGATTCTATTGAAATTTCTGTGAGTTTCAATAGCTCTCTTTAAAAATTGAGGGGCGCCTGGGTGGCGCAGTGGGTTAGAGCCACTGCCTTCCGCTCGGGTCATGATCTCAGGATCCTGGGATCGAGCCCTGCAACGGGGCTCTCTGCTCAGCGGGGAGCCTGCTTCCTCCTCTCTCTCTGCCTGCTTCTCTGCCTACTTGTGATCTCTGTCAAATAAATAAATAAAATCTTTTTTAAAAAATTGAAAAGTACTTGTTAAAAAGGATATTCTAAAGGAAAACAGGGCAAAGATCAAGGAATAGAATCTTGAGAGGTGCAATGCTTGAATTGTTGGCAATAAGGGAGGTAGTATAAATGAAAGCTCCTTAAAGAGGTGATAGCCCACCTCCCAACCTGATAGTATAACCACTGGACATATATAGGAAGTGCTGGTGAAGAAATGAATGGGGAAGGAGAAAAATATTAGCATGTTTGGCTGAGTTACTAAAGGAATGACTCATCCAAATCACTTTTGGAAATCGTATAATTTATAATTTTAAAGCCTACACTACAATGTTTGGCACTGTAGTATATATACATAATTCTTTCATATTTTTCAATTGTTTCTCTATTTGGTCATCACCAGATTCTGCCACACTTCAGATAGTTTCAGAGCTAGTAGCATGATATTTCCTTGGCTATTCAGTTGGCCCAAACACTTGACATCTTTCATGAAGTCAGTCTGATTTTTTTTTTTAAAGATTTTATTTATTTATTTGACAGAGAGAGATCACAAGTAGACGGAGAGGCAGGCAGAGAGAGAGAGAGAGGGAAGCAGGCTCCCCGCTTAGCAGAGAGTCCGATGCGGGACTCGATCCCAGGACCCTGAGATCATGATCTGAGCCGAAGGCAGCGGCTTAACCCACTGAGCCACCCAGGCGCCCGAAGTCAGTCTGATTTTAATAAAAGAAATTGATTGCAAAATATGGAGAAATAAAAGAACATTTCCTTGTAAGCTCTCTTGATGGAAAAATGAAATTGTGACAAATATAGTTTCATTTTGAAGCATACAGATGCCCCTCAGACACAAACGAATGGGAAAGAAATTGAAAAGTAATTTTTTCTTTCTTTTTATGAGATACTGCAGCCAGTTCCTCCAAAACAGAGCGCAAAAGCAGTAACTGCATTCATTCAAGAGTTGCTCCGTTCATGGTAAAGTTGAGGAAAAGAACTCACAATACTGTGACTATGGTCTGACCAACCTAGAAAAAATGAGAACACTTTAATCGTTTTGCCTGTAAAAGAAAACCCAAACATCTTACTGTGGTCTCCAAAGCCATTAACGGAGTGACCCTTGCCTGCTTCTCCACCACTATCTCCTGCCACTCTTTCCTTCACTTACTATACCTGTAACCTCACTGGTAGTAGTATGTGCTATTTTCTGTAGTGTTAGGGCTTGTCCACTGTTTCAGGTATGGGAAGCACTTGTTTCACAGCTCTTCACATGGCGGGCTTCTCATCCTTCCAGTATCAGCATAAATGAGAAAATCCTCAGGGAGGCCTCCCTTGACTATATGATATTAGGAATATATAAGGAATTTCATTACCCTATTGTAGAAACCAAACTGTATGAATGATCTTACCTGTCTCAGTAGAAGAATGGCTAAATAAATTACTGTATTTCTTTTTTTTAAAAAAGATATGTTGATTTTAGAAAGGGAGAGCACGTGCACGTGTGAGCACGCCCTTAAGCAGGGGAAGGGGCAGAGGAAGAGGGAGAGAGAGTATCCTCAAGCAGACTCCCAGCTGAATGTGGAACTGACGCAGGACTCAATGCCAGGACCCTGAGATCTAAAATAAGGAGTTGGTCACTTAACCTACTGAGCCACCCAGGTGCCCCAAATACTGTATTTCTACGCAACTGTCAAAATGAAGGAATTAGACCTGCATGTACCAATGTGGATACATTTCAAAAACAATACTGAATGAAAACAGCAATCTTTTTGATACCATTTCTGTCCATTTTTATTTTTTTATTTTTTAAAATTTAATTTAAGTTCCAGTATAGTTAGCATACACTGTTATATTATTTTCAGGCATACAGTATAGTGATTCAACGATTTTATACATCACCCCGAGCTCGTCGTGACAAGCGCACTCCTTACTCCCCATCACTTATTTTATCCATCCCCCCCAACCACCTCCCCTCTGTTAACCATCAGTTTTTTCTCTATACTTAAGAGTCTATTTCTTGCTTTGTCTCTCTCTCTCTTTTTTCCTTTGCTCATTTGTTTTGTTTCTTATTTCTGTCCATTTTTGAAGCACACAAAATAACACTGTAAAATTTCATATATTATAGTCAAAGTAAACAATGTAAATGATGACAGCACTTTCAGGATGGTAGTTACTTACAGAGAGGGGGTAAGAGGTGAGGTGGTGCTTTATGGCTATTAGCTATTTGTTATATTTAATGGGTTTACTGAAGAAATACCTGAAGGAAATGTGACAATATCTATTAAATCTGGGTAGGGAGAGATGATTGTTAATATATTCTGTACTTTTCAGTATTTTTAAAGATTTCATAAGTTGCTAAAGTTTAAATTAAAATGTTTCTGTTAGTATAATTTACATAAGCCAACATAAATAACAACCCCCCAAATCTCAGTGACTTAACAAAGTAAAGTAAGAGTTTATTTCTTGTGCTTACAAAGTTCAGGAAAGATGTACCTGATGGAGAGGCCCATAGTATTCTAAGCAGTAACCCAGAGTTCAGGCTCCTTTTACCTTGGGAAGCCATCATTCTAACAGTGAGATTTTTTTATGTCCACCCAAATTCCATTAGTCAGAATTAGTCACATGCCCCTTTTAAAGGCTAGGAGCTGGATCCATCCATGTTGTCTTAAGTAGCAAGACCTTTTTCTTTCTTATGCCTAGGTGATATTCCCTGGTATATATATTACATCTAATTTATCCATTCATCTATCAATAAACACTTAGGTTACTTCCATAACTTGGTTATTATATATAATGCTGCCGTGAGGGCCAGGGAGTGAGGGACGGGTGAAATAGGTGAAGGGGATTAAGAGGTACAAATTTCCAGTTGTAAATTGCAGAGATGAAAAGTACAGCATAGAGAATGTAGTCGATAATAATATAACAATGTATATGGAGACAGATGGTGACTACACTTACTGTGGTGAGCATAGCTTAATGTATAAAATTGTTACATCGCTGTGTTGTGCCCCTGAAATTAATATAACATGGTATATCAACTATACTTCAATAATAAATTCATTTTTTAAGATTTTATTACTTATTTTAGAGAGAATGGGGAGAGGAGCAGAGGGAGAGGTACAAGCAGGCTCTGCACGGAGTGCAGAGCCTGAGTGGGGCTCAGTCTCATGAGCCTGAGACCATGACCTGAGCTGAAACCAAGAGTCAAACACTCAACCAACTGAGCCACCCAGGTGCCCCAATAATAAATTATTTTTTATTTTTTTTTAAAGATTTTATTTATTTATTTGAGAGAGAGACAGTGAGAGAGAGCGTGAGTGAGGAGAAGGTCAGAGGGAGAAGCAGACTCCCCATGGAGCTGGGAGCCTGATGTGGGACTCGATCCCGGGACTCCGGGATCATGACCTGAGCCGAAGGCAGTCGTCCAACCAACTGAGCCACCCAGGCGTCCCAATAAATTATTTTTTAAATAAAGGCTAGGGAGCTGAGAAATACAGTCTTCTTGTGTGCCTAGGTAGAAAATGGAAATGGTTTGGTGAACAAATATCATTGTTTTTACCAGAAGATTAAAGTAGACTTTTCTCTCTTCTTTTTTTCCTTAGGGCACAGCCTCTGGAATCAGACCACTTAGGTTAAAATCCTAGCTTGACCACTTACCATCTGAATGCTCTCCAGCAAGTTATTTCAATTCTTGGGTCTCAAATTCCTCATCTGTAATAACAGTATTTACCTCAGAGGATGATTGTGAAGAATTAATGAGTTAACATTTGCAAACAGTAAGTGATCTATAAGTATTAACTACTGCCATCATCATCACGTAGGAGTAATAATTCTTGCATTTGTTTTTTCACCTAATAACCTCTGAACTTACTGTCTTTTTCTATACTCATCTAGCTCTCTCTCTCTGATATCCCCAGCACCAAGCATAGTGTGCCTAGCTATCTGGCCTAATGAATGAATGGGACAGGTATAGTCTTTCATTTATACATTGTAGATCTATTTATATTGCATTCCTTTATCTGGGATTAAGATTGACTTAACATATATTTACATGTGAAATGAAGCATCTAGGATTTCTGTGAAAACACTTTAGGGGAAAAAAGTGGGCAGATATAGATGAAATACAATTGGCAACGTGTTGAGAGTCATTTTTTTTAAAGATTTTATTTATTTATTTGAGAGAGAGAGAGTGAGAGAGAGCATGAGAGGGGAGAAGATCCGACAGAGAAGCAGACTCCCCGCAGAGCTGGGATCCCGATGCGGGGACTTGATCCCAGGACTCTGGGCTCATGACCTGAGCCAAAGGTAGTCACTTAACCGACTGAGCCACCCAGGTGCCCGTGTTGAGAATTATTAAAGTTGATGATGGATACATGGAAATTTCTCATCCTCTGTTCCTTCTCTTCTATAGGTGTGAGAATATGCATAATGAAAAGTTTTGAAAAATTGAAAACGGGTAGTCAACTAAAGGTCCAGATCATTTTCTTTCCTAGTCAATAGCTTCTAAAATATACATATATATACATATATACATACATATACATATATACATATACATATATATTTTAGAAGCTATTGACTAGCTATTTTAGAAGCTATTGACTAGCTAGACTAAAATATATATTAAATATATATTTGAGGGGCACATGGGTGGATCAGTTGGTTAAGCATCTGCCTTTGGCTCAGGTCATGATCCCAGGGTCTTGGGATCAAGTCCCACATCTTGCTCCCTGCTCAGCAGATAATCTGCTTCTCCCTCTCCCTCTGCCCCTGCCACCTGCTTGTGCTCCTTCTCTCTCTCTCAAATAAACAACTAAAATCTTTAACTATATATATATTTAATATATCATATGTAATAAGTTATATATAATACTATATAATATATGTAATAAATATATATTTAATTTTTCAGATTTTTAAAAAAAACTTTATTTGAGAGAGAGACAAAGAGAGCACAAACAGTGCTGAGTGGGGAGCCAGATGTGGGGCTTGATCCCAGGACCCTGGGAACATGACCTAATCCTAAGTCAGATACTTAACTTACTAAGCCACCCAGGCACCCCATCTTTCAGATTATTAAAACATTTGTGTAATTTATAGAGTGTTTAACATTTAAAAAACTATCAGGAAACTTAAAATTATACCTGCTTGTAAAAGAGATGAAAGTTTCAAATATTTTAACAACTTTGGTTTCAGGCCTTGAAAGAAGAATGTTTGCAAAGAGCTCTAAAAAAAAAAAAAAAAAAAAGAAAGAAAAGAAAAGAAAAAGAAACTTATCCAAATATATAATCTTAAAAATTTCTAGCTGTGCTAAAATTCAATGTCTTTTTTCCACCTCACGATTACTTTTTAAAGAAATTTTATGGTGAGAACATTCAAGATCTACTCTCTTAGCAACTTCAAATATACAACACATGTTAACTATAGTCACCATGCTGTATACTAGATCTCCTGAACTTATTCATTTTATAACTGGAGGTTTATAACATTTGACTAATATCTCTGCATTTCCCTTACCCCCGCCCCTGGCAACCACCAATCTACTCTTTGTTTCTGTGAATTTGGCTTCTTTGGATTCCCACACGTAAGTGTGATCATACAGTATGATCTTTGTCTTTCTGTGTCTGACTCACTTTACTTAGCATATTGCCATCAAAGTTTTATCCAAATGACAGGGTTTCCTTCTTTTTTTAATGGCTAAATAATATTCCTTTGTGTGTGTGTACAGAAAAATAGATACCACGTTTTTTAAAATCTGTTCATTCATCAACAGACAGGTTGTTTCCATGTCTTGACTGTTGTGAACGATGTCACAGTGAATATGGATACCTCTTTGTAAAATTCATTATTTTTTAAATGAGTAATTTCTAATGGGTGAACAAAGGAAAAATAAATAGAAAGAAGAAGGAACCCATTTAGAATATAGTTATACTTTTCATTAAGAGATAAAAATCTTATCTTGCCATATTCTATCTTTGTTAGGGAAGAACCCTGCTCTCTTGACTTCGAGGAGTAAACCTGCCATCCATAGGTGCTAAAAGTAGAACTTACGATCAGAGTGAGCCTCAGTGCTGCAGACAGCAGGGGTACCATCATGACAGCTCTGGTTCTCATGCCTCCAAGTCCCTTGGCATGATGTGATGGGGCCAGATGGAGACCCTGTGCTCAGTGAGCTGCATCATAACTGAGAAACCTGGGGCCCACGGTTCAACGCCTTAACTCTTAGCAGTCAGATTGAAACAAGATTACATTCGTGCAGGCATGAGGAGAGAGCTGAGATGTCAGGCCCAGCCGAGCACTTTGTTAGGGTACCAGGCAGAGCTGAATAGCCCTGCCATCCTGAGGGTGCCCAGCACAGCAGAATAGTTCCAATGTGGCCAAGCCCACATGAGTTCATAGCACAGGGATGGGATGACAAACCAGCTGTAGGCTCATGGTGTCAATCAAGCTGCTGCTTGATTCATACGAACCACGTGACTGTTTTGTGATACTGCAGTACTGGGTGAAGGGGAAAAGAAAGCTTTACATGTTCCCACCCCTTCTCCCCACCCCTCACACACGCCTTGTAGGGATGAAGGTGTCCCACCATCAGGTATCAGGGTTATTGTTCCCCTTCCATGGCCATCTAGTTCATTTGGTCTAAGTCAGTAGCCACTGACTTCTCTCTTCACTCAGCTAACTCCCACCTCCACCCAGACCTTCTTCCATTTCAGATGGGCACCACGGTAGAACTTGGTGGAACTTTGATGTCCTCTGTCATCAAGCAGGCCACTGTAGGAATATTCTAGGGCTCATGAATTTCACCAACTGATTGTTCTCCTCATGGTCAGTGCTTTTCCACCCCCAACAACTGAAACCAAGTGGTAGCAGAAGCAAAGATTATAGTCACCTCCCCCCTGTGGTCTAACTGCCACCTTAAGATGAAACCAGTCAGGCTTCCCAGGAACTCCGACCAGATGAGAAAAAGAGAGGAGGGACTAGAGAATCATAAATATGGAGTACCAAGTCTCCCGTTGCTCCCATCCTTTCAGTCCTGACCTTCCCTACTCAGGTGTTCCAAAGGAGATGTTCCCTTGGAAACCTGATAGGCCATATGGCTGCATTCAGTCTCCTGGGTGTGGACCCTTTCTACAAGTGTCCACAAGGGCTACATAGATGCCCTGTTGGGCTATAGCAATGGCTTTTCTGAGTTCACAGCCCCACAGAAGGGTGTCTACTACACCAGTCAGTCATCATCTGGGTGCCGGACCTGAGAGCTAAGGCATTAACCACAGCCCAAGAGTCAGGAAAAATATAACATGGGTGGTCCTCAGCAGTACTGCCTAGGGCAAGGGCTTTCAGTTTGGCCCATTGTACTGAACCAGTCCATACCGCAGTGTTTCTAACAGAGCTGTTGGGGCTGGACAGCTGCTGCCACCTAGGACACATCATCAGCTTTTAGTTTGGCTGAGCAGTTAGTAAGCCAAGCCCGAGCATCCTCAGGGACACTCAGAAGTGGGGTCCCTACATAGCTGGAGGCTGCCTGTATGAGTGATCTAGGAGGGGGAGCTACCGTGGCCTCTAAAACTGTGGCCACAGTATCTTCATGTGAGGAGGACACATGAAAGGCCTGCCATTTTCATCAAATAAGAAAAGACTGTTGTGGCTTTCTGACTGTCAGCATGGAGTAGAGGCAACCTGAGAGGAGGCTGTCTAGGTGCAGTGTAACCTGGAGGTACTGTGTGAGACGCTTAGTCTCTCCAAGTGCCCGCCCAATAGCAGACCAGTTGCTGTGTTGCAAATGGGATGTCGTGGGTAGGTGTCAGGGTGGCAGCAAGTCCAGAACCCCCTGGGGTGCCTCCGAGCAGAAGCAGTCTCCCTTCGCCAGAGGTGTACAGCAAGGGTCCAAAAAGCCAGACCCAAGTGGTTAAAGTTCATTCCCTTCCTCATATTACTTCATTTCTGATTCTGGCCAGGCAAGTGCATGGCTGTGAGCGAGCACTGGTATTCGAGTGAGTCATAAAAATTGTTATGCTGCTTCCTTGCCCTCCCTTCACCTCACTGTGCCCTCATTAGAGATTAAGGCTTCTGGTCTGCCCTGGGAGTGGAGAAACCCCAACCCCCATCCTCAGTCCCTTTTCTCCTTAAAGGCCGTTAAATCAGAATACATAGTTCACAGTCAAGCAGTAAAGGTGCCAAAGGAGGAATCTGTTGTAAGGCAGCCACTTGGCTTCTTAGTTCCTCCAGTAGAGAGAATGATTGCTGTGAAGGGATCTGGTTTCATAGACGCACTTTCAGTTCCAGCAGAGTGGACAGCTGTCTGCTGCTCCTCCCCACATGGCTCAGTATCGGAACCACATTTCTTTGGTCCTCCCCCTATTGCTCTCCTCTGTGGGTAGCCCCTGCTTGAACAGCCATATCCACATTGCCTTATGGGTCCCTTTGGAGGGAGTTTGATATTCCTTTCCTTAGGTTTGTCTTACATTGCAGAGTCTTTGCCTTGTTTGGGTTGCCCATCTTTATCCCAGGCATTTGTTGGCTCGGTGTCACCACCACCTACCACAGAGGTCCTCCAAGTACTAAAAGCAAAGATAGTGGAGTCTTCCACCTGGGGCAGGAGTGGGGCAGACCACAACATTCTTTCAGCCATTCTCCGAAGTGAGGGGCTCATCATGGGGGCTTTCATTATGTCAATTTTTTAGTTATTCTGGAACACATACAGCACTCAGGCTTTAAAAAGCTGCTTCTTTGGTATTCCATGGAATTTTTATCAGCTTTAGGGAAATCTGGTTTGACCATAATGTAATCATTGAAACCGAAGTTCAAAGTAGCAAGCATTGTTGACTGCATAATTCTGTCCCAACTACCTAGTAGCTTGAAGCACATAAGACATCCTAGCTGCTGCCATTCACCTTTTTTTTTTTAAGATTTTATTTTATTTTTTTTTGGACAGAAAGAAATCACAAGTAGGCAGAGAGGCAAGCAGAGAGAGAGAGAGAGAGAGAGAGGAGGAAGCAGGCTCCCTGCAGAGCAGAGAGCCCGATGCGGGGCTCGATCCTAGGACCCTGAGATCATGACCTGAGCTGAAGGCAGAAGCTTAACCCACTGAGCCACCCAGGTGCCCCTGCCATTTACCTTTGATCCCTCAGCACACTGACATACCAGCCAGCTCTTAACAGCTCTCTGCTCGTTAGCCAAAGTGGTCCCAGGTGTCCCTCACCACATGTTGAAAATGTAGTTTTCAACAAAACTACAGGTTGGACTACAGGTTTGTCCCTGGTGATCTTAGGCTGATTAGGCTAGGTATAACTTGGAGTTTCTACAGAGGTATGGTCAGGACCATCACTGCTCTGGACCAGGACCCTTCATGTGATAATAATGCGCACATCTGCAACCCCTTGCATTTCCTCCACTTGAGGCATTTCTTTCCCTGATAATATGGGTTTTGCACTGAATCTGGGCTCTGATGATCTCTTTGGCCCTTTGGTGTCGGATTTGTTATCCCATCCTAGGATTCTAGAGTTCCGATCAGACTTTGGTGTCCTCTGATGAAATATGTCTTTTTTTAAAATAATTATTTATTTATTTGAGAGAGAGCACAAGTGGGGGGACTGGGGGAAGGGTGGAGGGAGAAGGAGAAGCAGGATGAGCAGGGAGCCCCATGTGGGACTCCATCCCAGGACTCCGGGATCATGACCGAGCTGAAGGCAGATGCCTAACTGACTGAACCACCCAGACGCCCCTGAAATACGTCCTTTGATACCATCCTCTGTGTTCTACGTGTCCGTCATCTTGTATGTTGTCTGAGAACTTGTGAGAAATTGGCCTTGGGAGAGATCTTTGTAAATATTCTGCCCTCCAGGAGGCTGTTGATTTTTCCAGTGTGCAGCTGAGGTGACTAACTGAAGAGCTAAGGACCCAAGTCATTTGTGAGTGATATTTTTATGTTTAACTGAGTGTCAGGTAATTTCTCAGGGAGTTGTTTGCTAACAAACTTCCTAACTTCTGGTATAACTTCCCTGAGGATAATTTGGAATTGTAGTGCCCACCTTAGGTAACTTTGACATAAGGAAGATTGTTCATCTGAGAGGTGCTTTAGAACAAAAGGAAACAAACTCACAAGGAGACTGTCCTATCTGAAAAAGAGAAATCACATTATTTTTCCATATATTGAGTATTAGCAAGTACTGACTTTTCAGTGGTATGACTTGAAAAATTATCAAGACCCCAAGTTATTCATTAAAACACCTCTCACGACTCTTGTGGGAAGGTGTATATAACCATATGTCAAAATGGGTGTTTAGCTTTTACAATGCTAACTTCATTCTGAAACTGGCTCCTTCTTTTTTCTCTTTGCCTCACTGGGGAAATTTTAAAGATAATCAGAAAAATTATTATGTCATTAGGTGCATATTCTAGGTTTATCTGGTACAGGTAGTCATAAATGTCTATGAGGAAAAAAGAAAAAATATAAACTGTTTCTTTCACTTTAAAAAACATATGAAAAGTAAGTAGTGCTTTTTTTTTTTACTGTAGTTACAGGTAAGAAGAATGTCTTCTCTTGGTTTTAATTTGTAGAATTTGTAGAATTAATGCAAGTCAGCGTTCTAGTTTATACAACTAAGGCTAAATTTCTCATTATTTAAACTTCCTAAATTTCCTATATTGGTCTTATGGAACAAACACATTTTCATTGTTTGCACAAAATGTTAAACAATTACAAAATAAAAAATGGTGTTTCACCAAATGACAGTTTAACAGACATCTTGTATCCAGATCTTCAGTTAACATCTGTTTAGATTCTAAATGTTAGATTGAATTCATTGACAAATAATCTTTGGATACATATACAAAAATATATAAAACTTGGGTCACTAAATGTAGTTTCAACTTACTCTCATTCATATAAGTTACAAAACTGTTGTAAGTTGATGGAACATTCCAGTGCTTTAGATCATTGACACATGCTTATTTTGCCCCATAAAATTTACTAATATAATCTAAAAAGTGTATGCAGGGAAAATTAGCTAGAAGGTTCTTGATTTCCTATTAGTTTTCTCTGGGTCTGGAGAAAAAAGTTGACTGTGTAGATTAAAGGAGATAATAAAAATAATTATATACAATATAATAATTACATAAAATATGAATATGCATGCAGGAAAATAGATACGATTTGTTTGTTACTTACGGAAATTACTACTCTATTAAAATAGTGATTTCAGTGTAATACATATTTTAAGGAGCTCCTGAGTGGCTCAGTCAGCTAAGTGTCCAACTCTTTATTTCAGCTCAGGTCATGATCTCAGGGTTGTGAGATTGAACCCCACATCAGCCTCCATGCTCAGCGGGGAGGCCGCTTGAAATTCTCTCTCCCTCTCCCTCTGCCTCTCCTCCCACTAGCTCTAAATAAATAAATAAGTAAATAAATAAGATCTTTAAAAAATACATTTTAATATGTTAACACTAATTATTTCTTAAAATTAAAGCCTTTAATTTTATTGTCAATTTACATTGCTGTATATTTACATTCAAACACATTCATATGAAGGTATATTAAGGAGTGGTGTCACTGAACATTGCAGAGTTAGAGAACTCCAGGGCTACATCCTTCCACAGAAGCAACTAATGAGCTGGCAAAAACTATCAGAATCAACTTTTGCAAAACTCTAGAATCTAGTCAAACACTTAGAACAACCAGAGGAAAGCTTGGTGAAGACAAAAGCTGCTGAGTTATGGAAAGAGAGCACGGTGAATTTTTAAATTGCCCACATATAGTTTCCATACCTTAGATTGGCAGCACCCAGGAGGACAGCAGCTCACACTCTAGGCACAGGTTGCTAGTGCCCAAGAGAGCAATATGGACCTTACTCTTAAGTAATTGTAATTGTGGGTTTAGATTTGTCTGGTGGCTCTCTAAAGGACCTGCACAACATTTACCTTTGTTTCTGTCAACTCAGAGCATTCCTGGACCACCGGCAGCTTCCCAAGGCCCTTTTGCCCAAAGTATTTAAAGGCCTTCGTATTGGCTGTAACAGCCTGGGGGCAAGGGGCAACAGTCAGGATGACAAATAAACAGATCATAAGGCCTAATTGGGAAGAGATCAAGAAAGAAGATGCATGGGGAAATAAGGACTCCTGGCAGCTCCCACATATACTTGGGAATCAAGAAGTCCACATATATGGCCAGGACTAGATGAATGCTCAAAAGATCTAAGCTTTTGCCTCCAGCTGGACTTCAGGCTCCAAGCAAGCAGGATGTGAAGGCTAAGGCAGAGTTGAAAATGAGCCTGGCTAATCATTGGAGAAGTGCTCCCATATTGAGCCAATCCACAAAGACTGAGAGAGTAGTTTATTTTTTTTTCTTTTGCCTTCCTTCTTCCCCTTGTCCTTGTTCTCCTCTTCTTCCTCCTTCCCTTGCTCTTCCTCTTTCTTCTCTTCTGGTATTTAAGGAAACTATTAAAACACTAATTGATCACAAAGCTAACAGAACAGAGGCTTAGGTAGCCACATGTGACAAAGAATATAGACTTTACAAAAATAGCTTAGAAAAGTCACTGAACAGGGGTGCCTAGATGGCGCAGTGGGTTGGGCCTCTGCCTTCGGCTTGGGTCATGATCTCAGGGTCCTGGGATCCAGCCACGCATTGGGCTCTCTGCTCAGCGGGGAGCCTGCTTCCTCCTCTCTCTGCTTGCCTCTCTGCCTACTTATGATCCTTCTCTCTGTTAAATGGATAAATAAAATCTTAAAAAAAGTCACTGAACAAGCAAGCAACAGTAGAATAATGGATTAAAGTTCAGAATTCAGAAATAAACCTGTGTATTTATGGCTGACTGGTTTTTGACAAAAGTGCCAAGACCATTCAATGAGGGAGGAATTATCTTTTCAACAAATGGTGCCAGACAACTAGATATCCACATGCAAAAGGATGCAATTGGACCCTTATACTATGTACAAAAGTTAGCTCAAAAATGGATCAAAGACCCAAATGTAAAAGCTAAAACTATACAACCCTTAGAGGAAAACATAGGGGTAAAAATTTCATGACCTTAGATTTGGCAACAGACTCTTAAATATGATATCAAAACACAAGCAATGAAAGAAAAAGGAGATACCATGGACTGCATCAGAATTAGAAACTTTCCCACATCAAAATGACACTAACAAGAAAGTGAAGATATAGGGGCACCTGGGTGGCTTAGTTGGTTAAGCATCCAACTCTTGATTCAGCTCAGGTCATGAACTCAGGGCTGTGAGATGGAGCCCCATGTCAGGCTCCATGCTGAGCAGGGAGCTTGCTAAAGACTCACTCTCTCTCTCTCTCTCTCTCTCTCGCCCTCTGCCCCTCCTCCACTCAAGCTTGCACTCTATCTCTAAACAAAAATAAATTTTAAAGTTTTTATTAATTTTTTAAAATTTTTATTTATTCATTTCAGAGAGAGAGCGAGCAAGCAAGTGCATGAGCAGGGGGAGGGGCAGAGAAAGAGGGAGAAGCAGACTCCCCACTAAGCAGAGAGCCAGATATGGGGCTTGATCCCAGGACCTGGAGACTGTGACCTGAGCTGAAAGCAGACACTTAACCATTTGAGCCACCCAGGCACCCCTTTAAACATTAAAAAAAAAAAAGAAAAAAGAAAATACAACATACAGAATGGAAGAAAATTTGTGAATCATAAATCTATAAGAGTCTAGTATCCAGAATGTATATAGGACTCTTACAACTCAACAAAAGACAGACAATACAATATTAAAATATGCAAAGGACTTGAATAGACATTTCTCTGAAGGAGATACACAGATGGCCAATAAACACATGAGAAGACGTGCAGCATCACTAATCTTAGGGAAATGCAAATCAAAACCACCAGGTGATACCTCTTCTCACTTAGTAGGATGGCTGTTATACAAACACAGAAAATAGCAAGTGTTGGTGAGGATGTGGAACATTGGGGCCCTCAGATGTTGATGGTGGCAATATAAAATGGTACAAATCCTGTGGAAAACAGTTTGGTCTTCAAAAAAGCTAAGCTGACAATTGCCATATAACCCAGTGATTCCACTCTCACATAAATACCCAAAAAGAATTGAAAGTGAGTATATAATTACTTGTACACAAATGTCCACAACAGTACTATTCCCAATAGCCTAAAGATGAAAACCATCCAAATGTCCATCGACCAAGAATAGAAAAAAAAAAATCTTTTTTTTTTTTTTTTTGGTAAAACAAACAACTAATTCTCTGCTGAGATAACAGAGGGTTTCTGTTATGGCTTATTTAACAATCATAGAACGTATTTTGTAAAGACTGAAAATATTCTTTTTACTTTTTGTACTTCTAGCAAACTCTTAAATAATTTTGACAAGTTTTTTTTTATTATTTTTAAGTTTAAATTCCTAAAAAAAAACCCCACTGTTAATTATTACTGTGGTTTAAAAATATATAGAACTGAATTTTTGGTTTAAAAATTATGATTGCACAGTTAACAGGAAATAATATTTCTCTCAAGGACATGCTATAGGTTTAAAATGTCATAACAACTACCTTCTTTGGGTGACTACTGCCACCATACCCCTGAGAAACTTTATTCTCTAAAAACTTTGCTTTTTCAAAATATATCTTTAAAATAAAGCATCCCATTCTTGCCTGGAGAGTTTAAGTCACTTTGATCTAGAGAAACAGCTGCAATTTTCACTGTAGGTGCAGAGCTTCAAGGAGGGGTTCTGGATTCAACATTGCACATATATCCTAACTTGGTAGATTACAAGGAATCCAGGGGTGTACATTGCCTCTTAGAGCTGATGTTGGTTCCTTTACTTGCCTTGCTTTGAGCCTACTGCTTCATTTAAATTTCACCTAAACTCCACCCCCCCAATTCTGTAATGTCTCTATCTTATCCTTCATTTGATACAATGTCTCATGGTTCCTCTGATATGATCTCCTTCATTGCAGTGGGTTGATTAACCTAATTTTGTTGCACTGAAGGTTTCTTTTTAGTAGTCTGATGGGGCTAACAGAGTAAAACTCCTACTTCCAAAGATGTCAAAAAAGTAGGCAACAAGATTCGATAAAACACGACAAGACATTTTAGTCCAGCACAGCAAACAGTAGGAGCATCAGCATAGCAGTGCCAGTTCCCGTGTCCCCAAGTCTTCTGAGGTGACATAAGAAGCTACACACATAGTGGTTTGCGCCACAGCTGAGAGACCCAGCATGTTTTGTAGCAAACATCAAACCAGCCGGGTCCGCATTCCCAGCGAGCAAACCATTACATGGTAGTCATCTTTTGGTTACCCTGACTAACCTGTGTGTGTGACTCTATAGAAACTAGTCAGTATCAGGGGATAGTAAGGCCTTAGTGTGGAACACTTAGCAAGGCAATGTAAGGATGCTTGAGAACCTGTGGTGACTACCTCTCCCATAAACTGATGGAAATATTTGTATAGAATTCATTTTTACTAGGCGCCTGGGTGGCTCAGTTGATTAAGTGTCCGACTCCTGATTTTGGCTCAGGCCGTGTTCTCAGGGAACTGGAATTGAGCCCCACCTCAGGCTGTGCACTTACCAGGGAGTCTGCTTGAAGATTCTCTTTCCCCCTCCACTTCCCCCAGCTCACGTGCTCTCTCTTTTTCTCTTAAATGAATAAATCTGTTTTTAGAAGATTTTATGTATTTATTTGGCAGGGATACAGGGAACACAAGCAGGGGGAGGGGAAGAGAGAGAAGCAGGTTTCCCACCACGCAGGGAGCCAGATGCGAGGCTTGATTCCAGGACCCCAGGATCATGACCTGAGCCGAAGGCAGACGCTTAATGACTGAGCCACTCAGGCACCCCTAGTTAAATCTTTTTTTATAAAAGGATTCACTTTTACTTCAATAAACTGTAGGCCATTATTTCTAGAGATTTTTGAACAAGAGAGAATGAGCCAAAAGAGGACACTCTGAATTTTAAGCCAGAAGCAAAATTTAGAGAGAAAACAATGCTCCTCAAGAAAATGTGAATTAAAAAAAAAAAAAAAAAAAAAAAAAGAAAATGTGAATTATAACTTTGGTTTTTATTTGATACTTACAAAGGACACAAAAATTCGTCCCTCTGAATGTTATCAAAAGATTATTGAATTAGTTACTATCGAGAGGTAGGTAGTGGTATAGCAGCATATTCACTAAACCAAAGGCACAAAATAAGATTGCCAAATATAATGAGCTTCCCAATTCTTCAGTAATTTCATTTATATGTGTTTTCTTAATTTTTCAGTTTTATCTTTTTGCTGACTCAAACAACCAGAAATGTATGTGTTGAATTATAACCTAGACTATATTGAACACAAACTATCTGATTTTGAGGGCCACCAAGATATAAAAATACATGTGGATAAATCTATACCTTGAAATCTGATACTGGGTTGAGCTTTTATCATCCCCTGGAATCATTGCATGACATTTTTTTCACTGCAGAAAAGTGAGACCCCAGTGCAGCAAAGTAACAGTTCTGTCATGCTGAATTTCCATACCAGTCAATTATTTCCTCTTTATGGATGTTGAGTTCAATTATTCTGATATTGTAGGTCATTATTTAGTGCCAAGCTATTTTCTCTTTGACAAGAGAACACTTTTGCAGATAGAAAAAATAATAAATAGATTTAAGAGTCCATGCAGAAACCTGCATTGATGAATAGTGCTGCTGAACAGTAAACCCATCTGTCTCTGGTATGTAGTTGTCACAGCCCATTACAGACTTTCCCAGATCTGGTCTGACTTCAGCCAAATACTAGATTAGCTTTCAAAATCATTAGGACTGTGGGCATTGACATGGGAAAAACAGAATAACTAAAACTCTGCCTGAGTAAAAACTAGTTCTCCTTTATTTTTAAAATTCTCGAAGCCAGAATATCTTCCATTGTATCAGCTAGGAATGATTCTGGCTGCAAGAACAATGTGGCCAGCAATGGACAGGAGTTCATTTTTCTCACATAACAAGGTGTCTGGAGATTTGTGGCTGCTGGGGAATTTTTTAAAAGATTTTATTTATTATTTTAGAGAGCGTGTGGGATGAGGGAAGAGCAGAGGGAGAGGGACAAGCAGACTCCATGCTGAACGCAGAGCTGAACATGGGGCTCGATCCCACGACCCTGAGATCATAACCTAAGCTGAAACCAAGAGTTGGTTAACCAACTGGGCCACCCAGGTGCCCCGGGAATTGGTTTCACATCTTAGCTATATCAGGATCCTTTGCTCGGTAAGTTCATGGTCACAAGATGGTTGCTACAACTCCAGACATGGCATGAAGTAGAGAAAAAGAACTGGGCCCAGGATATTTGTCCTCCTTTTCATTATAAGGCCAAACTCTGGGATTGCCTGGGTGACTCAGTCTGTTAAGAGGCCCACTCTTGATTTCAGCTCAGATCATGATCTCAGGGTCCTGGGATCAAGCCCCACCTTGGGCTCTGCACTCACTGAGGAGTCTGCTTGAGGACTCTCTGCTTGAGGACTCTCTGCTTTTCCCCCTGTTCTCTCTCTCTTTCTCTCCCTGCCCCACTGTGTCAAATAAATAAATAAATCTTTTTTTTTTTTTTTTTTAATAAAGCAAGACTCTCCCAGAGGCCCTCCAATTGATTTCTGCTTGTAGTTCATTAGTCAGGCTGTGAAGCATGGCCACTCTTGGCTGTGAGGGAGACTGGGAAACCAAGATTTTTTGTAGCCTCTAGAATGGACCCAAGGAGAAGGCAAAAGCAGATGGGTACAGACATGGAATTCCCCTATCAACACATGTGATAAACATGTAATTTCTCTGCTATTCAGTTCTATTCCAGGGGACACGGGGCAGCAAAATTAAGGAGGAAATCAAAGAAGTTCTGTCTGCCTGGAGTTCATAATCTTCTTTCATTTATTTTCCCAAAATACAAATCAAAGCCACTGTTAAAGCTTTATTTACGAATATTTTCTTTAGTGTACTGTATGATCTGACCCAGTTTACTCTCCTGCCTCCATGCATTTGCTCACACTGTTAGCTCAGCCTGAACAGACCTCTTCCTGTTTCTACATATTGAACATCTTATTTGTTCTTCAAAACCTAACCAAAACATTATTTCTTCCATGAAGTGTTCCCTAATCTCCCCAGCTTGAAATTATCTGTGTGCTCCAAGAACACATTCTTATTGCCTAAAATAACAATAGCTTGGGTTCTTTACATAGACCATTTCAATCTTCACCACCTCTCAGGGAGGTAGATACTATCATTATTCTCATTCCATGGTTGTTGAAACTGGAGCTTAGGAAGATGAAGTAATTTGGTCAAGGGCACATAGCTTGTAAGTGCTAGTGTGAAGATTCAACCCCAGTTCTATCTGATGCCCAAATCCATTCTTTTAATACCATGCCATACTGCTTTCTCTGTATACCCACTAGCTGCGAAAGAGTAAATTAAGGTAGGAACAGAGTCTTATTCACCTCTAACTAGGCTTCCCTCCTTTACTCATTCACTGCCTATTCCATGGCCTTGGAATTCAGAGGCACTCACAAAGTTATTAAATAAATAAGTAAAGCTGAAGGCTCTGCCAAAATGGCCGCAAAGTAGTACATAAGAAGGAGATTTGAAACCAGATGGCCTGGGTTCAAATCTTGACTTACTTGAGCAAGATATGTATCTACCTTGTACCACAATTTTCTTACCAGTAAAATAGTAATGACGACTTTCTCCATCTTAGAGAGTTATTTTATTAGGCTTAAATGAGATAATACATCTAAAGTACTTAAAACAGTATTGGCAAAAAAAAAAAAAAAAAACCAAAACAGTATTGGCACAAAGTAATTGCCCAATAAATGTGAGCTATTGTGTATTTTACCAAAAGCCCGTTATCAAATTGAGATTAAAGATGCCAAGAATAGAGGGGCCGTTTTCGGATGGACCTAAAGACCATAATGTAAATGTAGAGCGCAAATAATTTACTGAGTAGTTCTGTTTGTTTCATTCCTGTTACCTTATTTAAATGTATTTTTCATAAACGTGAACCATCAGTAAATACCTATACCTTGTTCTCTAACCCTACCCCAGACCCCAACAAAACAAGAACCTTAATAGGCATTCAGTTTCCTCTGCTAACTGTGCTCCTCATATATAGAAATCGTCTGGGAATTTAGTTGGACTGTTGATTTCTTTTGCAGTATGCAGCAATATTGGCTTAGATTTGTTTTCTTTTTTCTTATTTTTGGACTCATTTTTATGTTGACAAAGTACATCTTCAAATAACTCTTTCAAAAATAGTTTACATGTCTAGACACTGAGGAATTTTGCTATTGTCAGGGTCTGGGAAAAACAATTTAGAGGTGCTAAACAAAAATGTTTCATTTAGCTCTCAAGGTTGAATGCTAGTAAGGTTTGGTATAAAATTCTAGGATCAAAATGTTTTCCGTCAGAACTTTAAAGATACTGTCTTATAGCATCCATGGTTACCAATTTTATTCTCATTTCTGTATAGGTAACCAGTTAATTTTTCTCTGAATGCTTTTAGGATTTTCTTTGTAAGACTTCAGTTTTCACCATAATGTGTATAGGTGGAGGATTTTGTAAAAAAATCCATATGTGTTCTTGAGTGTTTAGTGGCCTAAAGACTGACATCTTGAACTCTGATAATATCTCATTCATTATTTCTGTATTCCTTTCCTTTCACTATCTCTGTGTGTTTTGGGGGGGTTTTCAGTTGTTTTCTTTTTTTAAAGTAGGCTCCACATCAAGCATGGAGCCCAACATGAGGCTTGAACTCGACGACCCTGAGATCAAGACCTGAGCTAAGATCAAGAGTCAGATGCTTAACTGACTGAGCCACCCAGGTGCCCCTCACTATCTGTTTACTGTATTAGCTATTTCTTCCATTTGGAAAGTTGACTAACTCTTTCATGGTTGTTCTTGGTTTTGTGCTTGTATTTTATTCAGATGCTCTATTATTCTGTCAGTGGATTTTTGTTTCATGTAATGAATTTGACACTGTTAGCAGTGAGGGGTTCCAGATAGGTTTCAGATATCTGAATTAATCTGTAGCATAATTATTTCAGTACTAAAACATAATTATTTTTGCATAAATATTATTATGGCTATATAATTACCTGCCACAAAGGATTAAGGCCTCCTTTATGAGTAGGCAATACTATATGGGAAGTTTTGAAGGGAGGGAGTCTCCCTGAAAAATCAAAATTCCTAGAATATGCCTCTTCTGGGTTTGAAGTCCAAATTTATACTACCCACATGGTTTGGTAATCCCGAACTATACAATTAATGTAAAAAATTAGTCCTGGTCCAGTGATACCTCCCGAAGAACCTGATTGTACCATTTATCAGTTTATTGCTCTTAAACTTTAAATCTACCCTTCCTGGCCCTGTTTTGTGATACTGGACCTTGTAAACATTTCTCCTTGGCCAGATAGTATAATGTTAGGCTTTGTCAGGTGAGGGTGCTGGAAGAACAGTGTAGAGCACAGCAGAAGCAGGAGCTTATCTTTTGGTCTGGGGCGTTTTCTTTTCCTGAATCTATCATGCAACTGCCAGTGGTATGCAAGAGACCAAGTGGTGCCTACCATTTGGCAATTTACACCAGATTCCAAGCAGGCAACCCCCTTGCTAGCAGTGTACAGGAAACCCAGTGGCACCCCCCTGCCCAGTGGAGTTCCCTGGCACCCAAACAGGCAACTTCCTGCTTGCCAGCCCTAGCTGACTAGCCCCCCAGCTCTCCAGCACCCTGGTGAGCAGCTCCCTGTTTGCTAGTTTGGGCTTGCCAGTTGTGGGCCAGCTCTGACTTGCTATACCTCAGAGGACTTCTCCACCATCCAGTGGACTCAACCCACTCTCTCTGCCAAGGTCTGAGTCCTAGCCTGAGGGTGGTGGAAGGGGCAGTGTTCTTTCAATTCCTCAGATCTTCTCCCTCAACTCTAGACTTAACGGCTGCTCTCTGCAGTGCTGTTCCTGTGTTCTTCAGAGTTCTCTTTTATCCTTTCAGTAATCACCTCTAACTCATTAATAATTCTTTGGGGTTCTTTTTAAAGATTTATTAATTTCTTTGAAAGAGAGAGTTGGGGGTGGCAGAGGGAGAGGGAGAAGTTCAAGCAGACCTCACACTGAGCACAGAGCCTGATGTGGAGTTCCATCTCACGACCCAGAGATCATGACCGGAGTGGAAACCAATAGTTGGAAGCTTAACCAACTGTGCCACCCAGATACCCCTCATTAATAATTCTCTGTATTAATTCTGTTGAAACAACTGACATGGTTTCTGTCTCCTAACTTGACTCTAATTGATACACCTAGCAAAAGTAAATGCTAAGACCCCAGGTTGCATTGGATACACATGCAAAGATACATGCTAGACATACACGTTGAACTTATAATAAAAAAATTGTAAAACCTCACAAGGAAACAACCCAACACAAGCAGAAGTCAACAGACATAATAAACAGAAGGATTAGAGCCTCTCAGACTAAGATAATAGAATAAAAATTTGAAAGAGAATATAAAAGTCATATGTTTTACATCATTGGAAGCCTAAAAAAAAAATCAAAACAGTAAGAAAGAGCAAGACACTGTGAAAAAAGAACAAGGGATGCCTGGGTCGCTCAGGCAGTTGGGCGTCTGCCTTCAGCTCCAGTCATGATCCCAGGTCCTGGGATAGAGTCCCACATCAGGCTCCCTGCTCAGCAGAGAGCCTCCTTCTCCCTCTGCCTGCTGCTCCCCCTGCTTATGGTCTTTCTCTCTCTCTCTCTCTGGCAAATAAATAAATAAAATCCTAAAAAAAGAAAAGAAAAGAAAAAAAAAAACAGATAGATTAGGAAAAACAACCATAGAAATATAAAGATAAAAAACACAGCCACTGAAAAGCAATTTAAAAGATGAGTTAAAAAGCAAATTAGACACAGATAAAAAGAGAATAAATGACCTGTAAAATCGATTTAAGGAAATATCCCCAAATTCTGTGGTATAGAGTGACACAAAGATTGAAAATACTGTTAAGGGGCGCCTGGGTGGCTCAGTGGGTTAAGCCACTGCCTTCGGCTCAGGTCATGATCCCAGGTCCTGGGTTCAAGCCCCGCATCGGGCTTTCTGCTCGGCAGGGAGCCTGCTTCCTCCTCTCTCTCTGCCTGCCTCTCTGCCTACTTGTGATTTCTCTCTGTCAAATGAATAAATAAAATCTTTAAAAAAAAAAAAAAAAGAAAATACTGTTAAAAGTTAAAGAGGCCTAGGGGCGCCTGGGTGGCTCAGTGGGTTAAGCCTCTGCCTTCAGCTCAGGTCATGATCTCAGGGTCCTGGGATCGAGTCCCGCATCGGGCTCTCTGCTTGGCGGGGAGACTGCTTCCTCCTCTCTCTCTCTGCCTGCCTCTCTGCCTACTTGTGATCTCGCTCTGTCAAATAAATAAATAAAATCTTTAAAAAAAATGTTAAAGAGGACTAGAAGATAAAATGTCTAAGACCCAGAGCAGTGTTACAGTAAGGTAACTTATGTATAAGAAAGAAGAAAATAAGACTATGTATTGATATTATATTTCTGTAAAAAACTCAAAGGGCACGCAAAAAAATTGATAAAAAGTACATCTGTAGGAATGCGGTTGTGGTGAGGGAAAAGAAAAGATGTGGGCGAGGGTAGGACTGAGACTTTCATTACTTGGATACATCTTATATCGGTTTAGTTTACAATCCTTATGTGTTAAGGTCCTCTGAGAAGTAGAAGCCAGGATGGGATTGGATATGTAAGAGATCGATTGGGAGGAATGCCTTTAGTGTAAAAGGGGCAGGGGCCCCAGAAGGTGGGAAGAGTCTTCAGATCACAATGCAGATCTGACCCCTGGCAAAGAAGGTTTGCACAGGCAGATTTTAAGACTGCAGTGCAGTTGGGGCGCCTGGGTGGCTCAGTGGGTTAAGCAGCTGCCTTCGGCTCAGGTCATGATCTCAGGGTCCTGGGATCGAGCCCCGCGTCGGGCTCTCTGCTCAGCAGGGAGCCTGCTTCCTCCTCTCTCTCTGCCTGCCTCTCTGCCTGCTTGTGATCTCTCTCTGTCAGATAAATAAATAAAATCTTTAAAAAAAAAAAAAAAAGACTGCAGTGCAGTTGTGGGAAAAGTTCAGCCAGGCAGATGAGGAATCCTCAAGTCAAAGTAGCCTGTCAAAGGAATCACATGTCTTACAGGAATGGGTCTGCTTTACTTTCCTTGCCATGCTAGTCATTGACTGTGAGCAGCCTGTGTGAAGTGTGGCATCTCGTGGCCTCCATGTTAACATGATGGATTCAGAGTGCAGCCTCTGAGAGCATCTGTCAGATACACTCGCTGTAGCAAGAGATCTGAGTGGCCTATTTTCATACCCACCACATCATGTGATTCACTTTTGTATTCAAAGAAGGGCAAAATAAAGACATTTTCAGACAGAGACTGAAGGACCTTATCTCTCAGAGAGTGTCACTCTGGGAACCCCTGAAAGATTCACTTCAGAAAGAACTATTTTGAATCCTGAGCAACAGTGCAGGATGTAGGAAGCAGTGGTGAGCAAATAAATCAGCAAACATGTGGGAAAGAAATTAGTAAGTACACAGATAAATCGGGGCGCCTGGGTGGCTCAGTGGGTTAAGCCGCTGCCTTCAGCTCGGGTCATGATCTCAGGGTCCTGGGATCGAGTCCCACGTCGGGCTCTCTGCTCAGCAAGAAGCCTGCTTCCCTCTCTCTCTCTCTCTCTCTGCCTTCCTCTCCGTCTGCTTGTGATCTCTCTCTGTCAAATAAATAAATAAAAAAAATCTTTAAAAAAAAAAAAAAAAGTACACAGATAAATCTAAATAGCCCCTGACTAAAAAACAGCAAAGATGACAATAATGATTAATTTGGGTGTATTTAAAACAAGATGGGGGCGCCTGGGTGGCTCAGTGGGTTAAGCCGCTGCCTTCAGCTCAGGTCATGATCCCAGGTCCTGGGTTCGAGCCCCGCATCGGGCTTTCTGCTCAGCAGGGAGCCTGCTTCCTCCTCTCTCTCTGCCTGCCTCTCTGCCTACTTGTGATTTCTCTCTGTCAAATAAATAAATAAAATCTTTAAAAAAAATAAAATAAATAAAACAAGATGGAATTAAATATTGGCAATGACATCTAGAACTGGAAGGGGAAATTAGAAGTAGAGTATTTTAAGGTGCATGCGTTTGTCAAGATGTAATCAAGTTAAGATGAGCTCGTACTGGATTAAAGTGGACCCTAAATCCAATGACTGGATTTGAGGAATAAGAAGAAGGAAGGGGAGTGGAACGTGGGAGGCTCAGTTAGTTAAGCATTTGGCTCAGGTCATGATCTTGGGGTTGTGGAATGAGCTCACATCAGGCTCTCTGCTCAGTGTGGAGTCTGCTTAAGATTCTCTCTCCCTCTCTCTCTGCCCCTCCCCCTCCCACTTGCTCACACACACAATCTCTCTTCCTCTCTCTCTAAAACAAATAAATAAAATCTTTCCAAAAAATGAGAGAAAGGAGGGGAGATTTATAGAGAGAGATATGCAGAGGGAGGAAGGTCATGTGACGATGGAGGTAGAGATTGAAGTCATGCATCAATAAGCCAAGGGACATTAAGAATCATGGGGAGCCTCTAGAAGCTAGGAAGAAGCAAGGAGGGATTCGTCCTTCCCTGTGGTCTTCAGAGAGAGCATGGCTCTGCCAACACCTTGGTTTTGAAGTTCTGGCCTTCAAGCCTATGAGAGAATAAATTTTTTATTGTTTAAGCTGACAGGTGTGTGGTGATCTGTTATGGCAACACTGGGAAACTGATACACTGCCAAATTATTTTCCAGAGTGGCCACACCAGTTTACATTTTCACTGGTGTATGAGAGCTCCAGCTTCTGTACTTCCTCACCAGCATTTGGTATTGTCAATATATTTTCTTTTTGCTGTTCCAGTAAGTTCGTAGTGATCTCTCCTTTTGGTTTAGATTTGTATTTTTCTAATGACAAATGAAGTTAAAACACCTTTCCAGGTACTTATTCGCCATCCACATCTCTTTCTGGGTGAAATGTTTGTTCATGTCTTTCGCTTATTTTACAATTGGATTCTTTTCTGTTAAGTTTTGAGAGTTCTTTACTTATTCTGCAAAGAAAGCTTTTGCTGAAAATGTGCTTTGCAAATATTTTGACCACACTGTAGCTTGTCTTTTTATCCACTTAGTGGAGTACTTCATAGCATAAAAGCTTTTAATTCTGATGAAGTCTAATCATAAGTTGTCTTTTACGATTGGTGCTTTCAGTGTAATTTTAAAGAACTCTTCACCTAATTCTGAGTTCCAAAGGTGTTCTCTTGTTTTCTACTAAAGTTTTGGCAATTCTACATTTTACATTTAAATTCATAATTCATTTCGATTTAACTTTTGTATTAAAAGAGTATAACTTTTGTATGGTATGATGTTTAGGTCAAGGCTTACTTTTTCTTCTTCTTGCCCCTGTATGGAGGCCCAGTTGTTCCAGCACAATTTGTTGAAAAAGCTGTCCTACCTTCATTGAATTGCTTTCAGATCTTTGTCAAAAATCACCTGGCCATTTCAGCAAATGATGCTGGGAAAACTGGATATCCATGTGCAAAAGAATGAATTTGGATTGACACCTCACACATATACAAAACTTAACTCAAAATGTATCAAAGACTGCCTTCTCCCCAGCAGTTCAGGAAAGTATAAAAATTTAAAACATTCCTTTCTTTAAATTTGTAATTCTTTACTGTGGAATAGCTCAGAATGTCCCTTCTGTTTTAAATAACAGAATTGATAACTGAGCAAGGAAACATAATTTGGATCATAAAATTGTTGCTTTAATAAAAATTCCTTAAACAATACCAAAAAAAAAAGTAAGATCTAAATGTAAGAGGTCCCTGTTGTTCAGATTGTGTAATTTCTATTGACTTATCTTTGAGTTCTCTGATTCTTTCTTCTGTCTTCTCCAATAAACTGTTGAACCTGTCCAATGAGTTTTTTTTATTTCAGTAATTAGACTTTACTGTCCTATATTTATTTTTTTTTTTTGGTTCTTTTTAAACATCTTTTTTTTTTTTTTTTTTGCTGAGAATTTCTATTTCATTTGTGTCAAGAATGTTTGTAATTGCTCATTGAAACATATTTAGGATTGATGCTTTAAAATCCTTGTCAGATAATTCCAATATCTGAGTCGTCTGTGTTGGCATCTGATGCAATTGTCCTGGGTTTTGGTATAATGAGTCACCCTTGATTGTATCATGGATATTTTGGGTATTATGTTGTGAAACTCTGGATCGCACTTAATCATTATAAGCAGGCTATATTGGTTGGGTGTAGGGAAAAGTCCAACTTTATATCCATTTATAAAATTGGTTTGCTTTCTTATCAATGAGTTGTAAGTTCTTTGTATATTCTGGATATGCTAGTCCTTGATGTGACTTACAATGTGATGTGGATTTGTGCTTTGCAAATATTTTCTCCCAATCAATGGCTTTTCTTTGCATTTTTTAGGGTATTTATTGGTGTTTCTTAGTGATGTTTTGAGCTCAGAAGTTCAGAAGTTTTGAATCTTGATGACATTGTATTTATTAATTTATTCTTTTATGAGTCATATTTTTGGGGTCATATCTAAGAAATCTTTTCCTAACTTAGGCTTAAGATTTTCACCTGTTTTCTGTTACAGGTTTTATAATGTTAGCTTTTATACTTAAGTCTCTGATTCATTTTGAATTAATGTGTGAGTGTAATGTGCATGTAGATACCCAGCACCATTTGTTGAAAGGCGGTCCTTTCCCTCATTGAAATGCCTTGGCATCTTCGTCAAAAATCAGTTGACCATAAATATAAAAGTTTATTTATAGATTCTCAGATCTTTTCCTTTGATCTATATGTCTTTCTTTGTGCCAGCATCATACTATATTGATAACTACAGTTTATAATAAGTTTTGAAATTGGGAAGTGAAAGTCCTCCAACTTTGTTTTTCATTTCCAAAATTTGGAGGGTGTTTGTATTCTAGGTCTATTCCATTTAATTTTAGGATCAGTATCAAGTCAAAAACCATGAAAGGTCTGAGATTTTACCCTACTTTCAAACTAAGTTTGTCACAGTTTCGCATGCTTGGGCTGACAAGACATCAGATCCCTGCGTCGGGGACACAGGTGGTATATTACTCGTGGTAAAAGCAGCATCCAGAGTAGCATCTTGTGTCAGTTCTCTGTGCAGCAGCTCTCCACAGGGCAACACAGATGAGGTTCAGATGTTTACCTGCATATGCAGTGGGTTTCACTGCAGGAATGGACCCCCAAAATTATGAGACTCTAAGCTCACATAAGGTTTGCTGGCACATCTACCCATTCTTGTCTTTTGGGAGAGAGAATGACTTCATCTTATTCTGGAATGTAAGGAAATGTTTCCTGGGGAGGAGAGGGAAAGGTCTCTAGATTTATTATCTTGGAATGTAAGCAAATGTCTCTTAGGGAGTCATATCTGTCAATCTCTAGCTTCCAAGGTCTTTGCTGTTCAAACATGTTCTTTGCTTGGAAGACCGAAACTGTGCAGAACTGTGGAATATCCATGGAGAATTGTCTCCCAACAGCCAGCTTATCAATTTCCACAATCAAAAAAATTTTTTTGGAATTTTGGTAGGGATTATCTTCGTCTATAGACCAATTTGGGGATGTCATGGGATGTCTCTCCATTTATTTAAATCTTCTTTAATTTCTTTCATCAGTATTTTTAAATTTTTAGTATTGGCTTTGTACTTACTTTGTTAAATTTATTCCTAAGTATTTTTGTTCTTTTTAATGTTATCATGAGTGGAATTATTTTCTTAATCTCATTTTGAACTGTTTATTGCCTATAAATAGTAATATAATTGATTTTCATATACTGGTTTTGCATCCTGGGATTTTGTGGAACTTATTTATTAGTTCTAATAGCTTTTTGTTTGTGAATTCCTTACAGTTTTCTACATACAGGGTCATGTCATTTGCAAATAAAAACAATTTTTCTTCTTCCTTTACAATCTGGATGGCTTTTATTTTTCTTGCCTGATTGCACTGGCCAGAATCTTCAGTAGAGTGTTGAAGAAGCAACATTGAAGTGGCAACAGTGGACATCCTTGCTTTGTTCCCAATCTTAAGAGGTAACATCCAGTCTTTTATAGTAAATATCATGTTAATTTGCGGGTTTTTGTATATGTCATCATCAGGTTGAGGATTCCCTCCTCTATGCTAGGTTTCTTGAGAGTTTGTATTCAGAATGTCAAATGCTTTCTTCTGTATCTATCAAGATGATTAGGTGGCTTCTGTTCTTTTTTTTATTTTGCTCTTCATTTTCTTTTTTTTTTTTCTGTTCATTTTCAAGTGGATTAATTTTCTAGAACTTTCAGAAGGGAGATATGGATTTTATAAATTTGTGACTAGGGCTCTCCTGTTGTTTTTGTGAAGTGTCAAAAACTATGGTGGCTTAATTTCAGGGATTTCTAGACTCTGTTCCCCAGTTAATTTTTTTGGACCTGTTTTTTCCTTTGTCTCTATTGTCACTATCCTATTCAATTTAGATTCACCAGCAGATCTCCTCAGTGTGGATATTTATCCCTAAAGGATGCTTTAGCTGATTAGTTCTAAGAGTTCATATGTTAGCCAGACTATTTTAGCCCTCTTAGACCTTACTGCAGACCCATGGTATTCACCTGCCATTGGAATACTAAACCCTTTACAGTTTTAGCTCCTATCCTCATGTTGGCTCTATGAGCTTTCAGTGAGTACCTGTTCATTATTTTTTTTTTGTTCTCAAGTCAGTGAGAGGCCCTGTTGCTTCCCTGTGCTTCTTTCTGCATATAAGATAATACTGTAGGTATTGTAGTTGTCATTAGTTTGTCCCCACTTGCTCATATTTCGTTTTCTCGGGTGGGGGGATAATTTATCATCTTGTTTTGTTACACAAATAATTCCTATTTAAAAAGAAAGCTAGCAGCTAAATAACTTGAACATGAAAATGGCAAACCAAAGAACAAAAGTGAAATATGTCAACTCCTGGGACCAGGACTATGACAGATGTGTGTGTGTATGTGTGATAATCCCTTTTATTGGACCATATCTTCTGAGCACCAGGTGGCAGAAATAATTGGGAATGGACAGGGAGTAAACAACCAAAAAAAAAAAAAAAAGTGACAGCCTTCACCTCTACTGCTTCAACTTACTAATTTCTTTTTAAAAATTTTAATGAAAATTAAGTTACCTTAGGGAGCCTGGAGTTATATTTTATGCAGGTAGTTATGAGTAGAGAAGAAAGGCAGTTAATGAGCTAGTGCTTTGGTATTGCAACAGATGTTATTTGAATCCCTCAAACAAAGATTTTAGAGGGTTTTTTTTTTTATAATGGTGGAATAGTGAGGCTTGTTATTCTAGTATTTTCTTTCTTCAAGGAGGGAGACCTTGAAAATGGATTTTACTCCAATGTGCCATCAGTAGACAAGTAAAATAAACAAAATACTCAGACCTAAGTACAAGTGATTACTCAGTAGGTTAAAGTCTAACAAATTTGAAAGCAGGAAAAGTAATCTAGAGGCTCCAGGTAAACACTTAAACCAAATAGCTGTGCCTTGAATTGCACCATAAGATGTTTTATAAAGAGACAAGTATATAGATTCAAATTTTAAAATAAATATTTTTAAATCTGGCATGCTCTGTGATTAGAATTTTCAGTGACTGAAACAGGGAATTTCCATTTTTAAAAAGTAAAATGTTGGACTTTGGATATTTCAAACCCACCTCCACACACACTATTCTTATCCTAAGAATTTTATTTCAGCCATTGTGTAACATTTTAAATTTCTCCACAAATAACTGTATACTTTTGTCTTAAATTACCCAGATGCTTAAAATCATGTATTTTAAACCTTAAAAAATTCCTAGTATGCCCAAGTGTGGAAATGTAATTCCAGTTCATTAGCGAAGTAACTGCATAAGAATTACAAATAATCAAAAAAGGAAAGATTAACGAAAGGCATTTATCTTGAATATTGAGCCTTCTTAGTAAAAAGTAAAGGATGTACTTCTCTAGTCATTATATTTTATTTAAGAGCCATAGAAGGAAACACATATACTTTCAAAGTATTTTTAATGTGTATACATTTGAAAGCAAATTTTAATTTTTAAATCAATCTAGTTTCAAATATTTTTCTGTCTACCTAGTATATTCCCATTAAATGCCATAATGACTAGTTATGCTTTAAAATTATAAGAAGAATAATTAAAGGTTTTTACTCTGGAAAATTAAAAATACATTACAGAGTGATGATGTCCTAAGAATTTTAAAAAACAACTTAAAATTAATGTGCAAGTACCTCATTAAACATCAAGTAATTTTGATATTTGAGGAACACAGATGCTAGTTCCAGAAGCCTCTCCTGCTTCCTTCTTCATCCTACCAATGCAATTTATACATGTTGTCATTGGAGAGAGTTTTATAGTAAGCACAGTTTGACGAATAAAACTGTATGTATAATAATACATGTATCTAAGGAATTTTTTTTCAATTAATGCTATTCAAAATTGAGATAATACTGAAAAAGAGATCAAGGTAAAGATGAAAGATTTTCCTGAATATCAACTAGTCTCCTAAATATTTTAGGGCAGGGAGTGGGAGAAGGAGATGAATGGCACAAGAAGGGAAAGAGATCACAAAGAAATTGCTAGAAGAAAGAAGAATACATATCTAAGAAAAAAACTAAAAAAATTCTGGCTCATTAAGATCTGTAGTCTGTAGAAGAAGGAGGAGCCCATATTCACAGTTCCTGTATATGCATTGAGTAGGGATCTGATAGACAAAATTATCTATTATTGTTTAGAGTTATACCTATTGATACAGTGAAAATGTGATTGAAGGATGTGGAAGAAGTAGGTTATAGAAAATATTTGCCCAGTAATCAGCACTATAGTCCTTAAAGCACAAAGTCAACCAACAGTTCTTTGTTGCAACACAATTAGAAGAGACAACATAATTCATTTAAAATACTTGTTGAGCACCTATGATGCACCAGAGTTGGTTCTAGACACTGAGATTGAAGAGAAAACAAAACAGATAAGAATTCATACCTTCATAAGATTATATTGTGGTGGGAAAAACAGAATAAAGACAGGATACATAAGTAAACTTAGAGAATACAGATATAAAAAGAGCTATACCAATAGTGCTAAGTACTATGGAAAAGAAAATAAAGCCAGGAAGTTGGATAGAATGTCTTGGGCAAGAGTGATGGTGGTGGTGGCATGGAGATGAATAAGAAGGTGACGTTAAATAATATCCAAAGTGAGACTATCTGCGGAAGGAGCATTCTAGGTATAGGGAAGAAGAAATGCCAAAACTTAGAGATAGGAGCTTGTGTGATGTGTTGAGTGAATTGTAAGAAGGCCAGTGTGGCTGGAGCAGAGTAAAGGGAAGAAAAATAAGAGTTGAGGTCGCCTCATATAGTTACAAAAAATTTTTTTTACCTTATGAGAACTTTTAGGATCTACTCACTTAGCAGCTTTCTTATTTATTCATTCATTCATTCATTCATTCCTTCCTTCATTCATTTATGACAGGGAGAAAGAACATGCATGCACAAGCACGGGGGTAGGGAGGTGAGTGGGGAAGGACAGAGGAAGAGAGAGTCCTAAGCAGGGTCGATCTCACAATCCTGGTATCACCGCCTGAGCCTAAACCAAGAGCTGGATACTCAACCAGCTGTGCCACCCAGGTGCCCCATAGTCTCTTAGCAGTTTTCTTTTTTTTTTTTTTAAAGATTTTTATTTATTTATTTGAGAGAGAGACAGTGAGAGAGAGCATGAGCGAGGAGAAGGTCAGAGGGAGAAGCAGACTCCCCATGGAGCTGGGAGCCCGATGTGGGACTCGATCCCAGGACTCCAGGATCATGACCTGAGCCGAAGGCAGTCGTCCAACCAACTGAGCCACCCAGGCGTCCCTCTTAGCAGTTTTCAAATATGCAATTCTGTATTATTAACGATAGTCACCATGTTGTATATTATATCCCCAGAGCTTATTTATCTCATATATGGGAAGTTTGTACCTTTTGACCACCATCACCCAATTCTCTCATCACCTAACCCCTGCTTCTGGCAACCACAAATCTGATCTCTGTGTCTGTGAGTTTCGGGTTTTTAGGGTCTACGCGTAAGGCAGATCACACAGTATACACGGAACTGACCTCTGTGGTATGACCAAATGAATAAGCAACACTGGATCCTCCGCATTTCAAAAGTTCACATTATACCACTTCGCTTTTACAAAAAACCTACATCAGTACCTATTTTTGCTAATCAAAAGAAACCTGAAGAAGATTTTTGCTTCTATGAAAAAAGCTGAAAAACAAAAATAGAATTTGGTGTTTGTTTTGCAGAGAGCCATTAAAGAGGCAGTGGACACCTTGTGGCACCGAGGTGGCAGAGTCAGTTGAGTTTCCAACTCTTGGATTCCTCTCAGGACCTGATCTGTCAGGATCGTGGGATTGAGCCCTGTGGCAGGCTCCACACTCAGAGCAGAGTCTGCTAGAGTTTCTCTCTTCCTCTGCCCCTCCTGCTTATTCTCATTCTCTCTCTCTCTTTCTCTCTCAGTAAAATAAATAAATAAATACCTAAAAAAAAAGAGAGAGAGAGAGAGAGGCAGCATGTACCCAAAGAGCAATGAGAACAGCCCTGCCAAGCTTCTTCCCCCAGAAGTACATTGGGCATCTCAGCCTCTAGCCACCAGAGCTTTCAAAAGCATCTAGGAGCATTTGTGCTTTATCTTGATGTATTTTGTGCATCTCTTTAGCAAGATATGCCCTAAAGTATCAGACAAGCCTAAGAGGGATGATTTTGGTGGAGCTGAGAACACTCAAAACTTTTTCCAGGTGAATTAATAGCAATTGCTTTGCTTTATGCCCATTTCAGCTTATGAAGTTTCATAGGAACCCCTACTTTCGGATAGCAGAGGAAACATGTATATATATTTATCAAATCGTTTTGTTGCACACTTAAACTTATATACTCTTGCATGTCTATTCTATCTCAAACTGGGAGAAGGTAATGACAACACCAAGTGCTGGCCAGGATGTGGAGAAACTGAGTCTCATATACATTGCTGGTAGAATATCAAATTTGGACATTCCAAACTCTGGAAAACAATTTGGCATTTCCTTTAAAAACTAAACATACACTTACCATATGGCCCAACAATCACACTCTAAGGCATTCATCCCAGAGGAATAAAAATTATGTCCACATCAAAACTTAACACATGATTGTTCTGGCAGTTTTATTTTTAGTAACCTAAAATTGGAAACAGCCCAGATGTCTTTCACGGGTGAATGGTTAAACAACTGGTACATCTGTGCCGCGGAATACAACTCAGCAATAAAAAGAAGTAACTATTGGTGCTTCCAACAGCTTGAATGAATTCCAAGGGCACTATACTGAGTGAACAAAAGCCCGACCCCCCTTTTTTTAACAAAAGCCGTTTTTAAGAGGTCATGTATGTGATTCTGTTCACATAATATTCTCTTTTTTCTTTTTTTAAAAGATTTTATTTATTAGATAGAGAGAGCACACAAGCTGGGGGAGTGCAGAGGGAGAAGCAGGCTCCCCACTGAGCATGGAGCCCAATGAGGGGCTTAATCCCAGGACCCTGGGACCATGACCTAAGCAACTGAGCCACCCAGACACCCTTCATATAACATTCTCTAGTGATAAAATTATAGAGATGAAAAACAGATTAGTGGTTGCCAGGGGTCAGAATTTGTGGCGTGAGGGGGAAGAGGTAGATGTGGCTCTTTTTAATTTTTAATTTTTAAAATTTTTTATTTAAATTCAATTTAATTAACATATGGTGTATCATTAGTTTCAGGGGTAGAATTTAGTGATTCATCAGTTGAATATATCACCCGGTGCTCATCAAAACAAGTGCCCTCCTTAACGCCCACCACCCAGTTACTCCATCCCCCCACCCGCCACCCCTCCAGCAACCCTATTTGTTTCCTAGAGTTAAGAGTCTCTTATGGATTGCCTCCCTCTCTATTCTTATTTTACTTTTTCTTCCCCTTCCCCTATGTTCACCTATTTTGTTTCTTAAATTCCACATATGAATGAGATCATATGGTATTTGTCTTTTTCTGACTGACTTATTTCACTTAACATAATACTCTAGTTCCATCCATGTCATTGCAAATGGCAAGATTTCATTCTTTTTGATGGCCGAGTAATATTCCATTATAAATATATAATGGAATGTATATATCTCACATCTTCTTTATCCATTCATCTGTCAATGGACAGCTGGGCTCTTTCCATAGTTTGGCTCTTGTGGACGTTGCTGCTTTAAACATTGGGGTGCATGTGCCCCTTCGAATCACTATGTTTGTATCCTTTGAATAAATACCTAGTAGTGCAATTGCTGGGTCATAGGGTAGCTCTATATTTAACTTTTTGAGGATACTCCATACTGTTTTCCAGAGAATATACTTGATAAATACAGTTTGAAGGACTGCCAAGATGAAAGATTTTGTACTATTTTTCAAAGGGCTCACCAGGCCAGCAATTCCTGTATTAGATCATATAATTTCTGAAAGTATCACTGATCCGAGGTACACAACCTGCCATCATGAGAATCACTAGTAAAGATTAAATATTTTTTATTTTCTTAAAGACTATTTTTCGGGAAGCGTTAAAAATTTATTCATTTGGCTGGACCACAGAAGTCAGTTCTCTGGAGTTTTTAAAATACACTATGCTGAGTCTTCTCTCTGATAGTAACCAAGGCCTGTGGAAAAGTGCTGCAGTGGTACAGTGACCCTCTTCTCCAGAGCATTCAAGTAAATCTCAGATTCTCTTCTCTAGTTTAGAAAAGTTAAGAAAGGGCATATTCTCTATAACACAAGTTATCACTTCTGGCACTTACAAAGGCACCTTATTAGAAAACAATTCAGCTTGAATTGCTATTTGCGGGCTGAAACTCATATACTGAAGCTTTGAGCTTCAGTGTTCATTGATCAGCTAATAAACTAGACATTATTGTAAGTACTAAATACATTTATTTCTCTGTAATAGAGAATAATCAACACGTGCCTTTCCTTTCCTCAAAGAAACAGTTGTCATCATCATAACCAAATAAGTTACAATTGAATTCAGTATCACATTCAAACAAGGGTGCCATTTTAACTGAGGGAATTACTACAGTAAACAATTTTATAAATAGAATAGGTAGAAACCATCTTTAAAAAGATTTCTTGGGGCGCCTGGGTGGCTCAGTGGGTTAAAGCCTCTGCTTTCGGCTCAGGTCATGATCCCAGGGTCCTGGGATCGAGCCCCACATCGGGCTCTCTGCTCGGCAGGGAGCCTGCTTCCTCCTCTCTCTCTCTGCCTGCCTCTCTGCCTACTTGTGATCTCTGTCAAATGAAATGAATAAAATCTTTAAAAAAAAAAAGATTTCTTGATCTCTATACCTTAGAGTAAAGGCAATCTGTGATCTCTCTTGTGACAGAGATGAACAGATCTGATAGGTTACTATGGTCTTCTTTTTTTCTTAATTAACAAACAATATTACTGACATTTTTATGTGCATACACTTCTTTGAGTTCTAACACATCTATAGATTTGTTTAACCACCACTACAGTTAGGCTACAGATCAATTACATCACACACCACATCTTGGGCTCTCTCGTGCTATCTCATTGTAGCAGGGGTTGGCAAACTACACCCGAGTCAAATCTGTCCCATGCACTATTTTGTTAGGACCCAGAAGCTAAGAATGGTTTTTATATTTTCAAGTGTTATAAGAAGAGCAGAAGCAACAAAGAACAAAGCAACAGACCATATGCAGCCCACAAAGCCTAAAATATTTACTATCTGACCCTCTGCAGAAAATATTTGCTGGGGGGCACCTGGGTGGCTTAGTCGTTAAGGGTCTGCCTTTGACTCCGTCATGATCTCAGGGTTCTGGAATCAAGCCCTGCATCGGGCTCAATGCTCAGTGGGGAGCCTGCTTCTCCCCCTCTCTCTGCCCCTTCTTGTGTTCCCCCTCTCACTGTGTCTTTCTCTCTCTCAAATAAATAAATACAATCTTTTAAAAGATGTTTTAAAAATTTTAAGAAAATATTTGCTAACCTCCTGCTCTGCGGTCACATCCATGCCCCACCCCTACCCCTTGGAAACCACTTATCTTTCTTGTCACTATAGTTGGTCTTTTGGAAAATGTCATACAAATGGTGTAATACAATATGCAGCCTTTTGAGACTTTGGAGAATAATGCCTTTGAAATTAATCCATGTTGTTGCATTTAGCAATAGTTCTTTCCATTTTATTGCTGAGTGGAATTCCATTGTATGGACGTACCACCACTTGTTTATTCATTCACCTGTTGGGGGCCTTTCTGTTGTTTCTAGTTTTTTGGCATTTATAATATAGCTGCTATGAACATTCATGATTTGGGGGTTCATGTAAATCTTCATTTCTCTAGGATAAATACCTAGTAGTGAGATTGCTGGGTCCTATGGTAAACATATGTTTAACTTCATAAAAAGTAACCTGCCAAAGAGTTTTTCAGAGTGGCTGTTTCAGTTTGCATTCCAACCAATAGTGTATTCTTGAGAGATCTAGTTGCTCTGCGTCCTTGCCAGCACTTGATTTTGTCGGTATTTTCTATTGTTGCCATTCTAATAGCTATGTAGTGGTGTTTCCTTGTGGTTTTATTTCAAAAAATTTTTTTCTTGGGGCGCCTGGGTGACTCAGTCAGTTAAGCATCTGCCTTCGGCTCAGCTCATGATCTCAAGGTCCTGGGATTGAGCCCCACATCTGGCTTCCTGCTCAGCAGGGAATCTGCTTCTGTCTCTCCCTTCCCCTCCCCAGCCCTGCCATCCCCCACTAAGTGCTCTCTTTCTTGCTTGCTTTCAAATAAATAAATAAAATCTTTAAAAAATATCTTTTCTCCTTAGAGCATGAGTGGGGGAAGGGGCAGAGGGAGAGAGAGAGAATCTTTTTTTTTTTTAAGATTTTATTTATTTATTTGACAGACAGAGATCACAAGTAGGCAGGGAGGCAGGCAGAGCAAGGAAGGGAAGCAGGCTCCCTGCTGAGCAGAGAGCCCGATGCGGGGCTCGATCCCAGAACCCTGGGATCATGACCTGAGCTGAAGGTGAAGGCTTAACCCACTGGGCTCGATCCCAGAACCCTGGGATCATGACCTGAGCCGAAGGTGAAGGCTTAACCCACTGAGCCACCCAGGTCCCCCAAGAGAGAGAATCTTAAGCAGGCTCCATGCCCAGTATGGAGCCCAACACAAGGCTTGATCCCACGACCCTGAGGTCATGGCCTGAACCAAAATCAAGAGTCAGCGCTTAACCAACTGAGCCACCCAGGAGCCTCTCCTTGTGATAATAATTTGCATTTCCCTAATGGCTAATGATGTTGAACATCTTTTTGTGTGTTTATTTGCCATCTATTTGTTTTCTGTGGCGAAATGTTTGTCTAGGTCTTTTGTCATTAAAAAACCTCTTTTATAGTGAAATAACTTTACATTCACAGAAGTGGCAAAGATACTGTAGAGATGTCACATGTCCCCTTCACCAGCTTTCCTCAATGGTTACATCTAGCATAATTATAGTATGATAAAACCAGGAATTGACATCGGTATGATGTGTGTGTGTAGTTCTATGCCATATTGTCGTGTGTATAGATTTGTGTAACCACCACAGTTGGCAAGATGCAGAACTGTTTCATCACCACAAACATCTTGCTTGTGCTCCTTTTATCCTCATGGCCATATACCTGCCCCCAACCAACTCTAACTCCTGGCAACCAATAATTTGTTTTCCATCTCTATACTTTTGGCACATTGAGAATGGTGGAATCACATGGTATATCAGTTTGAGACTGGCTTTTTTCTCTCAGCCTACCTTTCAGATCTATCCACGTTGTTGCATATATCAATAATGAATGTGTTGAATTTTATTGCTGAGTAACTATTCTGTGGTATAGATGTACCACAGTATGTGTAACCATTCAACTATTGAGGGATATTTGGTTGTTTCAAGTTTTTGGCTATTGAAAATGACATTGCTATGATCATTTGTGTGGACTTAAATATTCATACCTCTGGGATAAATGCCCAGGAGTATGATTGCTGGGTTGTATTTTAAGGTTTTTGCTGGGCTGTTTCTTTTTTCTTTTCTTTTCTTTTTTTAAAATTTTATTTATTTTTTTAATCATTTTTTAAAATTTATTTTCAGCATAACAGTATTCATTGTTTTTGTACCACACCCAGTGCTCCATGCAATCCGTGCCCTCTCTAATACCCACCACCTGGTTCCCCCAACCTCCCACCCCGCCACCTCTTCAAACCCTTCAGATTGTTTTTCAGAGTCCATAGTCTCTCATTGTTCACCTCCCCTTCCAATTTCCCCCAACTCCCTTCTCCTAACTCCCCATGTCCTCCATGCTATTTGTTAGGCTCTTATTATGTAGTTCTAATAGTTCTAGATATATACTGGGTAAAAGTCCCTTCTTTTTTTTTAATGGATCGTATTTTGCTGTCCTGTCTAAGAAGTATTTGCCTAGGGGCATTTGGCCAAGCGTCTGCCTTCGGTTCAGGTTGTGATCCCAGGGTCCTAGGATCCAGCTCTATGATGGACTCCCTGCTCAGTGGCAGTCCTCTCCCTCTCGCTGTGCTCCTCTCCTAATTTGTATTCTTTCCCTCTCAAATAAATAAATAAATAAATAAAATCTTCCTTAAAAAGTCTTTGCCTAACCACTGACAATGATGATTTTCTCCTGTTCTTCTTTATATATGGCTTACAGTTTTATGTTTAACATTTATTTTTATTTATTTATTTATTTGACACAGAGAGAGACACACAGCAAAAGAGGGAACACAAGCAGGGGGAGTGGGATAGAGAGAAGCAGATTCCCCTGCTGAGGAGGGAGCCTGAGGCAGGGCTCGATCCCAGGACCATGGGATCTTAGCCTGAGCTGAAGGCAGATGTGTAACCAACTGAGCTACCCAGGTGCTCCTATGTTTTACATTTAGATAAGGAATCAATTTTGAATTAATTTGTGGATAAGATATGAGACATAGATACAGGATCATTTTTTTTTAAAGATTTTATTTATTTATTTGACAGACAGAGATCACTAGTAGGCAGAGAGGCAGGCAGGGGGGTGGGGAGAAGCAGGCTCCCTGCTGAGCAGAAAGCCCAATGCGGAACTCGATCCCAGGAGCCTGGGATCACGACCAGAGCCAAAGACAGCGGCTTAACCCACTGAGCCACCCAGGCACCCCCAGGGTCATTTTTTAAAAACATTTTATTTATTCATTTGAGAGACAGAGTGAGCAAGTGAGAGAGAGAGTACAAGCTGGAGTAGGAACAGAGGGAGAGGGAGAAGTAGACTCCCTGCTGAACAGGGAGCCTGATGCAGGGCTTGATCCTAGGACTCTAGGATCATGACCTGAGCCGAAGGCAGCTGCTTAACGACTGAGCCACCCAGGCGCCCCAAGGATCATTTTTTTTTTTTTTTTTGCAAATAGATGTTCAATTGTTTTAATACCATTTATTGAATAGTCTCTTCTTTGTCCAATGAATTGCCAAATGTAGCATATCGTACAATGAATGTTACTTGGCAACAAAAAAGAAATGAAATACTGATACAAGCTACAATATGAATGAACCCTGAAAACATTATACTAAGTGAAAGAAGCCAAAGAAGACCACATATGGTATTCATTCCATTTATATGGAATGTCCAGAATAGGCAAATTCATAGGGAAAATACATTAGTCGTTACCTAGGGCTAGTGAGTTCAGAAGGAAATGAGTGACTGCTAATGAGTGTAGGGTTTCTTTTTGAGGTAATAAGGATGTTCTAAAATTGATTCTGGTGACGTTGCAGAATTTTGCTAATTTTAGTAAAAAACCATTGAATTGTATCCTTCAAATGAATGAATTTTATGGCATGTGAATTATATTTCAATAAGCTGTCATAAACATTTTTTAAAGAAGGAACATTTGTGAAATGAAGTGATGACAGTATAGCAGCAAGCAAAAATTAAGGATAATTGAGAAAGTGGTAAGTAGCTTAAGATAATATTAGAGCAAGGCAATAGTAATAATAAAGGTTGGTCAGAAATCAGGAGTACGTTTATGTAGTGTTCAATGAGTTTTGAACATAAATTTCTTTAAAATGAACCAAGCCTGTAATTCATGCAGTGATGGTAAGAGCATAAATTGATATACCATTTATGAAAAGCAATTTGTCAATGTTTATAAAAAATTTAGGGAATGGGGCACCTGGGTGGCTCAGTGGGTTAAGCCGCTGCCTTCGGCTCAGGTCATGATCCCAGGTCCTGGGTTCGAGCCCCATATCGGGCTTTCTGCTCAGCAGGGAGCCTGCTTCCTCCTCTCTCTCTGCCTGCCTCTCTGCTTACTTGTGATTTCTCTCTGTCAAATAAATAAATAAAATCTTTAAAAAAAAAAAAAAGAAAATAGTTTTTTTTTTAATTGGTCAAAATACTTTCTTTATAGATCAAATCTTGGGGAAGTTTGTTAAAAACACTCAGAAAGTTGTAAAGCACATGCCTAAACAGGATTATGGATCCTTATAAAACTTAAAACTTATTTATTTAACCAAGGTGCCAATAAGAGATTCTGAAGGCAAATATGTAGGATTGTATAATTGTTAGCAAAATTGGGACGCCTGGGTGGCTCAGTGGGTTAAAGCCTCTGCGTTCAGCTCGGGTCATGATCCCAGGGTCCTGGGATCGAGTCCCGAGTCGGGCTCTCTGCTCGGCAGGGAGCCTGCTTCCCCCCCTCTCTCTCTGCCTGCCTCTCTGCCTGCTTGTGATCGCTGTCAAATAAATAAAATCTTTAAAAAAAAATTGTTAGCAAAATTAAGCTCCGTTAATATTGAAAAGTTTTAACTTAAAATAACCAAAGACCTGATAAAGAGAAAACATAAGTTTTGGTTTTCTGGGCAGACAAAGGAGGAAAAAAAACACTTTTTGTTTACATTTCCTTATCAAGAGCAGAACAACAATCCGAGAAAACTTTGTCTTTTTAACAGAGAGAATTGTTAATCTTATACCAGTGTACTTTTACTATCTATGCATTTTAACCTTAGTCCTGACCACACATAAAATTGTTTTCCGAAGATTTCCCTTCATAAAACTTCTATATAACTTTTAATATTCAGATTTTGACCTAAGCCTTTTTTTAATCAGTCTTAATTATGTTTAGAATTTCAACTCTTTAAAGCCTTAGTCTCCAGTGAAAACTAAGTAGTAACCAATTGTGAACTGTCTGTTACACTGGAATTCTTTAGATCGAAAACTTGTAAGTACATTTTATAAATTTAAAAAAATGTTTTTTCTTAATACAGTCTAGAAAAACAGTTTTTATATGACATATATCCTTTTAAATTTATTGAGACTCATTTTATGACTCATAATATGGTCTCTCTTGGTAAATGTTCTATACTCAATTGAGAAGAATGTGTATTCTGCTGTTGTTGCATGGTGTGTTCTATAAATGTCACTTAGATCGAATTGGTTGGCTGTGTTGTTCAAGTCTTCTTTAGCTGTACTGATTTTCTTTCTGCTTGCTCTTTCAATTATTTAGATAGGGGCATTGAAATCAACTATAATTGTGGATTTGTCTGTTTCTTCCCGCAGTTCTTTCAGATTTTGCCTTGTATATTTTGAAGCTCTGTGATTAGATGTATAAGTATTTTGGCTTATGTCCTCCTGATAGATTGACTTCTTTATCAGTTTAAAATGATCTTTCATATTCCTGGTAGTATTTTGTGCTCTGAAATCTACTTTGATATTAACATAGCTGCTCAAGCTTTTTTTTTTTTTTTGACTAGTGTTAGAATGGTAATCTTTTTCCATCCTTTTAATTAGTTATGTCTTTATATATAAAGTACATTTTTATTTTATTTATTATTATTTTGAGAGAGAGTGGGATGGAGCGGTGGGGAGGGGAAGAGGGAGAGAAAATCTTATGCAGTCTCCATGCCTAGCATGGAGCCCTATGTGGGGCTCAGTCTCATGACCCTGAGATCATGACCTGAGTCAAAATCGAGAGTCAGGTGCTTAACCGACTGAGCCACCCAGGTGCCACTATTTAAAGGACATTTTTATTTTTTATTTATTTATTTATTTATTTTTTAAAGATTTTATTTATTTATTTGATAGAGAGTGAAAGCAAGAGAGATCACAGAGGTCCAGAGAGGGAGAAGCAGACTTGCTGCTGAGCAAAAAGCCAGATGTGGGGCTTGATCCCAGGATCCTGGGATCATGACTTGATCCAGAGGCGGTTGCTTACTTGACTGAGCCACCCAGATGCTCTTAAAGTACATTTTTAAGCTCATACCCTTATGAGAAACAAATTTACCACCTAGAAATACAATGACTATGTACAGTTCCTTTTGTCTGTAGCCTTATAGTTCAGTCAAAACAAAATTTTCCCAAGGTAGCTAGGTCAGTTTTTTAAAAATTTGCATACATTAGAATATACTCTTTATAATATATAGTTCTATGAATTTTATACAGTTCATAGGCAGTCATATATCCATTACCCCAACGCCATGCAAAACAATTCATTCACCCTAAAAGTTCTCCTCCGCATCCCCTTTATAGTCAACCAATTGAGTCTTCTCAACCCCTGGCAACCACTAATTGTTTTGTCCCTATAGTTTTTTTTTTTTTTGTCTGAGATAGAGCACAAGCAAGCAGAGTGGCAGGCAGAGGTAGAAGCAGGCTCCCCGCTGAGCGACGAGCCCAATGTGGGACTCCATCCCAGGACCCTAGGATCATGACCTGAACCGAAGGCAGACTCTTAACCAACTGAGCCACCCAGGTGTCCCTGTCCCTATAGTTTTGCCCTTTCCAGGTGTCATATGAATGGACTCATACAATGTTTACAATATGTAGCTTTTGTTTTCTGCCTTCTTTCACTAAGTAGAATGCACTTAAGATTCATCCATGTTGATCAATGAATCAGTTCATTTCTTTTTACTTTCACATAGGATTTCATTGTATGGATGAGTTGTTTATTCTTTCCCCTGATGAGAGACATCTTCCTTGCTTCCAGTTGTTAGCCAATATGAATAAAGCTGCTATAAACATTTGTGTACAAGATTTCGTATGAATATAATTTTTCACATCGCCTTACATTATAGTGTTGTTAAACAGGTAAATAGTTGGTGGATGATATGTCCAAGGTTCTCACTGTGAGAGGAAATTTACAGGTAAACAAGAAAAGAAAGCATTAAACCCTGGATTCTGGATTAGAGTCAGAGACATAAAGTACAAACTTACATTTAGCTTAATATTAATAGAAATAGAGAGAGAGAATTATAGATAATGTGTGTACATGTGGATTAGTGTCCATACATATATTTCTTAGCACTGTCTATCAAGAGGGCCTAGAAGCAGTGGCACCCAACAGCAACAAGCACAGTCAGGACCTAGAGTTTGGTTTCTAAATACAGTCTCCAATAAAAGAAACTAGGGATCATTAGAGGAACAGACCAAGGCAGAGAGCACCTTGTAGTATCAGAAAATAAGGGGCACCTGAGTGGTTCGGTCAGTTAAGTGTCTGCCTTTGGCTTAGGTCATGATCCCAGTGTCCTGGGATCAAGCCCTACATCGGGCTCTCTGCTCAGTGGGGAACCTGCTCCTCCTTCTCCCTCTGCCCCTCCCCTGGCTTGTGCTCTCTCTCTCGATCACTCTCTCTCTCAAATTAAAAAAGAAAAAGAAGAAGAAGAAGAAGAAGATAAGAAAGTGCTCAAAAAAACCCCAAAAGCTGAGGGCATATCAAAGTGATGAAGAACCTACCTGAAAGAGCTACCACTGACCAAAGTGGGAACAAATTGAGTGTTTTTTATTATTTCATTTTATCTCCTTTTCCCCTGTATTAGTTATAACTCTTTGTTGTGTTGTGTGAATGGTTGCTTTTGGGTTTAAGTATACATTTTTAATTTGACACAGTCAGCTTTCTTGTACTGTTATACCACTTCATGCAGTTTAAGACCCCTACAATAGTATATTTACATTTCTCCCCTCCTAAACTCTGTATTATTGTTGTCCTGCATTTTGCTTTTATATATATTCTAAACCCCACACTTCCTTGTTAATTATTTGTGTTTATATAGTCAAATGTCTTTTTGATATATTTAAAGAATAAGAAAAATACTAGACATTTACCCTTGTAGTTACTATTTCCAGTGCTCTTCCTTCCTTTGTGTAGATCCGTATTTCCTTCTAGTAGAATTTTCCTTTGGCCTAAAGAATTTCCTTTAACATTTCTTATAATGATGGTCTGCTGGTGATGAATTCTTTTACCTTTTGCAAGTTTGAAAAAGTCTTGTTTTATCTTTGTTTTTGAAATATGTTTTTTCTGGGTATAGAATCTTCTGTTGACTTTTTCTTTCAGTAATTTAAAGACATTCCATTGTTGTCTTCCTTGCATTGTTTCTGATGATAAATATACTATAATATCTTTGTGCCTAGGGCATTCAGTTAGGAAGGTATGATCACAAACAGAGTGGAACTCCATGGGCACAGGCCAACCTGTTGTCCACAGGTGGAATTTCTTATTTGTTTCAGGGAAACCTCAGCCCTGCTTTTAAGGCTTTCCAACTCCTATTATCATTATTCAGTACTTCAAGCAAGTGTTAAAGGTTAAGCCTACAAAATGCTGTGTTCCTAACAGCATAAAGAGGAGATATCCTTATACCCTTGAGTGGTGGCAGCAGAAGTGACCAGCCGCAGAATTAGGGACCTCTTATGTGAGAGTCCCCTTCCTTTGCCTTACCATTAATTCAGCCCTTTTATTCAGTACATCATTTGGACTGTCCCTCTTCCTTAGTCCGAATTTTAACAACTATATACGTTAGGTGGAAGATGGTTGTTTTAGATAATTGGGAGATGAAAAGAAACCAGAAAAATTAACTTAGAAAGTACCAGGACCCAGTTGAAAAGACAAGCCAATATAATAAGTATCTACACTTGTACTTACAAACGAGTAAGTACTCACAGTACTCTTGATTTTTTGTTGTTGAGATCTTTCTTTATAGATATGGGTGGGCAAATGACTACGTTCTGGCTAATGAGGTAGAGGCAGAAGTTTTGGGTGGAATTTTAAGAAATCTCTTTTAAAAAGGGGCTTGACTCACTTGGAAAGTAGCCTTCAGCCCCTTTTCTGTCTTCCTCTTTACCACAGACTGGAATGCAGACACAATGGCCAGAGTTGCAGTGGCTACCTTGCAACCATGAGGCAAACTTTAGGGTAGAAGATGTGTGCCAAGAAGGGCAAAGCAGCAAGATAGAAGAACCTTGGGACTTGGATGAGTTTGTGGACTTGTCAGGCCACCACTCAATTACTTACTTCTGCCTGCAAGAAAGACAAATAACCTCTCAATCTGTTTAAACCCTTTATTGAATGTTTCTTATTAGCATCTGAATAAAATTCAGAAAGGATGAACTCGCATCCATGTGGTGGGCACGGTCTTCTGCCCAGTATCCTTCTTCAGATGAGGCTAGTGTGACCCTGATATGGAATACTTTGAACCACTAAGCTGGGCTTATGTCTCACTCAGTCTTTGCCTCCACTTGCAAAAATAGTGCCTGACAAACAGTGGATGCTCAATAAAAACTGGTTGACCAGTGAGAGGCCTGGCTTAGTCTCAACCTGTTATTCTCAGATCCCTGTCTCCAATTTGGTCAGGCTAGCCATGTTCTATAGCCCTTATGGTTCCTGCTTGAAAACAGCAAACAAATCTTGCTTCATTTCTAAGTAGTAGAGTCCAAATCAATCACAAGGGTATTTAAAATAGTAAAGGGCCTTTGAAAACAGGAAATCAGGACAGTTTCTAAAATGAAAAAAAGGTAGATGATGATGGAGACACAACAAGAGAGTCCAGGCCTGTGTTATTCTTTCTTTTCCAATCCAGCTCTCTCTTGTACGTTTCGTTTCTCTTGTTCAACTCTCCTTCCCTTTAGAGTATAAATGCTCCTGCGTAAACATTTGTAAAACTATCATTTAAAATAAAGTGACCTAAAAAATAAATTTAAAAAATATAAAATAAAGTGACCTACATAAATAAGTAATTGTGATGGATAAATAAATAATGAGTAAAAGAATGAGAAAGGAGTGAATACGCACACATGTTCATAGGCGACACACATAAAGAATCAACAGTAGCGTTCAGTGAGATCACTAGGATGGGAAAACCATGAGGGGAGAGAGGAGTCAGATACTGAATATGCCCAGAAAAGGCTCACATAAATATTAGGGGGCAAAAGCCTTACAAACCAGATAAACATTTTTCTCCTTCAGAAATGCATTTCAAAGTGACTAGAATTACTGGCAGGCGCCTGGGTGACTCAGTCAGTTAAAGGTCTGCCTTCTGCTCAGGTCATGATCCCAGGATCTTGGGATGGAGCTCCACGTTGGGCTCCCTGCTCAGTGGGGAGTCTCTTTCTCCTCCTGCCTCTGCTCTCCCCGCCACCAGTGCTCACTCTCAAATAAATAAATAAAATTTTACAATATAAAAGTGACTGGAATTGCTGGCATCTAGCTCTTCTTCCAGACTCTGGGAACTAATGGTCTTTATCTCTCTGATAAACCTATAACCAAGGAAATTAAAATTCAGTCAGTCCTCCGAACAAGAAGGGCCTTGCAACCCTGTCTGTAGGAAAGAGGACACGAAACATTGAAGCTATAGAACGTTTGAATTTCTCATACACCTTTTTATTTTGGCACCAGGTCAAAAGCTTATGATCCCAGTGTTATTCCATAGGCGTTTGGTTCCTAATGTGAAGAATATATAGCATACAATAGAATATTCTGAGGCAGCAGTGCAGACTCATGGGAATAGAGCCATGAGGGGTTATGGATTTCTACTTTTTATCCTTACTCTACTTCTGACTTTGCCGATTGCAACTTTGTCTCTTGCATTTTATCTTTGGTTCAACATATTTTCTTAATTTTATTTTTTGTGTGTGTTATTTTCATTTCCCAACTTTTTTTTAGTTTAAAAACTGTTAATGCTACAGAAAAGTTATAAAACTAGTATAATGGGGGCGCCTGGGTGGCTCAGTGGGTTAGAGCCTCTGCCTTCAGCTCAGGTCATGGTCCCAGGGTCCTGAGATCGAGCCCCGCGTCGGGCTCTCTGCTCAGCGGGGAGCCTGCTTTCCCCTCTCTCTCTGCCTGCCTCTCTGCCTACTTGTGATCTCTGTCTCTCAAATAAATAAATAAAGTCTTTTTTAAAAAAACCAGTTTAATGAACACCCACATACTCTTTACCTAGATTCACTAGTTGTTAACATTTTGCCAAATTTGTTTTCTATTTAAATGTGTTTCTGTGGGGGCACCTGGGTGGCTCAGTGGGTTAAAGCCTCTGCCTTCGGCTCAGGTCATGATCCCAGAGTCCTGGGATCGAGCCCCACATCGGCTTCTCTGCTTAGCAGGGAGCCTGCTTCCTCTTCTCTCTCTCTCTCTGCCTGCCTCTCTGCCAACTTGTGATCTCTGTCTGTCAAATAAATAAAATCTTTAAAAAATAATAATAAATGTGTTTCTGTGTAAGGGCTTATGCCCATATGTGTGGGTACACACTTTTTTGTGAAAGGTCCAAGAGATTTAAGTGTAGTTTCAGACATCTTGACGTTTTCCCCATACATACTTAAAGCATATTTTTTTTAAGAAAAGTAACTGTAATACATTTGTCACACTCAAAAAATTACCACATTTTATTTAATGTTGGATATGATATTTAAATTTAACATTGGAAATGTAATGTTGATATGATACTGTTATCTAATATGCATTCCGTACTAATATTTGTTCAGTTAGACCAATAACGACATTGTCTTTTATACTTAAAAAAAAATCCAAGATCCAATTAAAGTTTGCACATTGCATTTAGTTGTCATGTTCTTTTACTTTCTTTAAAGATAATTTCTGCACTTTTCTATCTTTTATTACATTGACACTTTTTGAAGACTCCAGGTCAACTATTTTGCATAATATCCCTGAATTTAGTTTATGCAATTATCACCTTATGATCAAAATCTTTTTTTTTTTAAACAGGAATACTTCATGTGTGATTTGTGTCCTCAGTGCATCACATCATAGAAAACATGATGTCAGTTTTTCCATTTTGGTGACATTAAGTTTGATCATTAAGTTCAAGTGATTTCCACCAGACTTCCACATTTATCAAGGTACCTTTTTTTCTCATTTATTCTCTTTTTTCCTTTTCTCTTTGTAATTATAAGTAGGAGTACTTTGAGACTGGATGAATATATCCTTCCCTATCAACTTTTCACTCACTGATTTTACATCCATTGATGATTGTTTCCTGAATCAAGTATTAAAATGGTGATTGTAAAATGTTGGTTTTCTGATCGTAACAATCCCACATTTATGAGTTGGCATTCTTCTGTAAACGCCTTTTCCATCATTTCTTCCTCACCCTTATTCTGGGTCTTTTATTGTTCCATACAAATTTTAGGATTATTCATTCTAGTTTTGTGAAAAATGCTGTTGATATTTTGATAGGTATTGCATTAAATTTGTAGATTGTTTTGGACATTTTTATAATATTGTTCTTCTAATCCATGAGGATGCAGTATCTTTCCCTTTGTTTGTGTCATCTTCAGTTTCTTTCATCAGTGTCTTATAGTTTTCAGAGTGTAGTTCTTTCATCTCCTTGGTTAAGTTTAATCCTAGCTATTTTATTGGTTTTGGTGAATTTGTACATAAGATTGTTTTCTTAATTTCTCTTTCTGCTGCTACATTATTAGTGTATAGAAATACAACAAATTTCTATACATTGATTTTGTATCCTGCAACCTTACTGAATTCATTTATTAGTTCTAGTAGTTTTTTGGTAGAATCCCTAGGGTTTTCTATATATATAATATCATGGCATCTGCAAATAGTGAAAGTCTTACTTCTTTCTTACCAATCTAGATGCCTTGTATTTCTTTTTCTCATCTGATTGCTGTGGCCAGAGCTTCCAGTACTATGTTGAATAAAAGGGGTGAGAGTGAACATTCTTGTCTTTTTCCTGATCTTGGGGGAAAGCTTTCAGCGTTTCACCATTGAGTATGATGTTAGCTGTGGGTTTTTCATAGATGCCTTTTATCATGTTGAGGTATGTTCCCTCTAAACCTACTTCGTTGAGGGTTTTTGTCATGAATGGATGTTGTACTTTGTCAAATGCTTTTTCTGCATCTACTGAAACGATAATATGGTCTTTTTAAAGACTTTATTTATTTTAGGAGAGAGAGAAAGTATGTGAGAGAGACAGAGCATGATTAGAGGGGAAGGGCACAAGGAGAGGGAGAAGCAGATTCCCCACTAAGCAGAGAGCCCGATGTGGGACTCTATCCTAGGACCCTGGGACCATGACCTGAGCTGAAGGCAGACACCCAGGTGCCTGATAATATGATCTTTCTCCTTTCTTTGTTGATGTGATTTATCAGGTTGATCGATTTGTGAATATTGAACCGTTCTTGCATCCCAGGAATAAATTCCACTTGATTGTGGTGAATGGCTTTTCTAATGTACTGTTGGATTCTGTTCGCTTATATTTTCTTGAGGATGTTTGGATTTATGTTCATCACAGATATTGGCCTATATTTCCCTTTTTTTTGTGGTGTCCTTATCTGATCTTGGTATCAGGGTATTGCTGACCTCCTAGTATGACTTTGGAAGTTTTCCTTCCTCTTCAATTTTTTAGAAAAGTTTGAGAAGGATGGGTACTAATTCTTTAAATGTTTGGTAGAGTTCCCCTATGAAGCCATCTGGTCCTGGACTTTTGTTTATTGGGAGTTTTTTGGTTATTGATTCAGTTTCATTGCTGGTAATTGGTTGTTCAAATTTTCTATTTCTTACTGATTTAGTTTTGGAAAGTTACATGTTTCTAGGAATTTATCCACTTCTAGATTGTCCAGTTTGTTGGCATATAATTTTTCATAATACTCTCTTAAAATCCTTTGTATTTCTGTGCTGTCAGTTGTTATTTCTCCTCTTTCATTTCCAATTTTGTTTATTTGAGTGCTCTCTCTCTCTCTCTCTGTCTCTCTTTTGATGAGTCTGGCTAAAGGCTTATCAATTTTATTGATCTCAAAAACCACCTCCTGGTTTCATTAATCTGTTCCATTGTTTTTTTTTTTAGTTTCTAGTTCATTTATTTCTGCTCTAATGTTTATTATTTCCCTCCTTCTACTGGTTTGGGGTTTTGTTTGTTCTTTTTCTAACTCCTTTAGGTTGTTTGTCTGAGATTTTTCTTGCTTCTTGAGGTAGGCCTGTATTGCTATAAACTTCTATCTTAGAATACCTTTTGCTACTTCCCAAAGATTTTGAACCACTGTGTTTTCATTTTCATTAGTCTCCATGTATTTTTAAATTTCCTCCTTGATTTCTTGGTTGACCCATTCATTGTTTAATAGCATGTTATTTAACCTCCATATATTTGTGTTCTTTCAAGATTTTTTTCTTGTGGTTGATTTTCAGTTTCATAACATTGTGGTCAGAGGAAATGCATGATATGATTTTGATCTTTTTGAATTTGTTGAGACTTGTTTTGTGGCCTAATATGTGATCTGTTCTGGAGAATGTTTCATGTGCACTTGAAAGGAATATGCATTCTGCTGTTTTGGGATGGAATATTCTGAATATATCTGTTAGACTCAACTGGTCCGTTGTGTTATTCAAAACCACTCTTTCCTTGTTGATTTTTTTTTTTTTAAGATTTTTTTATTTATTTATTTGACAGAGGGAGATCACAAGTAGACAGAGAGGCAGGCAGAGAGAGAGATAGAGAGAGAGAACGGGAAGCAGGCTCCCTGCTGAGCAGAGAGCCCGATGCGGGACTCGATCCCAGGACCCTGAGATCATGACCTGAGCCGAAGGCAGCGGCTTAACCCACTGAGCCACCCAGGCGCCCTCCTTGTTGATTTTTTGTTTGGACGAGCTATCCATTAATGTAAGCAGGGTGCTAAGGTCCCTTACTATTACTGTATTCCTATGGGTTACTTCCTTTAGCTGCTTTATGTATTTGGGTGCCTCCATGTTGGGTGCATGAATATTTACAGTTGTATCTTCTTATTGGATTTTTCCCTTTATGATAATATAGTGCCTTCTTTGTCTCCTTCTGTAAAACAGTCTTTCTTTTAAAGTTTATTTCCTCTAATAAAAGTATTGTTACCTTGGCTTTCTTTTTGCTTCCATTTCCATGATAAATGCTTTTCCATCCCTACACTTTCAATCTGCATGTGTCTTTAGCTGTGAAATGAGTCTCTTATAGGCAGCATAGAGATGGGTCTTGCTTTTTTATCTAGTCTGTCACCCTATATCTTTTGATTCAAGCTTTAGTCCATTTACAAAGTAATTATTGATAAGTATGTACACATTGCCATTTTGTTACTTGTTTTATGGTTGTTTTTGTAGTTCCTCTATGTTCCTTTCTTCTGTTGTTTGCTTTTCTCATGGTTTGCTGGTTTTCTTTAGTGATATACTTAATTCCTTTCCCTTTGTTTTTTGCATATCTATTACTGGGCTTTGATTGGTGGTTACCATTAGGTTTGTGTATAGCATCTGGTTTTTAAAAGATTTTACTTATTTATTTGAGTGATAGCACAAGTAGGCAGAGTAGTAGGCAGAGGGAGAGGAAGAAGCAGGCTCTCCACTGAGTAGGGAGCCCAGTGCAGGGCTTGATCCCAGGACCCTGGGATCATGACCTGAGCCGAAGGCAGACGCTTAACCAGCTGAGCCACCCAGATGCCCCTTGTATATAGCATCTTATACATATAGCAGCCTATATTAAGTTGATGGTAGATTAAGTTTGAACCCATTCTTTCTTTACTCCCCTTCCCCCCACATTTTAGATACATGATGTCATACTTCACATCCTTATTTTTTGTGAATCCCTGAACTGGTTTTTTTTTTTTTTTTTTAAAGATTATTTATTTATTTATTTATTTGACAGAGAGATAGAGAGCACAAGTAAGCAGAGCGGCAGGCAGAGGGAGAGAGAGAAGCAGGCTCTCCGCTAAGCAGGGAGCCCGATGCGGGGCTCGATCCCAGGAGCCTGGAATCATGACCTGAGCCGAAGGCAGCTGCTCAACCAACTGAGCCACCCAGGCGCCCCCCTGAACTGGTTTTTATAGATACACTTAATTTTCCTGCTTTTGTGTTTCCTACTTCTCTTACTCCCACTTAGTCTTTCCTTTCCACTTGGAGTCCTCTTTAACATTTCTTGTAGGGCTGGTTTCTTGGTCATGAATTCCTTTAACTTTTGTTTGTCTAGGAAACTCTGTATTTCTCCTTCTGTTATGAATGGTAATCTTGCTGAATAGAGTATGCTTGGCTGCAGGTTTTTTTCTTTCAGCACTTTGAATATATCATGCCACTCTCTTTTGGCTTGCAAAGTTTTTGCTGAAAAATCGACTGATAGCCTTATGGAGTTTTCCTTGTATGTAGCTGTTTTCTCCTCTTGCTGCTTTTAAAATTCTTTCTTTATCACTACTTTGTGCCATCTTAATTATGTGTCTTGGTGTGGACCTCCTTGGGTTGATTTTGTTGGGGGCTCTCTGTGCCTCCTTGGCCTGATTTCTATTTCCTTCCCCAGACTTAGAAAGTTTTTTGCTATTATTTCTTCCTATAAATTTTCTGCCCCCTTTTCACTCTCTTCTCCTTCTGGGATCCCTATAATATGAATATTATTACACTCAATGGTGTCATTAAGTTCCCTAAGTCTGTTTTCATTTTGTATTTTTTTCTCATTCCTGTTCAACTTGATTGCTATCCAGTATTCTTTCCTTCCCTGATCCATTCTTCTGCTTCCTCTAGTCTACTATTTTTTCCCTCTCTGATAGGTTCTTTTTTATGTTTTCTCTCTCTTTGTTGAGGGCCTTCCTGAGGGTCCTACAGTCTTTTCTCAACTCCAGTGAGTGTCTTTATGACCAATACTTTAAAATCTCTATCAGGCATATTACTTATCTCCATTTTGGTTGGCTCTCTGGCTGTGATTTTTCCTGTTCTTTCATTTGAGACATATTCTTCTGTTTCCTTGCTTTGTCTAACTGTGTCTGTTTCTGTGTGTTAGGAAAGTCAGCTACACTTTCTGCTCTTAAGGTAGTGGCCTTATGAAGAAGAGGTCCTGTAGTACGCTGCAGTGTAATGCCCCCTCTTCACCAGAACCTGCCACTTTGGGGGTGTCCCTTATGTGTGTTGTGTATGCCCTACTTTTGTGGCTCAGCTGCTTTTGCCTTCAGTCTAGTCATCTGCAGTGTCTCTCTCTGTTCTGAGAGGGTTTGGTCCCTGTGTTGTTAGTGGGCCAGTCTGGGGCCCCCTTGGGCTTAAGTTGAGTCAGACCAGGGATTTGCCAGAGCTACAGTAGTGCTGAACTGCAGGAGAATCCAGGGGTGGGGTGCACAGTGCCAGTAAGGCGCACATGGGCGGGAGGGAACCTGCAGCTGCCCAGGACCACGACAGGCTGGGCAGGAGGGGACAGATTCACAGAAGCAAGCAGGGGCAGGATGCACAGTGTTAGCAAGGTTTGCATAGGTCTGGTATGGGAGGGGACCTGGAGCTGAGGCCTGGCTGGTGGCGATAGATCCTCAGGAGAACACAGCATGCAGGACAGCATCGTCATCGAGTTAGGTAGCAAGTTTTGTAGCATTAGTTCCAGTAGGTGTCTTCATATCTAGGCTGGGGAACAGGGAACAGAAATGCCACCTCCCAGCCCCTTTGCTCCTGGAGAAGTCTCCCAACAATCCCTGCTCCTCTGGCACTCGCTTTGAGATTAGTAAACAAATCTCCCCCATGTATACCCCAGGCTTTTTTCAAACTGCTGCTTCTATGCTGTATCTGCATGGGGCTATTTGTCATACTATCTCTTTAAAGCTAGGGACTCAGTTTTCTCTCACCTTCCTGTCTCTTGGACAAGGCAGCTGATATTTAAAGTTCCAGGTTTTAAACCCTGCTGATTGTAAGAACTTGTGAAATTTGGCTCCCGTAGTTTTCAAAGCCAAGTGTGTGGGGATTCAGCTTCCCCATGAAGGCTCCCTGGTGTGAGAGTCTGTTTCTTGTCCCTCCTGCAACTGCGGCATCCGTCCCTGCAGTGGATAGTCCCACGGGTCTCTTTAGCTCCTTAACACATCTTGACTCTTGCCACCCTCCTCAATATGGCTTCTTGTCTACATTTAACTGTGGAGAGTCTGTTCTGCCGGTCTTCAGGTCATTTGTGGATGTTGTACGCTGATGTGTCTAGATGTTTTGATATATATACACATTGTGAAATAACTGCCGTAATCAAGCTAATTAGCATATCTACCACCTCACACAGTTACCCCCTCTGTCTCACTGGATCCCAGAAAGAGTGCCCCAGAAATTCCCTGAAAAAGGTCCATTGTGGGCCTCACATACTCTCATCTGACCTCCTCCCCACCATTTGTCCACTTCTTTGCATGAATTAGCAACACCAGCTGGGGGCCAAGGACTGCTTGAACTTTCCAAATTTTCTCAGTTCACAGAATTGAGAAAACTATAGCTTTGCAAAGATATGGCATTACTGAAAGGACTGTACAGTAATCTCTGTGTTAGGGACTTTTAGAGGAAGCTAATACCAGGGATCCCTCAGCCCCTGAGGTGGCCAGCACTTTTGGCTTTATATCTGAACAGCCTTTTTCCCCATGATAGAGCAGCCAGTGTACCTGGGTGTGGAGGCCTCACAGTTAATAGCCATCACATTATACCTCTACCAACTACCCTCTCTAGGTATGCCGACCTTTTTCTTCCTTTGGGATAGAAACCTTCAAAGGGAACCCACAGTCACTTCTTCATGTTTATTTTTGGCACTTTATCCTCAGATGTCTGGGTCTGTGTCTGAACCTAATCACTGACATCGTTCACAGTCTTTTCCCATGACTCTGCATGAACTCAGTAAGTCAGCTGATGGAAATCAGTGCCGGGATGAGGGCCTCTCAATGCCCAGTCTCTGGTTAGACTCTTTTAGAAGATGCAACTGCAAGAGCTATTATGTGTGGATTTTTATTTGGCAAAATATTTTAAATTTCATCTTTTTAACACATTAAAAAAATGGTGGTAGCCCTTAAACACTGGGCTGTAGGAGACTCTTAATTATCAGCTTAAGAAAAGCAAGAGCTTAAGTAATAGTAAATAGTCTGAAGTCACATAATGCTTAGGCTTACTGAGAGAGAAGCAATAACCAGATGGATTGTATAATGTGTGGAGGTCACTTTGATGTGCTGTCGAGATCCCTCTTCAGTGAAGGACGTGTTGCCCCAGCTGCCAGGAGAGTGTGTATATGTATCTGCATTTTAAATATCTGCTAAGGTCATACCCTCCCCAGAGCAGCCCACATCTGATGACTAGTAGACGCAGAGATATGAAGGCCTGACCATCTCAGTTCATAGGGAGACATTTCAGAAGGAGTCTTGTAGCTCTGGAACTTTCCTTGGGTTCACTGAGGCTGTCAACAGCCTGTTACAGCTCATCTTCTCTCTGCCCGTGCCTGCTTGCTCTACAGGTGTTAGTCCCAAGAGCATCTCTTAATAAATAGCCTGCATAATAAATTTCATCTCAGAACTTGCTTTCTAAGGAACTCAACTGGCAAAACAATACTTTGCCTACTTAGGTAAGATTCTAGTTATTTACTACCTTCATATTCACTCTGCATAGAACCCTGCTATAAGTGATACTACTGTTGCCCCTCTTGTTTTGTAGATTCAGTCTCCAAATTATAACTCACCTCTGAGGAAGTCAGTTTGGCAGATTAGTTATAATGGGACTGAATGCTGCAGTGAATTTTCATATGTCTGTCCATCCATCCAGCCATCTAGCTAGGTAATAAAAAAAGCAGGCTTTATCAACTATTAATGTTCACCAAATATTCCACTTTCTCCCTATATTTGCAGCCCCTTTGCAGATAGACAGTCAGGTGACCAGTTCTGGCCAATGAGCTGTGAGGGGAGGAGTCACCCCTGCGCTGAGGTGGTGAGAAGTCCAGTATGCTTCTCCAGTCTCTTCCCCTCTTAGGGGTGCTGGGGAGGCTGTGTGTTGCAGACAGTGTGGCTACACGATGTTGAAGCTCTGACTGCCTAGCTTCCTGGGAGACTGTGAGAAACAGACTTTTTTTGTGTTAGGACATTGAGATTGGGGTTGTTACTCACTCCTTGTAACCAACCTATCCTGACTAATACACTTTATAAAATATATTCACTATAAATAACATTCACACTGAATTATTTAAGTAGATGTGTATTAAATACATATACATCCTCTAAAATATGCATTATGTATAAATAATGTAGACTACTATACTATATATGAATTATAAAATAGATCAAATAGGCGTATTATGTATACATCTACTAAATGTGTTAATACATACACTATACACCCCGTGCCCTAGCCATGATGGCTATTAGCAGTTGATTCACATACTTCAAGGTTATTTTCTAAATTAAGTAAGATGTTGAAAGCGTAAGCATCTACCTGCATATGGCAATTTTGTCACCAGTGTTAAGCTCTATTTTATTAACTAACTCCAAATCTCCAAAGTGGAGTTAAAAGTCCTTTCTACAAGTCTGTCTTCAACATTTTGTTCAAAGTAAGATCTGTCTTACTTCCCCTTCCTCTGTCCCAAGTGGTGGTTTCTTCTTGGATAAGTAGCTAATCCCTGGGAGAGCAGGAGCCTTGAAACTCCCTGCCTCTTGACAGCTGCTTCCTTTTGCCACAAGGGTTGAAGTCAGACAAGAAAGAAAATCCCAGGGCCTTGTGTCCCAGAGTACAGCTCAAGCCCGAAGAGGTGCTTTTCCAATGTACTCTTCTTAGCTTCCCCGCCTCCCACCATCTGGTTAACCTTTTAGCTTGACTATTGTAGCAGATGTTAGCAGGCTCTACACTTACCCCTTTTTCCCACCCCGGAGGTCCCTGTGGACATTCCCTATGCTTGCTAATGGTTTCCTGCATCTCTGTGCTTTTTGGAGGAGGAAGCATGCTGAAAATGTCTACAAATTTTCAACTCTAGGAGCAATCCTTGGCTCTTTATCTAATGAGGGATGAGAGTAATGCATACTCTGGCTTTCTGGCCCCTTAGCAGGGCAGTTCTGAGGTATGCTGTACTCCGTGTCTCAGGGGCTCCAGGAAGATTGAGCCCCAGATGCCCAAAGTGATAGCCTGCTCACTGACACACCCCTTATCAGCTTTCCTCCTCTCCTTGTGTCACGTCCTCAGTCTCTCACACTGCTTACTGGGCTCACCTTTCAACTAGTCTTCAGATCTTGGTCTCGGGCCCCACTCAGGGAGGAACCCAAATGAAGGCAACCACATGGAAACTTGATTGTCTACAATGTTTCAGAGACTTAGATCTCTGAAGGCCAGAAATCACAGATTCTGCCTAGACCAGTGTTTCACCCTTACCCTGAGATGCCAAGACCTGGAAGTATGTCAAAAATACTGAAATTTGTGAATGATTTTGTTTATACATTCTTTATAAGTTAGTGTAAATTTAAGTTCACCCTATGAAGAGTGCTGTTTTCTCCCCCAGGGACTAGGTATGGAGTTATAGGCAGCTCACTAGGAATTACTCCTCCCTGGGTCACCCATCATCTATATTTCAGTGAAGAAATTTCTAGGCAGGTTTTCAGGAAAAAAATTTTTTTTTCCTTGAAAGGCTTGTATTCAGTCATTCAACAAGTATTCATTAAGTACTTGTCAAGTGCCAGGATATCACATTAAAGACACTGGATATGGATTTGAAGGTATTAAGATGTTTTATGGGTACTTGATAATTACGGTACTTGAATTTAGAAGCTTTATTGATATTTTATATAGTTAATTATGTTCTTTAAAGAGACTGAAAAAGAAATAGTGGCTGTATTGGTCAGGCAGATACTGTAAGTTGGCTCATGTAACACTGTTTCCAATGTTGGTGGTATCTCAGGCAGAATTTTTCCATGGGATGATTGTATATTTTTATTGGCTACATTGTCCTGGCTGCATTATTTCTGGCTGAGTTGTAGTCCACTGCTTTCTGGGTAAACTAGCTAGAGTGAAATTGTTGTCTATAACTGAGAACCTGGAATGAGAGAATTGTAAGTAAAAGGTTAGTAAAAGGTTGCTAAAGATAAACACATTGGTTTGGGTGAGAGGTATTTGGGTGAACCTATAAGAGAGAGCACAGAGTGTGTAGATTTTTGTGTCTCACATTAATGCCCACTACATAGCATCCACTACAAGTGCCTAAAATGATCTGTCCTATGGCTATCACCAACTTCCTCATCTGCTCTAGCACCTATGAACGGAATGGTCATCATGGCAGCAATGGAGGCTCTACTTGGGCCCAACAACAGGGATTCCCCTTCACCATGACTGATCTAGCTACTGCCACTGCTGAATGCCCAACCTTCCATGAGCAAAGAGCAATGCTAAACCCTTGAAATGGACCATTGCTCCGGGAGGTCAGGCAGCCAACAGCATGTTGTCAGTCTTTGGGATTTTTGCCAACCTTGTAGGTGAGAAATGCTATCTCTGTATAGTCTTAATTTACATTTGTCTTACTATGAGTAAGGTTGAACATCTCTTCGTATCTTTGAGGGCCTTTTTCATTTCTTTTTCTCCAAGTTATCTGTGGATCTCTCTTACCATTTTTTCCATTGGATTGTTGCTCTTTTCTTCTCAATTTTAAGAAGCTCATTGTATATTAAAAATGCTTACCCATGATTATAAGTTGCAAATATTTTTTCCAATTTGTCACTTGTCTTTTCACTTTTCTCATGATGTTTTCTACTATTGCAAAACTTTTTGAAATTTTATTTGACCAAATTTATCTATTTTTTTTTTTGCTTCTGTAATTTGAGTGATAGGAAAGTTACCACTCCCAGGCAATAAGGGAATTCACCCATATTTTCTCTTATTGCTTATAGTTTCATTTTTTACATTGAGAATTCTGATCTAGCTGGAATTTATTCAGTGTAAGGAATAAATTGAATTTTATCTTTTACCATATGGCTATCCAGTTGTTCAATGCCATTTATTAAAAAGTGTTTCTTTTCCCATGATTGAGATAGTCTTTATCATATACTCTATCTCCACGTGCATATGGGTATATTTCTGACTTTTTTATGTTCTGTTCCATTGGCCAATTCATGTGTTGATACCATAGTGTTTTAAAGTATGTGTGTGTGTGTGTGTGTGTGTGTGAGAGAGAGAGAGAGAGAGAGAGAGAGAGAGTGTTATGCATAATTGGTGGGAGAGCAGGAGAGAGAGATCTCTACCCTGAGATTATTACTGAGCCATAATCAAGAGTTGGAAGCTTAACTGGCTGAGCCACCCAGGTGCCCTGATATCACACTGTTTTAATTACAAAAGCTTTATAACAGGTTTTCATATTTGTTAGAGCTAGCGCTCCCTGTTGCTTTTATCTTTTAAGGGATATCTATTCTGGCTTATTTATTCTTTGAAGAAAAATTTATAATCAACATTTCTGGCTCCAGAAAAAAAGACTGATGAAATTCTTTTGAGATTGTGTTAAGTTTATACGTTAGCTTACAAAGAATATCTTTATCCTGTTAAGTTTTCTTATCAAAGAACATGGAATGTCTTTCTACTTATTCAAATCTATTAGGAATGTTTCATAGTTTCTTCATAAATATTTTTCACTTTTCTCATCATGCATATGCCTAGGCACTGTATTTTTTTTTTTTAATTTTGCTCTTGTAAATGGTGTCTTCTCTTCCATTTTTTCTTCTAGCTGGTTTTTGATCATATGTATATATGAAGGCTTTGGGTTTTTGAATATGAATTTAATACCCTGCTATTTAAATGCATTTTCTTCTTGTTTGTGGCAGGTTTTTTTTGCTGACACTTAACGGATTTTTCAGATAGATAAAAAATATTAGTTGCAAAAAAAGATAAGTTTTCCTCTGCCTTTCCCATTTTTATGTCTTTACTTGATTTTTCCTGTCCAACTGTGAATTGGCTAATCCCTCCAACACAATGTTTGAAAGTTGTAGAGAGAATGGACCTCCTTGTCTTAGTCTTTACTTTAACATGAAAGCCTCTGTTATTTCCTTATTCAGTAACATGTAGGCCTTTGGGATTATGTGTATATATTTTATCATCATAAAGAAATATCCAGGGGCACCTGGGTGGCTCAGTGGGTTGAGCCTCTGCCTTTGGCTCAGGTCATGATCCCAAGGTCCTGGGATCGAGCCCCACATCAGGCTCCCTGCTCAGTGGGGAGTCTGCTTCTCCCTCTGCCTCTCCCACTCCCCCTGCTTGTGTTCCCTCTCTTGCACACTCTCTCTGTGTCAAATAAATAAATAAAATCTTTAAAAAAATACAGAATCTGTGAATGTAGAATGTGACACATTCTATATAATCATATAATCATAGTGGCATCACAGGCGAGGGTTCAAGAATATCTCTCCTGAGAAGTTTATAATCCAAGGAGAGGGGCACTGAATGAGCCAATCACAAACTCATTCAAAGGCTCTAAGATGTGGGGCAGGGGCAATGCAGTATAGCAGGTCTCTGAGTGAAAGACCCAGGTTTGACCCTTAACTCTGCAACTCACTTTGTGATCTTAGACAACTTACTCAGCTTTTCAGTGCCTCCATTCCTTTTTATGTAAGTGGGTATAATGGCGGTAGCTACATTAAAGATTGTTGTGTTTAGTGAGGTAATTGCCCCAGAAGATTTAGTTCAGGACTTGGCACATAATAAATGTTCACTAAATGGTAGCTATTATCATTAGGTGCCAAAATAAGTAGTAAAGATAATAGATGCTATGAGGGGTCTCTGGAGGAGGGTGTACTTAGGCTGGTTTTTTGAAAGCTGCATAGGGTTTGAATAGACAGAGGGTAGAAGAAGAAAGAGACTTGCCAGGTAGGAGGGAAAAGATCTTTAAAATTTAAAAGGTCATGCCAAAATCGAAGTTCATTCTAATTTGTATTTTTAAAGAGGTCCAACTGCCTTTTTTGGCCAACTGCCTTTTAAAAGCATCGTTATTTAAAATTTGATCTGCTTTCCTCATTACATTTTGCAGAATACTCGAATATGAATAACATGTTTTATTATGTATATGAGAGAAAAACATTTTGAATCAAATCCCATGCTTTCTATCTTTGAGGCCTCCACTGGTTTCTCCATCCTTTATAGGTTTTTTTTTGGTCTAATTGCTGTTTTGCATTTTAATTTGACCCTGCCTTTTATTTATTTGCACCTATTACCAGAATGCTTTTCTAAACTAAATATTTTGTGGTGTTTGCTATTCAGCATTTGATGAATGTTTATTACTATAACTCATTGTTCAGAAAAATGTACCATATCCCACATCAGTCATTACACTCCATTATCCATGGGGTCTAAACCATTTCACAGTCATTAAATGAATATGTTATTTGGGAATTAAATCAGTGGGAAGAAAGGGAAAAGGCAGTCAAAGGTGGTAAGAGGTAAGGTGGGCAGTGGTGCCGCTTATGCAGAGCACTCCTTTCCCTGCAAGGAAACACATAAAGCCTCAGACTTTCCCTTCCTCTACCTCCCCTTTCTGCACCTCTTTCCTCTAGTAAATGTAGTGGAAACTTGCACCAGTCTGTCTTCCAGACTAGCATGGGGAGTGTGGAGAGTGCCTCAACAAATACCTATGGGGCGTATTGATTGTTTTAGGTTGTGTTGTCTAAGAAGACTACCAAATCAAGAATTTGAGTGCCAGTTGTTTATTTGGGAAGTGAACCTAGTAAATGCCAGTTGGGGAATGGGGAGATGGGGCAGGAAGGGAAAGGAAACCAGTAAAGGGTGTGTCATTGTTGGGAACTATAAAGAGCCATTTGTTCATTTAAAATATTAAAAATAATAAATGCTTACTTAATTCAGAAAAGATATCTATATAGAGAGATATATACATATATAATATTATATGATATGTTTTTATTTATTTAAGTAATAGCTACATCCAATGTGAAGCTCAAACTCAACCCTGAGATCAAGAGTCACATGCTCTACTGACTGAGCCAGCCAGGCGCCCCATATTATATTAGACAAATGTCAAGAACTGTGAAGGTTCGGAGGTTTTACCCTCCTTGTATGCTAACAAATTAGCCTGCCACAGATTCATTGAAGTTGGAGATTCTTGGGTTAGAGGTAAAGGGATGTATCACTCATGGCCCAGCAGGCAGCCCCTTTGTCTTACAGGATGGTGGGGAATGGCCTAGGTAGATGTCATACATGGAGCCTCTCTTACTGACTGGGGCTGCTTCTAGGGGCATTAACTTGGTGGCACTTCTGACTTATTGATTGTTCCGCCACACCCAGTTGCCAGAGCCAGTCCTGATCGGAATGTAGAGTTGGCTTTGGCTGGCAACCTCCTCTTCTCCAGTCTTTCCCCAAGGCGATTCTATCTCCATCTTCCCCAGAAATGGGTCCACATTTTCATGTGTCTCCATCACTTCTTTTATTCCCAATGCAGTCCGCTTTTATAAATTCTCCATTTGTATTAGGGACAAAATGGCCAACTGCAGTCATCTTAGCACTGGAACTGGGATGGATGGCCTAAAACTAAAGATATAAACAGCCTATCTGCAGATACTTTGGGTATCAGATGGCATATGGAGGAAGCTATGGGATGGAAGGAAAATGCCCACTTAATTAAGGCTGAGATTTCCTGGGACACTTGGGTGGCTAGGTTAGTTAAGCATCCGCCTTCAGCTCAGGTCACAATCTCAGGGTCCTGGGATTGAGTCCCACATTGGGCTCCCTGCTCAGTGGGGAGTCTGCTTCTCCCTCTGCCTGTAGCTTCCCCTGCTTGTACTTTCTCTCTCTCTGACAAATAAATAAATAAAATCTTTAAAAAAAAAGCTTTAAGGCTGAGATTTCCTGGATGCTCCTCAGGTTGCCTGGGAAGGTCAGCATCCTGCTCTGAGTGCAGCCCCCCAGGTCTTGGGAAAGGACCTTATTAATATCCCAGGAGCCTCTCACCATTTCCTCTGATGCAGCTCTGTACTAAATCACTTTGATTTTTTGGTAACATCCACAAGGGACCAAAAATCTTTCTGCATTTACATTTTGTCCATTTTCCTCTTCTTCCTCTCCCTAAATGATAGATCACTGAACTGAAAACAAAATTCACTTGTTTCAGATAGATGGGTCACAGCATGAACAAAGAACAGGGACTCTGTTCCTCCTTCGCTAGTAAGAGGCCTGCCCCCCGCTGGGCACCTGGGTGGCTCAGTGGGTTAAAGCCTCTGCCTTCGGCTCAGGTCTTGATCCCAGGGTCCTGGGATCGAGCCCCACATTGGGCTCTCTGCTCTGTGGGGAGCCTGCTTCCTCCTCTCTCTCTCTCTCTCTCTCTCTCTCTCTGCCTGCCTCTCTGCCTACTTGTGATCTCTGTCTGTCAAAGAAATAAATAAAATCTTAAAAAAAAGGGCACCTGGGTGGCTCAGTGGGTTAAGCCGCTGCCTTCGGCTCAGGTCATGATCTCAGAGTCCTGGGATCGAGCCCCGCATCGGGCTCTCTGCTCGGCAGGGAGCCTGCTTCCTCCTCTCTCTCTGCCTGCCTCTCTGCCTACTTGTGATCTCTCTGTCAAATAAATAAATAAAATCTTTAAAAAAAAAAAATCTTAAAAAAAAAAAGAGGCCTTCCCCCATTTCCCACAATTCCTAGCCAGCTGCCTCAGAGGATAGACAGTTCAATGCAGGTTATAAAGTTGTGAACAGTTAGTACTGATCACAGTGCTAACCCTCCAGGCCAGGGAGTGACATGGGGTGGGAGGAACCTCAGGTGCCTAAGAAGTGAAAGGATCTGCCTGGGGCTTTATTCCCCAGGTCTAAAATGAACACTGTGATACACATTCCTGACCTCAGTGTCTTTCCATCCTTGCTGAGATCTATCAGAATGTCATCCACTCCACTCTTCTTTTCTCCAGGCTCCCTCTGGGCAAAATGAATGAATGAATGTGTGTGTGTGTGTGTGTACATATATATATATATATATATTCCATTTTCTAATGCCTTTTCGTATCCATGAGATAATTATTTAGGGCACTTAGCACCTTGCTGTTATTACTATTGTTAATGTGCCCTGTGATTGTTCAGAAAAAGTCTGATAGTTTCAAAAATATGTCCTCATGTGGGGCACGTGGTTGACTTAGTTGGTTAAGTGGTCAACTCTGGATTTTGGCTCAGGTCATGATCTCAGGGTCATGGAATCAAGCCCTTTGTTGGGTTCTGCACTCAGCATGGAGTTTGCTTATCCCTCCCTCTGCTCCTCTCCTAACTCTCTCTCTCTCTCTCTCACTTTTTCGCTCTCTCATTATCTCTAAAATAGATTTAAAAATCTTTAAAAAATATGTCCTCCTCTTTTGATGTTTATCTTTCTCTGAGTTGCATTAGTTATCTGTGGACATTTCTAATCATGTCTTCTAGACCATCAGAGGTCAAGTCTTATGAATCTTTATATCCCAGGCAATACTCTACTCTAAACTTAATAAGTGCTCAATTTACATTCATTTAGTTGAATTCACATCCATCTTTCTTTCTTTCTTTCTTTCTTTCTTTCTGAGAGAGAGGTGAGGGAGGGGTAGAGGGAAAGGGAAAGAAAATCTCAAGCAGGCTTCATGCCCAGCACAGAGTCCAACATGGGGCTCCACCTCACAACCCTAAGATCATGACTTGAGTTGAAATCAAGAGTTGGATGCTTAACCAACTGAGCCACCCAGGCACCCCAAATTCATATTTTTCAAATGAGATTTAAGAGAATTTGAGAGAGTGTCCCAAGGCTAGTATATTACTTAGTTTCTGGTCAAGAACATATAAAGTACTTTAGATATTCCCTACAGAAAGGGCTTTAATGCAGGGGATTGGTTACAAAGCAGTAAGAAGGGTTAAAGGAGTTCAAAGGGTTGGCGTGACTCAGAGGCAAGGAAACTCCTACTATTCCAGGGAGAGAGGCCATTGGCCAGAATCAGGAAGCTGCTACCACCTGGGGACTGGAACTCATAAGCCCATACTTACTATTGACATTACCCCAACCACTGCTGCCATGGCTACTCCACAAACAGAATTTCTCCTACCTTCTTACTGCCTTCTAATACGACTTGACTGCCTCCTATTTTTACAACCTAACCAGAACCCACTAGCAAAGGAGTCTGGGAAATGTGGTTTGTACACTGCCAGCCCCAGTGGTAACAGGGAAGGTGAGTATGGAGCAGAAGTTCAACAGACAACATCTGGGTTAGATGACTGGGCCAGTGCCAATTTCACTGCACCCACTACAGTGGGAGAAGTCTGCAAGAAAGAAGTGCCATACTAGAACTCTGCAGCAGTCCCACCTTTGGGTCTGAGGAAGGAAGTGTCTGGCAGTTGTCAGCCCTGTGACTCCCTTGGAATAGCAGAGCCATGTTCAAGGGCAGAATTCCCTCATCCAGACCATAATCAGTGGTGCCTTCCTTACATGAGAGACTACAACTCTGTGGTGAGTTAGTTATTATCTCTTTCCTCGAAAGTTCATCATTTCAGTTAAGAGGCAGAAAGAAAAATGACAGATGGGAACTAAGCAGGTACAGCAACCCCAACCTATTGAGAATTCACACCACTTAGGAATTTGGACGATAATGGTTGTATACTTTGCTCCCTTTCTACCATCTCTGAAACAGAGGAAGTTGGCACCTACTGAGTGAATCTGAGCTGTGGAAAAAGCCAGATCTAATCCCTCACGAATTTATTGACCAGAATTACCCCATCTAGCTGTCTTTAGATAATGGTTAGTTCTTCCCTTGACACTGTTTGAATAGACATAGCTTCGTGCTGGGGCAGGGAAAACAACCAGATATGGTTGCCCTGGCATTGCAAGCAGAGGTGGATTTCCCTTTCTGTCCTTTCTGCTGCCCCACCTCACAACCAGAAATGTCCCATTCTGGTTTGTCATGAGAGAAAAAGGATGCATAAATTTGTTTGGCAGTGTCTTTATCTGAAATTAATTTTTGTATGTGGTATTAGATAGGAATTCCATTTATTTTTCTTTTTACATGCAGGTATCCAATTGTTTCAGATCATTTGTTGAAAAGTGCACCCTTTCTTACAAATCTGGAATATCATCTCTGCTGTATATCATGTGCATGATTGTGTAGACCTATTTGTAGGCCTTCTACTTTGTTCCACTGGTCTCTTTGTGGTATAATACCATCCTGCCTTAGTTACTATATCTTTATATTAACTTTTATTTTGAAAGGCAATACTCACTGCCTTGTTATTCAGGAGTAGTTTAGATATTCTTGTCCGTTTGCATTTTCTTAAATTTTGGGATCAGATTCTCAGGTTCCACAAAAATATATCTTAGGGTTTTGATTGGGTTTGCATCAAATCTATAGATCATTCAGGTGAGAAATGGCATCTTTATAATATTAGTCTTCTAATCCATGAACAAAGTATATTTCTCAATTCATTTAGATCTTTATATCTCCTAATAAAATTTTATATTTTTTTCCACAGAAAATCAAAACATTCTATTTTCTTTAATGCTCCTTGAGATTGAGTGGTACTTGTAGTTCACCTTTACATTAAAGGTGGAACCTTCATGTTATTTAACTCCTGAATCCACCGTTCATGATTTCAGTGAACAAGCTGTAGACTACAGTGCAAATGAAGGTGTTCTGTGTGGTTGGGCAACATGATGGTCCCACCTGTTGGGTCCCAGCATTACAGATGAAGGGTTTCCTATTAATCTTTCCACTTTGGGTGTGCCCTGAGCCTAGTCTCTTGTTCCCTGCACTCTTTGAGACAAGGAGTTCAAAGAATTGAATAATGTTACTGTAACAAAACTCCTTCCATTACTACTACCTTATTTATATAAATAAATTTTCTCAATATTTACATCTATAAAGGTGAAAAATAGGAATGTAACTGATTTTGAAGTTGTCCCATTTTAACAGTAAGTACTAGTCATCCAAGAATACATGGACTATTAAAAAAAAAGTCCATCCAGGGGCACTTGGCTGGCTCAGTCGGTAAAGCATGTGACTCTTGATCTTGGGGTCATAAGTTTGAACCCCATGTTGGATGTAGAGATTATTTTTAAAAAGGAGGAAAAGAAGTCCATCCAGCTTGATAGGTGATATGTTTTAAGTAAAAGTTTAATAATTAATTTTAAAAATCAATGATATTTATGTTATTTTCATCAATTGGGTACTATTTATTATAATGATAGCAATCTAGAAGAATACTTATTTAACACTGAGAGCCTTTTGGTCACAGAAAACTGAAAATTTATTTCAATTTTAAATATATCTATATATATATATACATATATACACATATATTATTCCAGTTTTATTGAAGTATATATACATACACATATATTTTTGTTTCAGGGAAGTGTGATAGGATGATTAATAAAAGATTTTTCAAACTTCAAAATACATTACATTAGTGTAATTTGGGGGGGTAGTGAAATGGAATTATGACTTCTAGGAGAGAAAGAAACTGCAATATACCCAGCTGTTAAAGAACTTGTTCAAGTTTTTTTAAAGATGGGCAATGGTGGATGTTAAAGAACTAGAGAATTTAGAGTCCATTGGATACATTGAAAAAATGATATACATATTATTTTTAAATGTCAATTTTAATAATATATTAGAAATTATATCCTGTGGTGGAAATTGCTTGCTTTCCACCAAAATCCATTCTCCTTATTTTTGTAATTGAGATATGGATACCCAACTAGGGACTAAATTTCCTAATCTACCTTGAAACTAGACATGACTAGATAGGACCAAACTATCATCAGTGGAATCTGAGCAAAAGTAATGAGTACAAGTCTATTATTTAAGAGATACTTCCTTACTTAAGTACTTAAGAAATAATTCCTGGCCCTGAATGACCCTTCCTTCTTCTGCCCACTAGCAGGAATGGAAATGACTTACAGTGACCTTGGAAGTCTCATACTGAATATAACAGATCTGTCATTAGCCTGGGTCCCTGTCTGATTATAGAGACCTAGAACCCTCAGCTCAGAATGTGACTTGAAAGAAAGAAACTTCTTTGTTTTTTAAGCCTCTGAATTTTAAGGGACCTCTTTGTTACAACAGCTAGGCCTTCCTTAACTGATACAAGAATCAATACCATGAAAGTGGAGCACTACTATGACAAAAACCTAAATTTTTCAGCATTTGTCTGATGCCTAGACAGCAAATGATGAAGAAATAAATAGTGCTAGTTAGAAGGCTGAGGTCTCCTAGACAACTGGTACTTTGTTACCTATGTTAACTTGGAAGACAGACCACATACCTACCAAGCCAGTAGATCTAGGGCAAGAGCCAGATGCTATGTGTAATGATTTCTTCTTACCACCTTAGGAAGGTATTACAGGGAAAGGATGAGTTCAGGTAAGAAATAGCCAGTTGGCAGGCAGAGGTGGAAGAGAATGGAGAGAATCTTTATGTTAAAAGCCTCAAAACCCTCACAAGGTTGGAAAATCCAACTGCTTCTGGACCTAAGAAATAAGTCTCTTTCTCAAAGTTTATTTAAAGACTCATTAAAACCTTTATGTCAAACATTAAGACAAACAATGGATTCATTATGGAGGGAAGAATCAGATTATGGTTATCATCCATCCTTTCTCTCTTCTTTCATAACAAGAGAGCCATCGCTATGATATGGCTGCCTGGCCTGGGACCACATTTCCTGGTCTTCTTTGTAGCAAAGTGATGGCCATGTAACAAAAGACTTTACCAATGGAATGTGAGCAAAACTGATATAACTTCAGCTTCTCTTGCTTAAAAATAGTCCTTGGCCCTAGGATCCTGTTCTTTCTCTTGGTTGGCTAGAATAGTAACTAGAATTACTTTAGAAGCCATGTGTCAAAGATGGTAGAACATCCTACTCAGCCTGAATCTTGGAACCAGAATAAAAGAAAGAAAGAAACTCCTCTGTTTTTCAAGCTACTAAATATTGACAACCTGTTTGTTACAGGACATAGCCTTTAACTATAACTAATACTCATAACTTAACAACTGTTTAAATTTATTATGAAAAATATTACATAACTTCCAAATGTGTGTAAAGGTTAAGTAGTTTTTGCTTTGTTTTGCTTTCTTTTATTTTAAGGGATTCATAAGCAACAAAGTTTAAAGACTCCTGGTATAGTTCATACTGGATGATTTCTGCTTCTTCACCTTCTAGTCACTCAGCAACCTCTTGTATTCTTGTTCCCTTCCTCTCTAAAAAGAGAGTATACAGATTCCAAAGAGGTTGATGCATGAATCACTGTACAACCTCTCGATGTACCAAATGCCTTCCCCACCCATAGTTCCTTCTAAGGGAACTTGCCCTATCTTTAGTTCCTATGAGAAAGCTGCCCCATATTTTGTTCCATGTGAACAAAATATGTAATATTTTGTAATATTTTATTTTGTAATAGTAAGCCCCTCTTCTCTATCATTGCTTGTGGCCACAGCTGATTGGGCCAGGATAGGCACTGTCCAGTGAGCAGCCAGTCCATAGACAGGTCAGGAACCTCTGCTATAGCCTGACCCAAAAAGCCAAAGTGGCTCTATCATATTACCTCTTTTTTAGAAAATATGAAGTAGATGGCAGAGGAAGCTGAAATTGAGCACATGTGTAAAGAAAGGCCATGAATTAGTGTGGGACCATTGAGGACAGAACAAACTCAGGTTGCAAAGAAGCAGAAGCTGTGAATTGGCAAAGCTAAGAGGTAGAAAAGAGCTATACAGAATAGAGGGGAAAAGTAAGCGAGGGAGGGCATTTCTTTCTCATGTATGGCATACCAGTTATCCCAGTTATCTTAAAAACTATAAACACATGGAAATTCTGGATGAAATATAACAAATATCCCCTAAAATGCATAGCTGAGATAAAGTAAGTAAATCTGAGAGGGAAGCGAAGAGAAAGGCAAAATCAAAGTGGTAAGCTTGTGCTGTTGTTTTGTGTGGATGGAATCTTTTATTGTTGTCAGCAAACAAGAAGCATGGTGGGGATGAGAAATAAAGAGCTCCTCAGTGAAAGGATGGGCCATTATTCTATCTACCAACAAGGGGACATCAGGAGGATAATTGTCAATCTAAGCTTGACAACTACTGGAGCTCCCAAGTGGGACCTGTATCACTTGGGGAATGCAGATTAACAGTGTCTCCAATGTGGCCTCCCAGACAGCTGGTACACCTTAAGTTCCTGATTCTGTTTGAATACTTGAGTTTAGTCCTCAGTTTTGGAAAGCCAGTGTGAGGGCAGTTATCCAATCTATTCTGTCTGTCCACACCACCAGCCAAGTGACATTTGTCCACCCTCTAGAATAAGTCAAGGCTATGGGAATGAGCTTGGGGAAGACATCTGGAGGTGTCGACAGGTGCTTGGTACGAAAATTTAGCAGCTTGGGTCCTCCCCTACTATTGCTGATAGGCTTCTCAGTAAGATTAAGGACAATGGTGATGAAATTGTCATAAGAGCTATCTGGCGAGGACAGCAGACCCAATAGTCAGTTAAATTATGTACACAAGTAGAACAGTTGTGGAAAGCTACACCGGGGCATTTTCCCTCATAAGGCCAGGCTTCAGGGGCGGTTCTAAAAGAGAAAAGGTCATTAATGTCCCTCCCTCCTCTGCTGGTGTTGTTGCTCCCCTCCCCCTCCACAAAATTGTTTTGGCCTATTCCGGCAACTGTAACTTTACTTTTTTCCAGTCATTTATTATTCATACCCATACCTTTTGTTCATAAGAGTCAAGTGCAAGAGGGGCAAGGATGTTTTTTATAAAACTTACAGATGCGGCGCCTGAGTGGCTCAGTGGGTTAATAAGCCTCTGTCTTTGGCTCAGGTCATGATCTCAGGGTTCTGGGATCAAGCCCCACATTGGGCTGTCTGCTCGGCGGGGAGCCTGCTTCTCCCTCTCTCTCTGCCTGCCTCTCTGCCTACTTGTGATCTCTGTCTGTCAAATAAATAAATAAAATCTTAAAAAAAAACTTACAGAGACAGTGTTATATCCCCCACTTTAGCCCATATGGGTCATGATGGGGAGATTCCATGAGCAATGTACTCAACCAAGTGCTCATTACTTGACGATCTAAACCATGGAAGTCTAACAAGAGAATCCAAATGGCTGAACCAGAATTAAATTTCAATCCCTCAGGCCTTGTTTTGGACTGAGCTGCCATCTAGAGAGAGTACCAATCAGGCTAGCTTGGGGTTGCCATTAGGAAAAGAGAGAAGCATCATGCTGAGAATTGGGCAGGATGGAATCCTGAATTTTCAAAATAGATCTCTATAAACCCCACCACTTTTGTCTTGAGCATTACCCAGGAAGTAGCTGAGAAGGGAAGATCCCTTTTTGGAAACAACTGTATTCAGTGACCAAACTGCCTTACTAAGGTATATAGACTGGGAGGAGGTAGGGAAAATAGAAATCTTTTTAAGTCGATTTTTGAGGAAGCTGGTCAAACCCCACAGTACCAGATGCATGTGGATGGTAGGGCACTTGGAAGAACCATTGAATACCTTGACAATCAGCCCATTGTGTGTAGCTTTTGCCACAAAAGGGGCATTATTAGCTTGCAAATGGTCTGGGAAGCTGGTCACATGATCTAGATTAGCTTCAAGGGCCACAGTACTTTGTTTGGATTCAGCTGCTCAGACTGGAACAGCAGAGGAGTAGCCTAAAAAAAAAAAATCAACAGCAGTGAAGCCCTACTGATAGGCCTGAGAGAGGGTCAAAGGTCCAGTGTGGTTAATCTTTCAGGAGCAGGTGGAGTCAGCACCCCATGTAATATGAGCTCACTTATTGTGAGACAAAGGGGTCAACTTTTGGCAGGTGTCACAAGTCTGGCATGCAGTGCTAGCCTCTGCAGATCAGAAACATAAACTCCTTTATTTTGTGCCTGGTGTGTGAGAGTGGACGTGTTACCATGTCTGATCTAAGCAGCAATGGTGATAATCTGGGCAGTGCAGACTTGATTAGCAGCTTGTTTTTCACTGGTCTCATCAGATAATTGGCCTTTCCATTGGCATCCACATGAGTAACCCAGCTGGTTTGATCAGAAGTCATGATTTGTTTCTATTGTAAACGGGCCCCAAGAGGAGTGTCCTTAATCTATAGTTTTCCAGGTGGCAGACCAAGCAACTAGGCTATTGTCAAGAGCCAATAAGTGAGTAAAAATCTGACAAGGTTAATCAAAAAGAGCATTGGTCAGAGCTATGAAAATGACCTGGAGTTCTGCCCACTAAATGGAGCCATTTTTGGTTTGGCATAGCTGGTGATGGAGTTGATTAGCAGCAGCAACCCAGTGACACCGCTGGGTTTAGTTTTAGCCATCAGCAAAACAGGCCTAGGCATTAGAGGAATTTCTGTCTCATTGAACCAGTGACTCAGCTTCAGGCAACGGAGTAGGGCATAAATTATCCCCCAAATGCTAACTGTCACTTTTCGTGTAAAGTTGAGATGCTCATTGTGCCAGGCCAGCTGCTTTCTTGAATATACCATTTCCTTGGCAACTGAAGCTTAATGGGCTCATTTCACCTTGGTAATCATCAAGTTTGAGTCAGCCCGCCCCAAAATGGGGATATTGGGCTGGAGAGTTTCAAGGCTTCTATGGGCCAGATGTTTAGTTTTGACAAGAGCCCAGTAGCAAGCTAACCGCTGCTTTTCAAAAGGGCTCTTTCTAGTAGCCATGTCAGGGAGGCGACTAGTCCAAAACCCCGAAGGGCATTTCTGGGTGGAGACTGCCTCCCTTTGCCAGACTTCAATCAGCAAAATCATGATCATTAAGTTTATGGGACCCTAAAGACAGAGAGCATGCTGTAGCTTGCAGGGCAGCTTCAAACATGATCAGTTGGTGTAAGCCCCACTCAAAGGATGCTGATTAGCAGGTTAGCTAATATAAAAGACCAAGTAGCATGCCTGGGTGGACCACGTACTCCCATACCTGAAGAGTCCAGTAAGGTGCTGGGCCTCCTGTTTGGTTTATATGGCCAAAGAGACAGCAGTTTTTCTATGACCACCAGAGGAATTGAATGTTATTATGCACCCACATAGTTCCAAGAGATTGTACTTGTTGAACAGGCTCCTGAATTTTGTCTGAGTTTATCAGATCCTCTTCCTGTCTACCTTCATGGTGTAATAGCACCACCAACAAGGTCATTGAGACTGAGGCTTCTGACTTGCCAACAAGGTATCATCTATATAGTGAAAGCTTGGGACAGCAAAGGTAGAGAAACTCATGCCAAATCCTGACTCACCAACTGGTGGCAAATGGCAGGGGAGCTTAGGTACTCCTAGGGGAATACTATAAAAATATATGGGAGGCCTTGCTACATGAATGCAGGCTGATCTTGTTCCTCAAGTGTCAGTAAGATGGCACAGAGGGTATTGGTAATGTCTACAATAGCATACCTAGTGTCATCAGCCTGTGTGATGGATTCAGTTAGTCACAATGTCTGGAATAGCCAGGGCTATGGGAACAGCAACTGAAATCAGCTGGCAATAATCTGCTATCCTTTTGGTCTTATTTTTACTGCCTTAGAGGGCTGTTTATTCAGATTCTGCATTGCGGTTTTGATTCGCATTTCCATAGTGACTAATAATGAACATCTTTCCATATGTTTACTGGCCATTTGTATGTTTTTTCCCTAGCTTTATAGAGGTATAATTGACAAATAAAAATTGTATATATTTAAGGTGTATAATATGATTATATATATGTGTGTGTGTATGTGTGTATATATATACATATATATATATATAGTGAATGGATTACTGTAATCGAACTAATAAACCTGTATCACCTCAGATTGTAACCTTTTTTGTGTGTGGTGAGAAGACTTTTTCTTAGTATAGTTGACACAATGTTACATTAGTTTCAAATGTACAATTCACTGATTTGATGAGTTTGTACATTATGCTATGTTCAAAAGTATAGCTACCATCTGTCCCATTACATCACTATTACAATATCATTAACTGTATTCCTTATGCTCTGCTTTTTATTCTCGTGAATTCATTCCATAACTGGAGGCCTGTATGAGAATGCTTTTAAGATCCACTTAGCAAATTTCCAGTATACAATACAGTATTATGAACTATAATCACCATACTCTATATTAGAGCCTCAGAATTTATTCATCCTGTAACTGAAAGTTTGCACCCTTTGACCCACATCTCCCCATTTCTTAAACCCTGGGCCCCTGGCAGGCACTATCCTCCTCTGTTTCTATAAGTCTGACTTTCTTAGATTCCACATCTAAGTAAGATCATACAGCATTTGTCTTTCTGTGTCCAGCTTAATTCACTTAACATAATGTCCTCCAGGTTCATCAAATGACAAGAATTCTTCCTATATTTTGGCTGAATTATATTTGAGTGTGAATGTGTGTGTATCGTATTTTCTATATCCATTCATCTGTCAGTGAACACTTAATTTGTTTCCACATCTTGGCTATTGTAAATAATTCTGCAGTGAACCTGGGAATGCAGATATCTTTTCTAGATACTGATTTCATTTCCTTTGGATATATACCCAAAGTGGGATTGCTAGTTCATATGGTAATTCTATTTTTAATTTTTTGAGGAAAATCCATACTGTTTTTCATAGTGGCTGTACCAGTTTATATTCCTACTAGCAATATACAGTGTTCCCTTTTCTCCTCACCATTATCAGTGCTTTTTATCTCAACACCATCCTAACAGGTGTGAGGTGATAGCTCAGTGTGGTTTTTATTTACATTCCCATAATGATTAATGATGTTGAGCACCTTTTCATGTACCTGTTGGCCATTTGTAAGTTTTCTTTAGCAAAATATATATTCAGATCCTTTGTCCATTTTCAAATTGAGTTATTTGGTTTTTGCTATTGAGTTTGATGAGTTCCTTATGCATTTTGGATATTAACTTATCACATGTGTGGTTTTGCAAGTATTTTCTCCCATCCCATAGGTTTCCTTTCCATTTACTTGATTATTTCTTTTGCTGTGCAGAAGATTTTTAGTTTAGATTTTTAGTTCCTGGTCTTAGAAAAAAAGCCTTCAACTTTTCACTGTTGAGTATGATGTTAACTGTCAGCTTGTCCTGTATAGCCTTCATTATGTTGAAGTATATTCCTTCTATACCTACTTTGTTGAGAGTTTTAATCATGAAAGGTACTATTTTTATTACTATAGCTTTCTAATATTTTTTGAAATCAGGTAGTGTGATGCCTCCAGCTTTGTTCTTCTTTTCTAAGATTGTTTTGGCTACTTGGGGTCCCTCGAGATTCCATATAAATTCTAGGATGAGTTATTCTATTTCTGAAAAAAAAATCATTGGTATTTGGATAGGGATTGCATTGAATTTATAGACTGTTTTGAGTAGTGATAACATCTTAATGATGTTAAGTCTCCCAATCCATGAACATGGAATGTGTTTCCATTTATTTATGTTATTTAATTTCTTTCAGCAATGTTTTGTAGTTTTCATTATATGAGTCTTTCACCTCCTTGATTAAAGTTCATTCCCATGTATTTTAACCCTTTTGATGCTATCATAAATGGAATTGTTTTGTAATTTCCTCTTTGGTACTTGTTAGTGTATAGAAATGCAACTGATTTTTGTATGTTAACTCTGTATCCTGCTCCTTTACTGAATTCATTTATTAGTTCTGACAATCTTTTTGTGTAATATTTAGTGTTTTCCACATACAATCATATCATCTGGAAGTAGATCATTTACTTCTTCCTTTTTATATGGATGCCTTTTATTTCTTCTTCCTTTTTACGTGGATGCCTAATTGGCTACAACATCCAGTACTGTTGTTAGAAGGGTTGAAAGCAGGTATCCTTGCCTTGTTCCTGGTCTTTGAGGAAAAGTTTTCAGTCTTTCACCATTAAGTTTGATGTTTGCTGTGGGTTTTTTCATCTATGGCTCTTATACTGTTGAGGCTGTTGCCTTCTATTTCTAGTTTGCTGAGTGTTTTTATCATGAAGAGTTGTTGATTTAGTCAAATGCTTTTTCTGTATCAGTTGAGATACAGATCATGTGGACTTCTCTTCATTGTGTTAATGTGGTATATTATATTGATAAATTTTTATATGTTGAACCATCTTTGTATTCCAGGAATAAATCCCATTTGGTCATGGTGTATAATCTTCTTAATATACTGAGTTAGGTTTGCTAGTATTTTGTTGAGGATTTTTGTTATCAGTGTTCATAAGGAATATCAATTTTTAGTTTTCTAGTAGTGCTTTGTCTGACTTTGGTATCAGAGTAATGCTGGCCTCATAGAATGAGTTAGGAAGTGTTCTCTCCTCTTCAAATTCAGAATTCTTCTCCAAGTGTTTGGTAGAATTCACCAGCAAAGCCATCAGGTCCAAGACTTTCCTTTGTTGGGAGATTTTTTTTATTACTGACTCAATCTTCTTACTGGATTTAGATCTGTTTTATATATCTTTTTAGGTGAAGTCTTTTTTCCAATCTTTTGCTGATTTATTACTTGGATTGTTTGTTTTACTATTGGGTTGTACAAATTTTTTTACATATATTCAACATACAAGTCCTTTGTTAGATTGTCGTATTGTGAATATTTTCTCTCAGTCTGTGGCTTGTCTTTTTATTTTCTTAACATCATCCTTTGAAGAGCAGACATGTTGATAAAGTCCATTTTACCAAATGTTTTTCTGTTATGGTTGGTGGTTTTTTTAAATTTCCTATTTAAGAAATCTTGAGATTTTTCTCCAGTTCTTGTTCTAGAGGTTTTATAGCTTTAGCTCTGATGTTAAAGTCTTGGAGCCATTTCAAGTTAATTTTTGTGTATGATATCAGCTAGAGGTCAAGGTTCACCTTTTTCCATCTGTCTACTTTCCCCTCTACCTATCTTAGGTTCATTGGCTGAGTCCTGCAAATGAGAATAACCAAAAAACAAACAAACAAACAAACAAAAAAACAAACCAAAAACCCACGCACACAAAAAAACAGATTAACAAAGGAAAAACAAGCAGAAGTTTAGTATGTGCACCACACAGGGGAGCACTCACACAGAGATGAATAACTCAAAGGGGTGGTTAGAACTTGGGCTTATATAGCATCTTAACACAAGAACAATAAATTTTTAGAGAAAGAATAAGACAAAGGAAAAACACTTTGGGCTTTTGGGGGCGCAAATCGTAGGAAGGCAATTAAATGGGGGGAACTAATGGAAGATAATGGCTAGTTAGTAAAGTTGTGTATATGGATTCCTTTGGTCCTTTCTCTGGGCTGATAGGGGTCTAGAAGTTGTCTCTAGTGATTAACTTTTATCCTTCTTGGTAGAAAGGGAAGGGGGAACACCTTTACAAATTTATATCCTGCTTGTAGGCAAATAGCAGTTGGGCTTTTCTTGTATCTGTTTCTTCTCAGTTGCCTTCAACTCAAAATGATTCTTATGGCACAGTGGAATATTTTAGAGTGCCATATTCTGCTACCCTTCAGCACTTAGCATTTATATTATAATTGCCCTTCACATATTTTGTTCCCTGCACTTTATCCTGATGTCTGCAAGGGTAGGAACTATTTCTTTTCATCAGAGTTCAAAATCAGAAACACGATAGGTACCGAATTAAACTTTAAATTGTTGAACTTAAATTTTTTTGCACTTTACCTTTGCTCAACAAATGTCAGAAAATGAGCATCCAAAGGAAATTATTCTTTGTCACTAAGCTCTAGAGCCCATGGTCCCTAATCTAGTCCTTTATTTATACATTTTTCATTTTGAATTGTATTTGTGTGAGCAGGAATTCATTGGTAATCTCTGACAAACTGGTTTGTATTACAGCAATTTGTATTCCCACTCTGAGATTATTTGCATTTAAAAGTGAAGGCTGAAGAGGAAAATTCCTTTCACCAAAGAGGAATTCCAAGCATCTGTTGCTGGCCAATGGGGTGAACTTTTTTGAAGGGGTTAGAAACTGTTTGGGGGAGAAGCTATAAATTATCCCATAGAAGGGAGTGATTTTATTTTGGTCAAAACTAGTAACAAGAATGAACCTGAAGTCTTGAACGAAAGTCCCTAAAGAGGCTTGAATTTGGAAAGACAAGTTGAGGGAAAACACTAGCAGTTAAGGAGTTAAAGAGAAAATATGCTTCTGCCAGCAGTTCCCGGGATTCTGTCCAAACAGCATGCTGTCAGCAGCATCAGCCAGCAGGAACGCATAATCTTCCACCCTTTGGTTTTAGTGGGTAATATTAACTAAGAAAACACTCCAGATTTTTCATGTTCATATGGTATAACTCACTCACTTCAGACATAGCCCTTTATCCAATAGTTACCTCCTACACTTGGGAAATTTTTTCTCTCCCTTTCCCTCTTTTCTTTCTTTCAATACAGTATCTAATTCAGGACACCAACAAGCATCTCCCAGGACAAAAACGCATTTTTTCAGACTAGAAGGTCACTTTTCTTTTCTTACAATCATTCTTTGAGTCAAAAGAGCGCAGTGACCTCAGGTTTTAAGATTTCTGAAGTTAAACATACTACCTAATTCTTTCCCCCACCCTGAAAGGCTCTTATTAACTTGTTGGTCAACTAGTGACTCATGGTGTATTAGAATGGAGGAAAAACATGCTGTGGAAATGCTGTCCTTGTCATTACCTTTGTCCTGGTGAGAAAAATGCTCCTTGGAGCAGGAGCCCTCCCAATCCCTGCTAAGAAACAAAGGAAAAAAAAATCTCATGCACTACACTGTAACTTAGTTCAAGTCAACAAAATTTATTAAATGCAAATCTCCATGGTATATATAGGCTGAATAATTTAGTTCAATCATAGTACATTGAAGCTTAAATGAAGCTGGCACTAAGGTTACAAAGAATAAATCATGACCCCTACTTTAGCTCAGTGTGGTCAGGGAGACTGTCTATAGATAATTATAAAACAATGTGATAAGCACTATATTGGGAGCTTGGAGGAAGAAATAATGAAAACTTTGTGTGGAGAATGAAACTAAGTTCTTTACAGAGCACTGTAGTGGTTTTCAAACCCTTTGCCTTATCCCATGGTAACTAATACATATATATTTTTTAAAGATTTTACTTATTTAGAGAGAAAGTGTGTGTGTGTGTGTGTGTGTGTGTGTGTGTGTGTGTGTGTGGCAGAGAGGCAGAGGGAGGGGGAGAGAGCCTCAAGCAGACTCTGCACTGGGTAGGGAGCCCAGTGAGGGGCTCAATCTCATGACCCTAAAATCATGACCTGAGCTGAAATCAGAAGTCGGACACTCAATCAACTGAGCCACCCAGGTGCCCCAATAATACATTCTTTTAAAAAGATTTTAATTATTTATTTATCAGAGAGACAGAGCACAAGCAGGGGGAGCATCAGGCAGAGGGAGAAGCAGACTTCCTGATGAGCAGGGAGCCCAATGCAGGACTCCAGGATCATGACCTGACCCAAAAGCCCCAGGATCATGACCTGACCCAAAGGCCGATGCTTAACCAATTGAGCCACCCAGGCATCCCAATAGTACATACTTTTACTTGAAGTTTTGATTAAGATAATTGTGGATGCAGTTGTAAGAAATAACACACAGAGATACCATGCGCACGTTACCTAGTTTCTACCAATAGTAATATTTTGGAAAACTGGATTATAATATCACCATTAGGATACTGATTTTAATACAATCCACTGATACTGTTCCGATTTCCTACTTTTACTTGCACTTGTATGTGTGTTTGTGTGTGTGTGTGTTAAGTTCTCTACCATATTATCACCTGTGTAAATTCACCTATCCACCACTTATCTGTAGTCAAAATACTGAATAGTCCCATCACCATAAGAATCCTTCCAGTTCTTTTATAACCACACTCAGCCTCCCTCTCACATCTGTCCCTCACCCCTTGCCACCATTAATATGTTCTACATTTCTAAAACTCTGTCATTTAAAAAATGTTATATCAATGGAATCACACAGTATAAAACCTTTTGGGATTGGCTTTTTTCACTCGGCAGTAATTCCCCAGAAATTCATCCAGGTTGTTGCATGTATTAATAGTTCCTTCCTTTGGGGGAATATTACATGGTATGGAATTCCATACCATGGAATACCACAATCTGTTTAACCATTCATCTGTCAAAGAACAACCAGGGTGATTCTAGTTTTAGGCTATTACAAATAAAGCTGTACAGGTTTCGTGTGGACATACATTTTCATTTCCCTGTGATAAATGCCCTGGAGTGTAATTGCTGAGTTTTATGGTAGTTGCATGTTTAATTTTTTTTAAGAAATTAATAATGTGGGGCGCCTGGGTGGCTCAGTGGGTTAAGCCGCTGCCTTCGGCTCAGGTCATGATCCCAGGTCCTGGGTTCGAGCCCCACATCGGGTTCTCTGCTCAGCAGGGAGCCTGCTTCCTCCTCTCTCTCTCTGCCTGCCTCTCTGCCTACTTGTGATTTCTCTCTGTCAAATAAATAAATAAAATCTTAAAAAAAAAATTAATAATGTGGGGTACTTGTGTGGCTCAGTCGGTTAAGTGTGAGACTCGATTAAGCTTTGGCTTGGGTCATGATCTTAGATTCATGAGATCAAGCCTGTGTTGGGCTCCCAGCTGGGGGCGGGGAGCCTGCTTAAGACTTTCTCTCCCCTTTACCTCTGCCCCTCCCCACCTCTAAGAAAAAAAAGAAGAAGAAAAGAAAAGAAACTGGTAAACTCTTTTCCAGAGTGCCTATACAAGTTTACACCCCCACCAGCAATATGTGAGTGATCTAGTTTCTCTGTATCATCTTCAGCATTTGGTGGTGTCACAGTTTTTAATTTGTAGCCATTCAGGAATGTGTGGGGTAATATCTCATTGTGGTCTCAATTTGTATTTCCCTAATGGCTAATGATGTTCAACAGCTTTTCTTTTCTAATTTTTGTCTTTTTTAAGGGTTTTTTTTTTTTTAATGTTCGACATCTTTTCATGTATCTATCTGCCATTTGTATTATCTTCTTCAGTGAAGTGTCTCTTCATGTCTTTTGCCCATTTTCTATTTGGATTGTTTGTTTTCCTCCTGTTAGGCTCACAAATCTTAGAAGATTTGTGAGTTTTTTGTTTGTTTTTTTGTTTGTTTGTTTTTTTCAGATACATTCTAGATGGTAGTCTTTTATCAGATAAATGGTTTGCAAGTATTTTCTCCCAGGCTGTGACTTGTCTTTCCATCTTTGTCACGTAGATTCTCACAAAGCAAAAGTTTTTAATTTTGATGAGCTTCAATTAATCAGTATTCCCTTTTACAGTTCATGCTTTTAATGTCAAGTCTAAGAATCCTTTGCCTAGCCCTAGATCCCGAAGAACATCTCCTGTGTTCTTTTCTAAAAGTGCACTCCACAAAAGCTTTTTACTAATTTCAGAGAAATCACACTGGAGCTTAATGGAAGACAAGCGGTAAGGTAGAATTTAATAAGAGCGCTATATTAGTGTATTCGGGCTACCATAATAAAATACCACAAACTGGGTGGCTTAGACAACAGGAATTAATTCTCTCACAGTTCTGGAGTCTGGAAGTTCAGGATCAATGTGCTGCCAGAGTTGGCTTCTGGTGAGATCTTTCTTTCTGCCTAGTAGACAGCCTCCTCCTTTGCTCTATTTTCAGATGGACTTTATTTGTGAGAGTGGGGAGAATAGAGCTCTCTGATGGTACTTCCTCTTCTTGTAAGGACACCAGTCCTGTTGGCTCAGGTTCCTACCCTTATGACCTCATTTAAACTTAATTATCTCCCTAAAGGCACTATCTCCAAGTATAGCCAGGTTATGAGTTAGGGCATCAACATATGAACTATTGGGGGAAATGACACGATTAATTCTTTAACAAACACAGTGCCTGCCTCGTGTGTTGGACCACCTGTTCTGGGTTTTTTGGACCATGGCAGCATTTATATATGGGCACAGGTACCAACACTGTCTGGTTTCAAAAGTCCCGTTGAGTGAATGCCATCTAGTTTGTGTGCTTATCTGCTTAGTGTATTCCTATTCCTCCCACTTCCCTGATTATCTGGGAACCATCCCTGTCTCTCCCACTCTGGTACTAAGGTTCTTACCTGCAAAACTGCTGACTTAGTACAATGTGCACATGGCACCTTGGGCATAATGAATTAGTCCAGGAAAGGGACTAGGTGCAAGCTGGGTGAATCACAATCTTTTTCTGGGAATTTTGACCTCAGGACTTAAACTCACTTTGGCTGCTCTATTTAACCAAAGAAATCTAAGATTAGGTACCCATGATGTTGGCCATTTTCTGCCATGTGGACTAGGAAACAAGGATGGTGGGTTTGCTATGAGAAAGAAAATGGAGCAGATGCAAAGAAAAAGCAAGAGGCAGACGCAAGGAACAGAGAACACTCTAGCATCAACCACTGTATCCTATCATTGGGTACTATGAAACACCCCAAACCAAACTGCCTTTTTTGCTTTGAGGAAATTGAAGGGGACAGGGAAGGAGAAGGAGGAGAAAGCAGCCACACAGAGCTCCTGCCTAAGCTCTTCTTTCAACTTTTAGTCCCTTCAGAACTGACCATCTAGGTTGGCATACTCTTTAGAGCAGCTCTATCCATAAAATGTAATGCAAGCCATGTATCTAATTTTTAATTTTCTAACAGCCACATTTTTTAAAGAAACAGTTGAAAGAAATTTTAATAACATATTTTATTTGATCCAGTATATCTAAAACATTATCATTTCAATATATAACTCAATTTTTAAAATTGCCCCTTTTGAATGAATGATTCATATACTGTTGGTTGCCTTAGGAGGCTTAGAAACTCCTCTGAGAAGTGGGGACTGAAAGATGGTCTATGGTCAGGCTAAGTCCTGAGCTTCTCCATGGTGGCTCTGTTTCCTGGGAGCCAGGGCAGCTATGTGAGAATTCCAGATTTCAATTCCCAACCAACTTGACCGCCTCCCTAAATCCCTCCTAAAAAAGTCTGTTTCTAATTAACACCCTGAGCTAAAAGTAGGGACTTTCTTCTGGGTCAGTATCATCTCTCTATTATCAGATGAGCTCTGGAGTCAGAAATCTCTGTATTTGAGTCTTGACTCTGTGCCTCTCTCTTACTAGCTCTTCGACCTTGAGCAAGTTATCTCAACTTCTCTGAGATCTTCATGTCATGCCTGTAGAATGGGGATAATGACAGTACCCGCCTACCACTCATAGAATGAGGATTAAATGAGTGAATTATGAAAAAGTGTAAGAAGGGTGAAAGTCACAATAGCGTATGTTAAGCACTCCATAATTGGTAGCCATTATTATGCATAGACATCCTCTCTAAAGGGCTGACAGTTTTCCAGCAGCTAACAGGAAAACAGAAAAGGTAACATACAAAGAATTAAGAAAAAGAAATACTTTGAATTTTGATGTCTAACAATACCTGAGGCTTGGCACAAAACTTCTAGTCCATATTTGGGTTTCCACTTGAAGGCCCAAAAAGAAAATTAAAGCCCTTTCTTTGTCTTAACATCTATTTGCACCCTAAATTTTTGATTTGGGCTATTCAAAAGATATTCTTGTCCAGTAGTTCTTTGACCTTTCCCCTTAGATTGACCAATGTTTGTAGATCTAGCATCTTCATTGAACACACCCACTCCCATTCTCCCTTCAAGCCTGGACCCTTTGCTTCTGTCTTTCAAAGTGATTTTCCTCTGGAACGTACATAAATGATTTTAAACAGTGGCCCTGGAAACTACATTTACCATTAGAAAAAGAACCCCTAAAGTGACTTGCAAATGTGTGTAGCTGGAGTCCACCCACATCCTCATTAAGCTAAATGCTCATGTCAAAATGGAAGGAGGACTTCAGAGAGACAGAAATAAAGAGCAGGAAATTCAAGCTGAGGGCGAATTTAGAAAACATTCAACATTTAGAAAACATTTCTTAACATTGTACCTGAGGAGCCTGGGCCCCAGAGAAATTGGCACCGCGTGCTTCCAGAGTATTCTGCAAATGCCCAGCTCACACCTGGAGAGTAGCCTTTGCCATGTTGCATTATGGTCGGTAGTGTGTCTGTCTTGTCTGCTGCCCTCTGAGAACATCAGTACAGGGATAAAGTCTTATTCATCCAAGTTCCCAGCACTGTACTTGATATACAGGTGGTGAGGAAATATGTAACAAATGAGTGAAATGCTTTTGGACTTACAGCAGTCCATCTTGGCCTGGTATCTGGAATTAATAAAAGATCAGAGTGAAAAAAATCAGATTGAGGTCTTTAGTTCTTATCTTTTTTGTTCCCAGGGCCTATCTGTGTTCTGTGGTATGTATTTGCTCTTCATGGGCCTGAATTTCTGTGGAATATGTCTGAGTAGGCTGACGAGAGTCCCAGGCATAATGTGAAGCAAAATGATCTGTTGAAGATTTCCGGTGTTATGAGAATTAAAAGTCCTCAATGTACTGCACCTTAGAATGTCCATTTTTAACTCTCATGTGAAGAGACCCTGCCTGAGAATGAGCCTAGAGAGAAGAAATCAGAGTTAAGAAATAAGAGTTAAGGGTGCCTGGGTGGCTCAGTGGGTTAAAGCCTCTGCCTTCGGCTCAGGTCATGATCCCAGGGTCCTGGGATCGAGCCCCGCATCGGGCTCTCTACTCAGTAGGGAGCCTGCTTCCTTCTCTCTCTGCCTCTCTGCCTACTTGTAATCTCTGTCTGTCAAATAAATAAATAAAATCTTTAAAAAAAAAAAAAAAGAAAGAAGAGTTAAGAGAAAGTATCTTTCTGATGACATCTGAGTTACCTGCATCCAGCCACACTTGAATGAAGTCAGCAGGCCCGCACTCGTCTCTTACATGAGCCAGTGTACTGGCTTTTCATTTAAGCCAGGCTGAGTTAGGGTTCTGTCACTTGTCCCCAGAGAGCATTGACTAATAAAATAAAGACCAAATAATTAGAGAATAATAAAAGCCACATATTTAAAGTGTTGAACTGCATGGTGCTGATTACAGATGCAGTAGAAGGACAGAAGAGCAGGCTGGGGAGAGATTAACAGAGATAATGGGAGTTGGACAGCCCATGATCACTGTTGTAATGATAAAGAAACACCAAGAAAGGACTGTCTGTGGCTGGTAAACTATAGTAGTGTAGTATAGTAATAATAGAGTATAATATAGTATAAAATCAGGAATATTAGATAAGAAAGGAAGAAGGGTGGGCCAAGTGCAGTACTAGCCTTTATCCTTTTAGAATGTTGTTATGAGGGCCAGTGGAGGGAGAGAAAATCAATATAGTGTAAGACCATTAATTTTAGACAGTCATCCAAGCCTACCCTAGCTTCTGGACTGAACATAATCTATTACCTTGTCTAGAGCAGTGGTTCTCAACCTTGGACGCATATTAGAATCACTTAGGGAGCTTTAAAAAACCCAGATACCATACATACAAGGGAATATTATTCAGCCCTAAAAAAGAAAGGAATCCTGTTATTTGCAATAACCTGGATGAAACTTGAGGGTATTATTCTAAGTGAAATAAGTCAGATAGGAAAAAGACAAATTCTACATCATCTCAGTTACATGTGGAATCTAAAAAAGTCATCCTCATAGAAACAGAGTGGATTTATGATAACCAGGGCTTGGATGTGGGGGAAATGGGGAGATGTTGGTCAAAGGGTATACTTTTTTAGTTACAAAATGAATAAGTTCTGGGGTATAGCATGACAACTCTAGTTAACAATACTGAATTGTGTACTTGAAATTTGCTAAGAGAGTAGATCTTAAATCTTATGTGGTGATGGGTATATTAACTAACCTTAATGTGGCAATCATTTCACAATATATACACATCAAATCATAACATTGTACACCTTAAACTTATACAATGTTATTATCAAATTTCAATAAAGCTGGAAAAAAAATCCAGATACCCAGACCACACCCAGACCAAATAAATCAGAATCACTGGAGGGGGGGCCCAGGTATCACAATTTTTTAAAACTCCCCAGATGATTCCACGGTGCAGCCAGATTTGAGAACAAGTACTCTAGAGTGGTGCTTCTCAAACTTTAATGTGTCTTTGAATCTCGTTTTGTTTTTGTTTTTGTTTTATTTATGTATTTGAGAGAGAGAGAGAGAGAGCACAAGCGGGTGAGGGGCAGAGGGAGAAGCAGGCTTTCTGCTGATCAGGGGACCTGACGCAGGATTCGATCCCAAGATTCCAGGATCATGACCTGAGCCCAAGGCAGACGCTTAACTGACTGAGCCACCCAAGCACCCCTGAATCTTGTTTAAGTCTAAAGTGGGGTCCAGAATTTCGGGAGTTTAGTTTAGGGTAGTGGTGATGATGGTGGGAAGGATGTTCTTTTCAACTCATCCAGTCAGATTTCCCAGAAATAATCTGTGGACAGCTATGTGTGATGAAAGTTTGCCCGCTCCATGATAATGCCAGTTCTGACGCAGGATGTAGGGTGACCCACTGACATTTGCCTGGATCTCAGGGGCTTCCAGGGCCATGAGCTGTTTAGTGCTAAAACAAGAAAGTCATGGGCAAATCGAAATGATTAGTCACTCTACCCGACCCTGACCCTCAGGTCAGTGAAGTTCTGGCCACCGTTAGGAAGCTTTTCTGACCAAATAGACACCATTAGTAAAGCAGGGGTGAACAAGACCTCAGAAGATGCTCCTGGCAAAGGAAAGGGAATTGCTGAGGCCAGCAATAGATAGGGGGTAGGGGCAGGAAAACAAGTGCTCTGGTGTGCCTGATGCATAGGCATCTCTCCAGAAAGTGGGGCAGGGAGCCCTGGAGAGAGAAGGGTCTTTAGCTTAACATGGAGAAACTGGAAGCTTCCTGCTAACATGGGGAATTCAAGCTGGAATGTACAGAATTACCCAGAGAGCTCATTCAACATGCAGAGGAGAAATTCTCCTCCCTGGAGAAATTCTAATTCAATAGGTCAAAGACCTTTTAACTGGAGTCCAAGGTGATTCTACGCTACACACAGAGAACCACGATCTAAAGGGTCTGTCTGCCAGTAGTTTGGCCTGTTAAAGAAAACTTTCCTGACCAGTGGGTTGGGCTGATTTAAAGAGACTCAGCAGAACTGGTAGGTGATGGTAAAGTTTCACAAAGCAGCAGGTCCAGATGGTTTCAGAAGTGAATTCTAGCAAATCTCTAAGGAACAGATCATTCTAACGCTAACGCTTTTAGAGTTCCAAACCATACACAAAAAGGAAATACAATTCTATTAAGCCAAGAGAAGACTGAAATCAAACCTAGCAAAAATAACACACAAAACAAAACTGAGGACCAATCTCATCCATGAATATCAATGTAAAAATCTGAAATAAAATACTGGCAAGCAAAATTCAGCATCCTATTAAAAGAATAAATTACTGCCACCAAATGGGGTTTGTACTGAGAATGGAAGGGTGGTTCAGTGTGCAGGGATTTATTATTTTGATACATGATGTCAGGAGAGCAAAAAAACCCTGCCTGTTTTTGTAGGTCATGTAATAGCATTCAATAAAACGCTGCATGTACTCTTAATGTTATTTTTAAAATGCCCATTATGATCTGGGTGTTACCTGAACTACCAAACCATAAACTTGGACGTGAATGGCAATTCTTTCTTATAAAACAGAAGTCGAATATATGAAACCAGGCCCAAGCATGTCAGGAAAGCAAGAGAAAACTACCGAAATAGGTAGCTCAGGCTCTTGCGGTACCTGCTCTTCCTGCTACTCTGCCTCACATTCAGTTATACCTGTGGCTTCATGGCCTCCATTCCCAATGACCCGTTATCAGAGAAGGAAAAAGCTTGGACCTGCTTCCCTAATGAGTTTGCATGCTATGCTGGCACCAGATTAAAGTGGGTGACTATTGCACTATAGCCCCATTCGGAAGTGGCCCTGAAAATGTTGCTGAAGGAAAAATCCTTCCAAGAGGCAGAACATTTGGCTGTTTACTTTTTTGGGGACTGAGACAGCCAGAGGACTGGATTCACACTGCCTCATGGGCAGTGACCGTTGGGTTATCCAACTGATCAGGGATTTGGAAAGTACAAGATTGAAAAATTGGTGACAGGATGTCTTGAGGGTGTCCATGTGGATGGACCTCTGGGGCTAATCCCAAAATACGAACTTTATCATGCCCATGTAAATGCCCACCAGTGGGATCTATTGCAAAGGAGGGTCTCAGTAATTAGGTGGACCAGACAACCTCTCCCTGGTTGTCAGCCAGCCTCTTCCTCCAGCTACCCTGGTGCTCCCTTGGTGATCTTGTGAACCCACAGTCATGGCATCCACGACACAAACTTCTCTCACTAAGTCCACTCCTGGATGCCTGGCCAGCAAACAGCAGAGGCCAGCTCTGGGTCTTTGATATGGCACCATTCCCTGAGGAGTCCAGGCTTATAGAGCAGTCATGAATAGGACCTGAAGTCTGGAGCCAGCCTAGCCCAGCTGAGTCTAGCCTAAATTAGCTGAACTATAACCATTCCACAGACCTGTGAGCCAGAAATAAAATATTTGCTCTATTAAGCCACTGAGGTTATGGTACTATTTGTTATACAGCAGAAACCTAACATAGTGCCGTTATTAATTCTCACTGAATTCTCCTGATTTGGTTGTGCCATCTGTTTCTTTTAGAGCCCTGGCTGAGTCACTGCCTTTTTGCAGATGACTCAAAGATATATAAATCTCCAGTTCATACCTCTCCTCTTAGTCCCAGACCCACATATAGCCAGTGGTCTGCTGGATAGCTCTTCTTGGATATCACAAAGGCACCTGAAAGTCAGCACTCACTTACCTACCACAAAACTGCTCCTCTTTCAGTAGCCTCACTCTCCTTGACACCTGCCTCCCTGTCATCCCTGTATTTAAACCATCACCATATCACATCGATTTAACCTCCTAAATATTTCTCCAATCTGTCCCCTTCCCTTTACCACCACCACCAGCACCACCCCACCCCAACCCATCAATATTTCTTACCTAAAATCATCTTCCAGTTGGCCCTTCTCCAGTTGGTTTTCCATATCATGGTCAAAATGAGCTTTTTGAAAATTCTAATTCAAGGGGTGCCTGGGTGGCTCAGTGGGTTAAGCCTCTGCCTTCAGCTCAGGTCATGATCTCAGGGTCCTGGGATCAAGTCCTGCATCGGGCTCTCTGCTCAGCAGGGAGTCTGCTTCTCCCTCTCTCTCTGCCTGCCTCTCTGCCTACTTGCGATCTCTGCCTGTCAAATAAATGAAAATTCTAATTCAATTCTGTCCATGCCCCATTTGAAGCCCCCCAATGGCTTCCCATTGCTTTTATAATAAATGGCAGAATATTTAACATGGGCCTCAAGGCGCCATGTGGTGTGGCCCCTGCTCCCCTGCTTTATCTCCCCCTCTCTGCTCTATTTATCTGTTATAAAAGGCCACATGGCCTTCCTTGTTTGCTATGTGCCATCTTACCCCTTGCTGCTACCCTCTCCCTGCAAAGCTGTTTCTCCTGTCTTTGCCTTATTAACACTTACTCATGCTTCACATCTCAGCCCAAGCATCACCTCTTTAAGGAAGTCCTCTCAGCTCTCTAAGTCTGACTCACAGCATAGCACGTTTTACATTCCTGTGACTGCTTGATTAATATATATATATTTTTTGCTTGATTGATATTGGTCATGCCTGCAGCCCCTACCCACTATAATGTGACCATCAAGAGGGCAGAATCTACGTCTGGTTTTGGTCATCAGTGTATCACCACGAGTCTGGCACATCCTAGACATTTGGCACCTATTTATTAAATTAATAACTTGGTAAGTCAGGTGTCGAGCTGGAACATCTCTAGCATTCATGTCAGCTTTCGTCTTCTGGACTTTCTTTCCAGGTTCTGCCTGTAGGATAGAGGAGTGATGGGGAAAGCAGCCAACTGGGGTGAATTAGCAGCCTCCATGCAGTCGGATACATTGGTTAGAATTTGAAGAAGCCCTTGTCCTCCTTCAGAGATACTGCTAAGAACAATGTGGCATATGTCCGTGCTTGATTGGCCAGGCCATTCTCAAGGAATGCTTAACACAAGTGTCAGAAAACCAAGTGCCAGAAATCCTGGGTTAGAGCATTTTGCCGGGAGGTTCCCTGACTTGCTGAGCTGAGCTGAGAGAGAGATGACTCTAAATGGCACTGATTAATGACCAAGAGTGATCCTCATCCATTCTGGCGCTCTGCTGCTTCTTGTCAAGTGTTCACCCACCCTGCCCCATTTAGAAAGACCTCAAGTAACTACGCTCTGAAACCTCCTTAAATGGTTGGCTTGGCTGATGCCTGAATATCTCTTGACCCATACTGAGGTGTTGGAGAAGGAGGGAGGAATAAGTTACTCTTCTAGGTCTTGCATTGTATGATTCTGTTATTTTTAATTCTGAGGATTCCTTTTCCCTTTTAAAGAGTGAACTAATTATATTTTGACAGCATGGCTTGAATTTCATCCAGGGGAAAGAGGTAGGGAATTCCAAGTATATGAGTCATTCTGCCACCAGAAGTAGAGGCACTTCTTCAAGTCCTTATCCCGTGGCAAAGGCAAACTCCTCCTCTCAAGGTCAGATGATGTTCTGAATCGGTACTGTCCAGGCAGCCTGCCATTTCTAACAAAACTTCCCCTGAGGCCAAGGAAAACTTGGATGACAGGACCTGGACAATTTGGCCCTTAGAAAGGGGTGTTCCTCTGGTTGTGATTTAAGAATCCGACATCCTGTGTGGGGCAGGAAAGAGGAGTGAGTGCATTCTGGGGTTTTGTGTTTGGCTGGTGGAAAAGGTGCATCTGTTTGTAAAATGGAATACTATGCAACAGTTAAAATGGATGACCCAGAGCCACCCTATCAACATGGACTAATTTTTAGAACATAATGTTAGAACGGTGGGGTACCTGGGTGGCTCAGTCAGTTAAGCTTCTGCCTTTGGTCAGGTCATGATCCCGGGGTCCTGGGATCAAACCCTTCATCAGCCTCCCTGCTCAGTGGAGAGCCTGCTTCTCCCTCTCCCTCTGTTCCTCCCCCTCTGCTCATTCTCTCTCTCTCTCTCTCAAATAAATACATAAAATATTTAAAAAGAACATAATGTTGGAAGGAAACAGCAAGTTGCAGAAGGATACGTAGAGGTCTTCTGCAAAATGTTAAAATGTGCAAAAATATTATAAATCAGGGGTGCCTGGGTGGCTCAGTTGGGTAAGTGTCAGACTCTTGATTTCTGCTCAGGTCATAATCTCAGGGTTGTGAGGTTGAGCCCCGTGCCAGGCTCCACACTCAACCTGGAGTCTGCTTGAGATTCTCTCTTCCTCTGCCCCTTCTCCCACTCTTTCTCTCTCAAATAAATAAAATCTTAAAAAAAAACTATAAATCATTTAGTTTAAATATATATCCCTAATTATTTATAATAGGATATAACTTACATAGGATTTATGATATGTATGTATATGTGTGATATATACATAATAAAAATACAAAAATACACATAGAAATGATAACATTCAATTTGTGGTTGTCTCAAGGGCAGAGAGAATGAAAGTGAGAAGAGGTACACAGAGGGATCCAACTATATCTGGAATGTTTTATACCTTAAGCTGGGTGTTTGTTAGATTCTCCTGTATACCTTTTGTATTTCTGAGATATTCCATGATGATTTTTTAAAGGCAGAAAGAAAGGTTAGGTTTTAGGAGGCTGGAGTAGAAAGTAAAACCTGACTTGTGCATTGATTGGGACCGCCTCTCAGTTATGACCACCCAAGTTACCAGTATCCCATGAGCAAATTCACCCCTGCATCCAAGGACTTCCCTGTCAATTGCCACTGAAACTATAAATACTCCCACCTCTGCTGCTGCATCACTGCCGGGCCCACCCCCGCTCCTTTTCCCTTCTTCTTTCTGTCATTGCTGGGAAGCTTCTGCCTCTGCTCACAGCCTTCTGGACATCCTCCAACTCCTTTTCCTGCCTGGTGCACTCCAATCCCCCAAGCTGTAGGAACCCCCCACTTCTGACTGCAGAGTGGAGTAGGGAGTAGAGAAGGCAAGCTGTGTTCCTGTTCTCCCAAGTTGGGACTTAGAGTGGATTTTCACTGGGAAATAACACTCTACCCAACAATTGGCTTCCTGATCATCATTAATACGAGTCCCACTTTGTTAGGAGTGACGCAGCCCCCAGGGGCCTGCTTGGGAACCAAAGTCATTCCTAACAAACTGAGGAAAATCTGTTCTGAATTCTACAACAGATTTTCCAACAAACTTTTGGAACGACACCAATTTCTAAGTTGTCAGTTCCCTCTCAAGCCCTAAGGGGCAGAGCTAAGTTTTCCCTCTCAAGCCTTAAGGGGCAAAGCTAAGTTTTCCGTGGCTAAAGGGGATAAATGCAAGGAAGCAAGTTTGCTGATCGGTGAAGTAAGACAGGGAACTTCAGGGTAACTTCAAAAGAATTTCCTGGGAAAAAATATTACATCATGGCTCACCTCACCAGTTGCCTACTGCCCATGCGTCTACTGAAAAAGCCTTTTTCTTTCTGTTAAATATGAACAGTATATTAACAGACTCCAGTGAGAAGATCTGACAATTTGCCATACAATGTGAGTTCTAATTGCTTTAATAATACTGCACAATGGAATAATTTCCTACCCAGTAAAAATGATTCCTCCTCGCCTGAGTGATAATATCCTGTTGAAATATAATGCCATTCCAGACAGTGACTACATAATGTCTGGAGGCTTTTTTTTTTTTTAAATATAACCTTTAAATGCTAAGCATTAGAAATAAGGCAGTTGCAAGTGATAAAACATGTTCCCAGATGAAGAGAAGAATTCTTTGGGTCTGTGTTGGAATCTACTAATTACCCAATGTCCTTGGATAAAATAGTAAGTCAATAAATTTACAATGCATAGACAGTCTTTGCTCTGTTCTTTTAGAAAAGATCGGTTGTGTGAAAAGAATAGAATGGATTTTTCCATAAGGTCGGTACGCAGTGTAACGTCTGTATTTGGACAGGTACACACACCATGTTGTTAATTTTAACGCACCAATTTAATCCTTGTTATATGCATCACTGGACTCATAAAAGCAGATTTTTCTTTAGACAATGAAATTGCAAGACATTTGTTGTCCAATGACTTAAATGTGTAGAGCTCTAGCCTTGGGTGCTGTCTAGGAATGTGGAAGAAAGAGAAGATGTGGTCCCTGTTCTCAAGGCATTTAGAGCACAGGCGATTCTTGGAAATTCAGAGCACAAGGGAGCCACACATCAGAAAGATGACAAAAGTGAGACCTGGAGAGGGAAAATGACCTTCCTAAAGTTACAGAGCTATGTAATGGAATTGTTCAGATGAAAACCCAGTGTCCAGAAACTGGAGCCCGATGCTAGCCTCTTCTATACCAGCCCCTTACAACATCCATGTTGAGACCAATGCAGTCCTAGACTTGAAAGTTTCTGGAGCAGGGCTGTGTTTTGGGACACACGGCTTCCTCCATGGGGCTCATGGGAGGTTCCTTTGCTGGGTTCCTCTGACTGCAGCCCGTATGATGGGCACCATACACTGTTTTTCCCACTGGTATCTCCTTTTAGCCCCTGGTTCTGGGACTAAGGTGAGAGGCTTGAGGCAGGGTTGCTCTACCCAGACCCTCGTTGTTGAATCCACACTCTATCCAAGAAGTCTTCTTAGGCAAGACTTCAGACTGCTCCAGATTTGACAAGTATCACCCCTTTGACCTGAAACTCCACTCCTAGGTATATCCACAAGAGAAATGTTTACATATGTTTACTAAAGGAAGTGTGCTAGAATGTGCTATTCATAAAAGCCCCAAATTGGAAACTACTAAAATGCCCATCAGCTGTAGAATGGATAAATTGTGGAATATTTACACAATGGGATGCTGTACAACAATGAGAATAAACTATCTATAACTATATACAATAATACAACAATATGATGAATCTCATAAATGTGATCTTGAACAAATGAAACCAGGCACTAAAGGGTCCATACTGTATGATTCATTTATATAAAGAACAAAAAGAGGCGGCACCTGGGTGGCTCAGTTGGTTAAGCATCTGATCCTTGGTTTCGGCTCAGGTCAAGATCTCAGGGTGGTGGGATCCAGCCCCACGTCGGGCTCTGAGCTAGGCATGGAGCCTGCTTAAGATTCTCTCTCTCCCCCTCTCCCATCCCCCTCTCCTTCCCCCCTACCTCTTCTCCCCCTCTCTGAAAAAAAAAAAAAAGAACAAAAAGAGGCAAAACTAATCTATGCTATCAGAGGTTAAGGAAACAGTTATCCCTGGGAGGTAGTGGTGACTGAAAGGGCATACAGGGACCTTATAAGATGCTAGTAATTAATGTTCTGGTTTCATGGGGATGTTCAGTTAATGAAAATTCATCAATCTGCAAACCTGCTATTTTGGCATATTTTAATATGTATCATATATTTCAAAAAAGGTTAATAAAAAAGGGCTCCAGGCAGACACTCCGGCATCCACTCCGCGCCCCCCCACCACTCCCGGCTCCCACACATGGGAGTGCTGGCTGATTCCAGTATAGCCCCTTTCTCCCACTGCCACAGGCTGTCGTAACTCATGCTCCAGTCCTGCTTCCCCAACTATAGGGAACATGCAGCAACCTCTTTAAGGGGTCCCCTTAACGCCCTCTCTCATAAGGCTGGAGGTTAGAGGGCATCTCTCCCCTTACCCCCATCCCAGGGGCAAGGGGAAGGATATTCATAGAATGACAATAGGCTTCTCCAAAGAATCCTCTTCACAAATCCTACTTCCCTCTCCCTCTCTTGACACCTTTATAATCGAAATTGTTGAGGGCATTTGAGAGTCTTAGAGTTTCTTGTAAAGTCTGCCTCTATGCACCTGTCCACACTAATTTTGGAGCACAGTATCTCTTCTGTTGGTACAAAACAGCATCAGGATGATCCCATTTTAATATCTTGTTATGTAAGTAAATAAGAAATCCATCCACAATAATGACTTACCACATTCACATAGTGCTTAGAGTTTACAAAGAGAATTCAGATCTATTTCCTTAATTTGCTGCAGTGACCTGCCCTGCCTGAAGTCACACTGGTATTATATGAGGACACTGGAACCCCAGGCTAGGTGCTCTGATTCCAGATTTATTCTGCAGTAGTTCAGAATTACCAAATATAGCTGACACTGCTGGTTACCTACCCAAACCCATTTCTTCCTATGACCATGTGCTCAGGGAAAGTATTCCCTCCCACTCCCAGACAGTAAGGGTGACTTCATTCCTTTTGTCTTGTGATGGGCTTAGGCATGGACATTTTATCCAAATTTAGCCAGAGAAATCTGAGGGTATGTCTGCTGGGGGGAATTCAGAAAGGTTTTGCTCACTCTTGGAAAGGAACACAAGACAGGAAACATTCCCCTCCCCCAATCATCTTTTTTTGTTCCCCCTCCCAGTGTTATTTTGTGAGGATGTGATACCTGAAGCTGCTGCAGCCATCTTATGATCATTAGCAACAAACATGAAGATAAAATCTAGCATCCCATAAAGAAGATGTATATATAGATATAGATACAGATATAGAGATAGAGATAGAGATCACGTGCGCACACACACAAACACACACACACACACACAAATACTATTCAGCCATCAAAAAGAATGAAATCTTGCTGTTTGCAAGAACTAGAGAGTGGTATGCTAAGCAGAGTAAGTCAGTCAGAGAAAGACAAATACCCTATGATTTCGCTCATATGTGGAATTTAAGAAACAAAACAAATGAGCAAAGGAAAAAGAGAGAAAAGCCAGGAAACAGACTCAACTATAGAGAACAAACTGATGGTTAGGAGAGGTGGGCAGGAATGGGTGAAATAGGCCATGGGGATTAAGGAGGGCACTTGCTGTGATGAGTACCAGGTGATGTATGGAAGTGTTAAATCTTTATATTGTACACCTGAAACTAATATAACACTGTATGTTAACTGGAATTAAAATGAAAACTTTTTTTTAAAACCCCAGCATCCTAAACACAGTGGAACAGTAAGAAAAAACAAAACAAAATACCAAATCCTTGATAATGTTCTGCCACTAAATTAGAGAACTCTAGAACCACCTATCCCCAGGCATGCTATATGAATTAATAAATGCTATTATTTAATTTATTTTTTAAAGATTTTATTTATTTGACAGAGAGACAAGCAGGGGGAGAAGAAGAGGGAAAAACAGGCTCCCCACTGAGCAGGGAGCCCCTCATGGGGCTCAGTCCCAGGACCCTAGGATTATGACTCAAGCTAAAAGCAGATGCTTAACCGAGCCACCCAGGTGCCCCAATAAATGCCATTATTTTAAAGCCAGGGCTTTTTTTAAATTAACATATAATGTATTATTTGTTTCAGAGGTACAGGTCTGTGATTCATCAGTCTTACACAATTCACAGCACTCAACATAGCATATACCCTCCCCAATGTCCATCACCCAGCCACCCTATCCCCCCACCCCCCAGCATCCCTCAGTTTGTTTCCTGAGATTAAGAGTCTTTTATGGTTTGTCTCCCTCTAAGCTTTTGTCTTGTTTCATTTTTTTCCCTCCCTGCCCCCCACGAACCCCCACCCTGATTCTCAAATTCCTTATATCAGTGAGATCATATGATAATTGTCTTTCTCTGATTGACTTATTTTGCTTAGCATAATGCCCACTAGTTCCATCCACATCATTGCAAATGACAAAATTTCATTTTTTGATGGCTGCATAATATCCCATTGTATATATATACCACATCTTCTTTATCCATTCATCTGTTGATGGATATCCAGGCTCTTTCCATAGTTTGGCTATTGTGGACATTGCTGCTATAAACATTCAGGTGCACGTGCCCCTTCGGATCACTACATTTGTATCTTTAGGGTGAATGCCCATAATGTGATTGCTGAGTCGTAGGGTAGCTCTATTTTCAACTTTTTGAGGAACCTTTGTGCTGTTTTCCAGAGTGACTGCACCAGCTTGCATTCCCACCAACAGTGTCAGAGGGTTCCCCTTTTTCCGCATCCTCGCCAATACCTGTTGTTTCCTGACTGGTTAATTTTAGCCATTCTGACTGGCATGAGGTGGGATCTCACTGCGGTTTTGATTTGTATTTCCCTGATGCCGAGTGATGTGGAGCACTTTTTCATGTGTCTGTTGGCCATTTAAATGTCTTCTTTGCAGAAATGTCTGTTGTGTCTTCCGACCATTTCTTGATTGGATTATTTGTTTTTTGGGTGTTGAGTTTGATAAGTTCTTTATAGATTTTGGATACTAGCCTTTTATCTGATGCGTCATTTGCAAATATTAAAGCCAGTTTTAACTAAGTGTTCTCTCCTTGAGATCAAAAGCATTCTAACCAAAACCAGTAACATTTTAGTACCATATTGTTCTTTATGATATTATTAATACTCATTTATTAGATGATGTAGCAAAACAGATACCAATCATAGGGGAAAGAACACAGGGTTCTAGCACAAGAAGAGACAAATGAGGTACTAGAAATAGAGTAATTGATGGCTAAAAAAGGATGAACGAATGGAGGGAATTTGTTTCGCCAGATTGAAGATCAAGCTAAAAGAAAGCCCTAAGTAGACTACAGCAAAGCTAAGCTACATGTGATACATTTCCCCTCATACCAAGGTGACTGTACTGTTTATGGATTAGACTTCCCCTACAGGAGAAGTTACACTCTCTTGATGTGCAGCCTCAAACTAGGAAAAAAAAAGAAAAAAAGAAAGAAAAAGCAACACTGAGTATTAAAGGAGAAGCGACAATGTTTCTTATGTTTAGCATTACTGGCATTATCTATTTAGTTCTTTCCATTTTTGTCTCTAATGAGCTAGATAACTGGAGATAGTTTCTTAAGAGGTTGATACTGGATGATCACAATGTATCAGACATTGTGCTAGGGGCTCTGTAAGTATAGTCTGTTTTAATCTTTATAGCAACTTTATGGCAACCGTGGCAGATATTGTCAGTTGCCTGTGTAGTATCCATTTTGTCATTCTTCCTTGTCCCTCTTAGGATGCTTGTGCCAGAAAGCAGCTCCCCTCCCTCCCCCTGGGCAGAGGAGGGGCAACTCAGCTTGGCAGTAGCCTTCTACAAAGAATTCTTTTCACATATCCTGCTTCCTCACTTGGCTCTGGTTTTGTTCAGGGGGACAATGTTCCCAGGAGAAAACATTACCTCTCCAGACTTCTTTGGGGAAGCCTGTGACAAAGTCTTAGACAGTGAGAAGTAGGCAAAATTGCCACTTGGGTTGTTCAGGAAACTCTTTTTTTTTTTTTTTAACACTTCAAAGGACCATGAAAATACATATGTATCTTTTATTTGCTTTCCTGTAACGTTCATAGAGAGGGTATGCACTACAGAGATCTGGGTTTCTAAGAAAAAAATTGGACTGCTTGGAACTCCATTACCTGGTTTTCATGGGCATACATGTATGCAGACACATATGTAAATTTTGCAAGAGATTATGACATAACTTTTAAATCTGGCAATAAATAGATAAGATCAAATTGTCCCCACAGGTGACTTAATATTGGTGAACACAGTGCCTTTGCTCTGTATTTGCAACACAGAGCTAAGGCACATGGGGCCTGGCATACTTTGTGAAACAGTTACACACATTTCATATTATAATGTGGACACCTCACAGTAAATAACCTGAGAGCAAGAACATTTTGGAAATAGTGCCAGAGGACTGGTATGCCATTTTAAATATCTGTAAATGTGAACTTATTTAATTAAGCACAACATTGTCTCTTTTTTTCATATACTTTCCCCTAGATTTGGAGGTTTTTTTTTTTAGTTTTTTTTTTTTAAGATTTTAAGTATTCTCTACACCCAAGGTGGGGCTCAAACTCATGACCCCAAGATCAAGAGTCACATGCTCTATCATCTGAGCCAATCAGGGGCCCATAAAGGTTTGATTTTTAAGTAATCTCTACACCCAGCATGGGGCTTGAACTCACAACCCCAAGATCAAGAGTCACATGTTCTACCGATGGAGCCAGCCAGGCTCCCCTAGTTCTTACTTTTTATTTTATCATAAATAGATTTTAATCATGATTTAAATGTATGAGGGCCTGGTTTCACTTTTTTTTAAAAAAGATTTTATTTATTTGACAGGCAGAGATCACAAGTAGGCAGGGAGGCAGGCAGAGAGAGAGAGAGGAAGGGACGCAGGCTCCCTGCTGAGCAGAGAGCCTGATTCCGGGCTCAATCCCAAGACCCTGGGATCATGACCTGATCGGAAGGCAGAGGCTCTAACCCACTGAGCCACCCAGGCGCCCCCTGGTTTCACTTTTTTTTTTTTTTTTTAAGATTTTATTCATCCATTTGACACACAGAGAGAGATCACAATTAGGCAGAGAGGCAGACAGAGAGAGGGGGAAGCAGCCTCCCCGCTGACCAGAGAGCCCGATGCGGGGTTCGATCCCAGGACCCTGAGATCATGACCTGAGCTGAAGGCAGAGGCTTAACCCACTGAGCTACCCAGGCACCCCTAGTTTCACTTTTTAAAAAATTCTATTTTTAAAAATTGACATATAACATTATATTCATTTTGGGTACACAAGGAACACTCTTTAAAGAGGAGGCCAACTCAGCTCACTCATTTCTTTGGCTTTTTGCCCTTTGTTGATTTCTTCCTGGAATATAGATGTGATAATCAGAGGTAAAGCAGCCATGTAAGAAACATAAAGGCAAAAGCCAAGCATGATTGTGCCCAAAGCTAGGAGGAGCCTTGTTGGCCACGGCACTATGGAGACATTATATTAACCCTGGACTGCCTTCCTCTAAACTTCTTCATTATGGAAGAAAAATATACTCCTATTTAGTTAAACCTTTGCGGTTAAGTTTCTATTCTATGCAGTTGAATACATGCTAACTGATATAGTTGTACACCGAAGTTTGCCTTTTCAAAATTTGTGAAATTTATCATGTACAGAGTAGTTGAAATTCATATTTAGGATTTGAATATGAGCAAATCTACCTCCTCCTGTATCCTGCTCCACTCTCCTCCCCTGCAGTGCAGACTACCATCCTAACTTGGGGAATATTTTTTCTCAGTTTGTTGTCATCCCTTTAAAAATCAGTCTCTTGTTCTTATTTTTAAAAAAATAATGAATTTCCTTTCCCAAATTCCATTATGACCATAAACAAGATGTCCAAAAAAGCAAAACCCTACAGGGACAAAGAAATTGGGAGAGAAAACAATAAAATCTCAGAAGCAAGAAAGCAGATGGACAAGTCATTACTGATCCAGCAGACCAGAAGAACCTGACCCTTAAGTTTCTCAAGAGGGTTAGGGAGACCAAAAAGCAAAATAATTTCTGGTGTGAAACTCCAGAATGGCTCAGGATTTGGAGGCGACCCATACCTCTGAAAGTGGGTATAAGTGGGGCTGGAAAACAAGAGGTTTCATTGAAAGTTGGTGTAACCGTCAGGATCTGATCAGGAGACAGAAAAACCCCACCAATTATTTGAACAGATAGAATTTAATATAAAGAGTTGTTAACAAGGCATAAAGTTGAACTCTAAGGTATCACGGAGGCAGTAACTCTAGGAAGCAGCTACCACTCCCAGGCAGCTGGGAGTCCAGGCATGGGGATGGGGTGGAATCATCAGAACCTATAAGCTTGAAGGAGGAGCCCATGAGGCAGGGGCCCAGATCCCTGAGGAGCGATTGCTGCTCAGCCAGTACTGGTGTCCCTGGTGCAGGGGCTGGGGACTGGGGGGCCACGATGAGACTGGTTCTGTGAGTGTCAGAAAAACGGCAAACTTACATAAACTGTTACTGCAGGAAGGAACCTTTGCTGGAGCAAAGAAGCATTGCTGGGGAGCTGCTCACAGCACTAGGAAGACAACTGGACATAGCTTGATCCTTCTTTCCCCAGCCTTCTGGGTTCCCTCTATTGACTAAAGTGGGCAGAGCCTAAGAAGGAACAGCGGCAGAATCCCTGTGGTTTGAAGAGTCTCAACACCAGTGTTGCCAAGCTGAGCACGGAAAGGTTGGATTTAGAGCTGAGAGACAATGACATAGTAACAGGCGGTGCTGGTAGTAGAAGCAAGTTTAAACCCAGATCTCCATCCTCAGCAAGGCAGTTGCTTCCCCCAACTCTAGCTGCATACTGAGGTGTATTCTCTGGAGGGTAGAGGGCCTCCGGTCTGGGGGACATTAAGCATTGCTGAGGGGGGGATCCTGTATTGAAAATAGGGATTAAGCAAAGGCTTCCTGAACACCTGGACCTCAGCCCTCTTCTCCCAAATGACCTTCACTGAAAGTTAGAGATATGTTTTCCAGACAGGGGTTGGAAGCTTCTCTGAGTATTTGACAGCCCAAGACAAAAGAGCTAAATATCTTGGTATCAGTATAAGGGTCTAGCTAGATCACAGTGAAATGTATAATCAGTAATCCCCTTTCTTTCAACTAGGCTTTTAGGTTATATTCTTAAATGTGAGCAAGATAGCCTGGGATTTCCAGACCTCTCAGGAAACTCTCTAAGGTACAAGACAGAGTCCAAAGATTGAGGGGGAAAAAAGAACCTGGAGAAATAAAGACTATGCTCAGAGATATCATCTTTGATATTTAATATTTTCTGAAAAATAAGATACTGCAACCAAATAAAAAGAAAGTCACCAAAAGGAAACATTTAGAAAATAGGAAAGAATCCTTGGGAAATTAAAAATAAGGTAGCAGAAATGAAAAACTCAACAGGAGAACTAGAAGCTAAAGTTGAGGAAATCTAGTATGTGGAGCAAAATGATGAAGAGATGGAAAATAGGAGCTAAAAGATAATAAAAGCATTGCATCTCAATAAGGTCAACATATGAATGAATTTCAGAGTAAGAACACATGGAAAATGGAAGGGCAGAAATCATCAAAGAAATAATTCAAGAAAGTTTCTCTGACTTGAAGGGATCAGTTTCCAGACCAAAAGGGCTCACTGTGTGTCCAGCACAAAGGCTGAGCAAAAAACCACGTCTATCCCAAGGCACATAGCCATGAAATTTTGGGAACAGGGGACAAAGAAAAGATCCTATAAGCTGCAGGAAAAAAAATTGTTACACCAGGCAATCTTCCTTGGAGACCTCATTGTGCTGCCTAAGTACTCTGGCAGGAATCATACCCAACTAAAGTAAATAACTATCATTTATTAAACACCAAAGACTTTACACATGTAATCTCTCCTAATTTTATAAACATCCAGCAAATCACATAACCCTATCCCCATTTTATAGATTGGCAAATGGGAGCTCTAGGAGGTATGTGACTTGGATAAGTGTACACAGCTATTAAAAGTTAATAACTCTTCAGCTCAGATCATGATCTCAGGGTTGTGAGATCAAGCCCCTCATTGGCTCCATGCTGGGCATAGAGCCTGCTTAAGATTCACTCCCTCTCCCTCTGGCCCTCCCACTGTGCATGCTCTCTCTCTCAAATAAATAAATCTTTAAAATAAGTAAATGTGCTTGGCTGTGAATACTAGTTACATAATTTGCCTTCCAGATTCATCCACCCTTCACCTGCCCTGTGCCTAGGAGGCATACTTCTTTGGACTCCACCAACAGGCTCCTGGTGCCCTCTGGCTTCCAGGTGAGTTCTTCCCTTGGGAAGCTTCAGCAGGAGATCAAAGGGAGGAAGGAGATTGAGTTGAAGGTATGTGGTTCTCTCTCTGTCTTCCTATCATGGTCATCTCAGGCTGGCCTCATGCCCTGACAACATTGTGGCTGCTGTCAGGTGGGTCTCACTATACATTTTTAGGTCTCCAGATTCTTTGGCGCCGACGAGTGGAAATGGAGACCCCCCCCCAATTCTAGCAGCGCTATTTCCGGTGGTTTTCCTGGACCCTGCCCATGCTTTTTACAGATGGTCCCTTATTAAATTCTTCTCAAATTACCCCATTTGAGTGTGCCTCTATTTCTTGCTGGGACCCTGGCCCATACATACAACCATGATAATATGAACAATGAATGTTGACTTAATCAAAAACTCATGATATATTGGGAGGTGAGGAGAGGAAATATGTGAATATTTGAGAAGGGTGCATTGAAAGGGAGCTAGGTCCTCATTTTCCATAAAAAAATTGATGATACGTAAAGGCATAAGAAAATATGAAATAGGAATGTATTCGTGTTATTTAGAAATATGGAAGTAAATCCCAGAGGAAATAGCAAAAGGGAGTCAAGGAAATGAAGATCTTCCCAACTTGTTCTGAGGAATAGATTCTAAAACTGTGCTTTTTAGACCATGGTTTGAGATTCATTTGAATCTCGATCAATTTAGGGCATATCAGTCCATTCTTTTATTAATTAGAACAGAGTAGAAATTATTAGCATTTATCACAAGTAGTGAGAGTAAATATGATTTTGTTACATGGTTCAGTTTTATATTTCTGTGTGTGATATAAAATGTAATGTGGATTGAGCTCAAAAAAGCTTAAGAGACACTATTCTAAAAGATCAAATGGTGGCTGAAGACAGGGCAAAGAAGTAAATATCTTGACCAAATGGAGTTAAAGGGTCATGTTACTCTCTGTAGATGCAGTTACATTGCACGTGGCTGACAGGAATTCACTGCATTTGTGTGAGGCCCTGCCAGGTTAACAGTCCCCCACGCAGCTCGTATTATATTCACCCTGTGCCCTATAATGTTCATAGCTCACCAGCTAATAAAGAAATAAATCCACAGCCTCTCTGGTGGGATGATATATTGCTTTATCATGGAAGCCACTCCCTACAAAGAAATAGAATTGCTCAGGATGGAGCGGGGTTGGGGGGTAGAACACCACAATAGGACCAGCAAGGTGAATAAAAATTACTTCCAATACAGGAGGAAATGGCATTTACACCCAGACCTCTTTGCAACCAACACTTACACTACAAACCAGGTGATTAAGGGCTTAAGCTAACCCAATTCCTAGAATGTAAAACCAAAACCACCTTCTCATAGGAATAAGCGTTTAACTTTCCTTTTGTTAGAGAGGTAGAAAATGAGATCCAGCCAGGTGAAATAAATTGCAACAGTGTACAATTTTCAAATCCGCAGGAAGATACCATTGCAGCGGACATAGTTGAAGTGCTATATAATTATGGAATTCCAACTATATTTATTCTGTAAATGATGGAGTGACATGATTCTCCATTGTGAGAGGAAGGTGAGGGACCAGCGACCCACAGGTGACCCCGAAAACCCAATGATTCATGTGAATCCATCTGTTTGAGCTCTTCAGAATCTTAAGCACAAATGACAAGCGCAAAACTGTTGATCATGAGAATAAGCCCTGGTAAATGCTCTAAGTATATTTTTGATTGTAACAACTCATTGTGAATGGATCGTCCGTTAAAAGTTGGCCCCCTTACATAACAGCTTTTTAAGCCAACGATAGAGTCAGCTCTCTGTGGCAGTGTGAGGGTGAAAGGGAGTCTGAGGGGTTGCCCCCAGCTCTGGTCTCAGGAAAACATCACCTCTCCTGGAGAATACAAAAGCAGCTGGAAACTTGCGCTCACCAGCGCCATCACTTCCTCCTTCTTCAGTGGGATCTGGTGAATGGGGAGCAGTGGAGACAAGGCTGCTTCTCCACCTCGCTTAAGGCCTGTAGCAAGCCTGTGTGTTCGCCTCTGAGCCAGGCACCACGAAGAGCCAAAAGGAGGAAGAAATGGGGTTCCACTCTTGAGCTTTCAGTCTCATTAGGTACCCATGAGACAACTCGAGCATGACGTCAGGCAGCATCTTAGAAGGGCAGGAATGGTGTGTACTGAGAAATCAGTTCGGCTGAAGAGGTCCATGTCCCTGAGACCCTCCTATAACATGGTGGGAGAAGTCCTGCCACCTTAGAGGGGGCTGTGCAGTAGGCCGAGGCTTTCATTTTCCACAATGTGGATGGGCCACACCAAGTGAAAGGAAGGGCTGACACGCCCTTTTGTGCTCGTTGCTGCAACCCACTAACCTTAAGAGCTAATCTGCTCAGGATCTCAGAACCCAAATGCCTGTCCTCCTGGAGCCACCATTTATCCCCCAATAACGCTGCAGAAGGCTGGGTTGTAAGAAGTAGGTATCAGGAAAACCAGGTCCTGCAGTCTCACAGGCCTGTCATCTGCCTGAGCAACCACACAGCGAGATGGTTAAGACACAACCACACAGTGGACGCCTCAGGCAGGCTCTTGGTCGCCAACAACATCAGTTCTGACTGGTTAAACAAAAAGGAATGTATTGAGGGATAGTAACAGGGGCTCACAGAATCTCTGGGGTGGTGAGAGAATCAGGTTCATACACCTGAACCGGGCTGTCAGACTGTTTCCACTGCTGGGCATGAGCCCATGACCGATGCCAGGCACGGGGTGCTCCCAACTAGGATCTCTGCCTCTGCTACCCTGAAGGCTGGAAGTCTCTTCTGCAGGCTCTGCCACCCTCACTAGAATGGATTCTGTGCCATCCCTCTGCTTTCACTCTCTCCCAAAGCAGACTCTCTCCCGGGAGCCCCATTACAGACTCACACCAGAGCTGCAAGTGTGTCTGGGAAAGCAAGTTTTTGCCTTCTGCCTTGGGAGACAAAATTTGCAACATCATCCTAACATAGGGAGGCTATGCAGAGGCACCAGGCAGCCAAAAGGCATGGAAAAAATGTTCATTTGTTCCATGAGCCTAAGGCAGAACATACACAGGGTTCCAGTTCCACATTGTTGACCTCTCTACACACGGCCTCCGTGACATTTGAAATAAGGCATTTCTCATCCAGTAGAGCACAGTGACTCTTTTCTTGATCTTCCAAGGTCATGGGATGGTTGTGCAGGTTGGGTAGCCCAAGGCAGCAGCAACAGCAGCAGGTAGGAGCCAAAAAGGAACACGTGGCTTACGAAGTGCCTCTTGACATACCCAATACCAGTGATGTTCTGTGCTGATGTCAGTCACTGAGGAAGATGCTGGATCGCAGTTCACATGCTCATTTGCCTGGTAAAACCACACACTAAAACAGGACTTCAGTGTCTTCTTCAAAGCTGAAACAGAAGGTTTCAGTGAGAACTATTGGTTGTATTAGTTTCTTGTGGTACCACAAGCCGGGGCACCTGTGTGGCTCATTCGGTTGAGTGTCCAACTCTTGATTTCAGTTCAGGTCACGATCTTGGGGTTGTGAGACTGAGTCCTATGTTAGGCTCCATGCTCAGCGCAGAGTCTGCTTGTCCCTCTCCTTCTACTCCTCTCCCCTCTCCCTCCCTCACTCACTCTTTCTCTCTTAAATAAAATCATAAGAAAAATGGCCACAAATTTGATGGCTTAAAATAATATACACTTATTCTCTCACAGTTTTAGAGACCAGAATTCTGAAATTGGTATCACTGAGCCAAAATCAAGATTGTGGGCAGGGCCATGCCCCCTCCAGAGGTCCCAGGGGAAAACTCATTCCTTGTCTCTTCCAGCATCTGTGGCTACTAGCATTCCTTCCTTGGCTTGTGGCCACATCACTACAATTTCTGCCTCTGTCTTCACATTATCTTTTGTATGTGTATAATCTCCCTCTGCCCTCCCTTTTATAAGGATAAATATGATTGCGTTTAGGGCCCACCTGGATAATTTAGGATAATTTCTTCATCTCAAGATCCTTAACTTAATCACATCTGTAAAGACCCTTTTTCAAAATAAGGTAACATTCACAAGTTCCAGAGATTAGGACCTGGTATCTTTGGGGAACATTATTCAGCTTATTCCAGAAGTAGTTCAGGGCTGTAGGAGAAGATGGGACTAGAAGAATCAGGCAAGACTGGGGTCAATGAACTATTGTGTGCACTGTTGGTAGGGATGTAAATTAGTGCAGCCACTGTGGAAAACCGTATAGAGGGTCTTCAAAAAATTAAAAATAGAGCTACCCTATGATCCAGAAATTCCACTTCTGGGCATTTTCCAAAGAACATGAAAACGATAATTTGAAAAGATACATGCTTATGTTTTTTGCAGCATGCCAAGATATGGAAGCAACCTAAGTGTCCATCAGTAGATGAATGGATTAGATGTGGCACGTGCACACGTGCCCACACACACACACACATACACACACACATGTATTACTCAGCCATGATAAAGGATGAGATCTTACCATTTGCAACAACATGGGTGGACCTAGAGGGTCCATAATACGCTAATGAAGTAAGTCAGACAGAGAAAGACAAATACCATATGATTTCACTTATACAGGAATCTAAAAAACAAAACAAACAAGCACACACACAAAAAAAACAGAAACAAACTCAAATACAGAGAACAAACTGGTGGTTGTCAGAGGGGAAGGAGATGGGGGTTTGGTAGAATAGGTGCAGGGGACTAAAAGGACAAACTTCTCTTTATAAAATAAGTCATGGACATCAAAAGTACAGCATAGGGAATATAATCAATAATATTGTATCAACTTTGTATGGTAACAGGTGATAAGTAGTCTTACTGTAATGTATATAATTGTCAAACTGCCATGTTGTACACCTGAAACTAATATAATATTGTATGCCAACTATACTTCAGTTAAAATTTTTTTTAAAGAAGCTGAAAAATTATTATGTAGTCAAATCCTTCCCCAAACCCCCTCAGCCAACCTCTAGCATCCTCAGAATTTGGCAAAACTAAATGACCCCTGCCTCTAGACTTTATTCTTAGTGTGATTAATCCCTTTGACATGACGTTGGCTTCAAAGGCAGCATAAGTAAGACCATTTGGAAAGTAAAACAAAGGTTGTTAAGAACATCCCTTGACAAGTATAGACACAAACCTAGGTTTGATCTCACATAGTAGTAGTGACTTTGAGCAGCTGATTTGTGCTGGCTCAGCTATGACTGACGACAAGCTAGTAGCAAGGGCCTGTCTAGGCTGCTGGGGTGGAATCCCACTCTCCCATTCCCAGTGGTTTGTCCTTGGGCAAGTTCTTCAGCTCTCTGTGCCTATTTTCAGGTCTCTAAAATCGGGATATTAATAATACTTCCCTCATGAAGTTGTTATAAGGCTAAAATGAGGTAGTGTGTATGAAGAATATCTGGCACACGGTAAGCCTCGATCAAAAGTTAGCCTTTGTTGTTGCTTTTGTAATTGTGGCTGTTATAGTTTCCATGGTATTGTACCTAAATCTTTTTATGAAAATATGGTATCTATAAGCCAAATCATATAAAAGGGGCCTTTACGGGGTACCTGGGTGGCTCAGTAGGTTGAGCATCTGACTCTTGATTTTGGCTCAGATCATGATCTCAGGGTCATGAGATCAACCCCTGCATCTGGCTCCACACTCAGCAGGGTGTCTGCTTGAAATTCTCTCTCTCCCTCTTCCTCTGCCCCTCCCCACTGTACTCACTCTCTCTGTCTCTCAAAAATAGATAAATCTCTAGGTCATAAAAAATAATAAATAAATAAAAATAAATAGTGCCTTTAAAACCATACAAAATGAGTTTACCAGGGACTATCTACTAAAGTAGAAATTTAAAAAGTGTGTTGAACTGAATGAAAGGAAAATAAAAGCCCAAAGTTATAGTATCAAACGAGCCTCAAATAAATTAAGTGATGTTGTTGTTTGTATGTCATAAGAATGATTCAAACACAATGGCAAGAACTTTTCTCCACAAGAAAGGCTTTTATAGACCTCAGTATGTAGAATCTATCTTCTGGGCCAGAGATAGCTTCTTTCATAATTTTTTAAGCATATGTATTTTCATGCAGGATAGTAGGAGCAACTTTATTAGCAACATTTATCAGTTAAATAGTAAGTTATCCCAAATATCTTGGACTGTACATTTTTTTAAAGTAGGCTCCACACCCAGCATGGAACCCAATGCGGGGCTTGAAATCACAAACCTGAGATCAGGACCTGAGGTTAGATCAAGAGTCAAACACTTTACTGACTGAGCCACACAGGCATCCCAGGACTGCACATTTTACCCTAATCAACTGGAGTCCATAAGCAAATATTTAACTTATGTTTCTGTTTATATATTCGCAAAAGTATTTATTTGTTTAATAGAGTCCACAATGTGGCTGGTAATTGAAAATGTTGACTGAACTAATTTCCTTTGTACAAAATGGAAGACTTAAGAAATTTTATCATAACTGTGAGTCACAAAACCCCTTTAAAACAGATTAATGGGGGCGCCTGGGTGGCTCAGTGGGTTAAGCCGCTGCCTTCGGCTCAGGTCATGATCTCAGGGTCCTGGGATCGAGCCCCGCATCGGGCTCTCTGCTCGGCAGGGAGCCTGCTTCCTCCTCTCTCTCTACCTGCCTCTCTGCCTGCTTGTGATCTCTCTCTGTCAAATAAATAAATAAAATCTTAAAAAAAAAAATTTAAAACAGATTAATGGCCACTGATGGAAATAATCAGGGACTACAAGCAAATTTTCAATTAGTCATTTCATTTATTCCCCCCCATTCTTATCCTATTATAGAGTCACAGTTTTTAAAATTCAGTACAAGATCTTTTATTTAACATTATTTTTGATTTGTGGCATTTTCTGACACATTTAAAAAATTACAACATAACAAAGGCTTCATTAAACTTTGATTAGCATAATCAACACAAAACATAGAACATATTCCTAAGATTTTTACTCTCCAGTGTTTAGAAAAGCAGCTTAGTAAGTTGAGAGACCGTGTGTGAAGAGACCATTTTAATATGTTTTTGTCTATATTATGGTCTCTTAAAAAATGATTTATAAAATCTTATTTTCTAGTGAGCTCAGATTTGTGAATAGAAGGAGTTAGGATCCCTCTAAAATCAGGTAAAAGATGTATCTACTTTAAGTACAGAGGATTTAGAAAAAGCAAAATTGGGCTCTTCTCAAGCTAATAATTTTGGGTAGACATTTGGAGGGTTCCCCCCTGCTTTTTGAATAAAAGAGGACAAAAAGCTTTGATGCCCGGTAAGGGTAAGAAATCTCTGAGTGGTGTTTATGTTCCTAGAAGAGTTCTGCCTCTTCAAAAATTTAACGTGAGTTTAAATACACATTCTTGTCAAGCCTGGAGAATTGGTGATTAACAACCATTTTATATTAGTGATTGTTTTCAGTTACATTTACATGTTTATATTCTTCTAAACATCAGTTCTCAGATATTCTATGTCCTTCCTTTATATCTTAGTTTGGATTCCTCCAGAAGCTGCCTGTGAGTCAGGGGTTTAAGAGTGAGTAGTTTCGGGGCGCCTGGGTGGCTCAGTGGGTTAAGCCGCTGCCTTCGGCTCAGGTCATGATCTCAGGGTCCTGGGATCGAGCCCCGCATCGGGCTCTCTGTTCAGCAAGGAGCCTGCTTCCTCCTCTCTCTCTGCCTGCCTCTCTGCCTACTTGTGATCTCTGTCTGTCAAATAAATAAATAAAACCTTTAAAAAAAAAAAAAGAGTGAGTAGTTTCGGGGCGCCTGGGTGGCTCAGTGGGTTAAGCCGCTGCCTTCGGCTCAGGTCATGATCTCAGGGTCCTGGGATCGAGCCCCGCATCGGGCTCTCTGCTCAGCAGGGAGCCTGCTTCCTCCTCTCTCTCTGCCTGCCTCTCTGCCTGCTTGTGATCTCTCTCTGTCAAATAAATAAATAAAATCTTTAAAAAAAAAAAAGACTGAGTAGTTTATTTGGGAGGTAAAGGAAAACATGGGTAGGGGAGTAGAGAAGTTAGTCCATGAAGGGAAGTCATAAAAGGCTGGGTTATCCAGCAAGAGACAACTGTGGACCACTGGGGCCTAGTCCCACTGTGGAACTCTGGGAAAGGGTATAGAACATGACCCTTAGAGTCTTCTCACATTGGGAGTGAGGGAGCTGGGGTATTTATACATGAACAAGCCATAGTCTTTTGTTGAGGGTTGCTCATGGGACTGTCAAATTCCTTGGCACTACCAGGCCATCATACTGTGGGCCAAATCCTTGGCAGATACAGGCAGTTGGAGCACACTGAAATGGTAGTGCCTGAAGGCATAAGGATTGAGTACCAAGAGTATCTGGTACAGGTTACCACAGAGGATTTCTGAGGTAAATAAATTGTTGCATATAAAGAATTTAGAATAATGCCTGCCACAGAGTAAGGATTCAATGTTAGTTCAGTTGTTTTGATAACATTTACTTCTTTTCTTTTTCTTTTAATATGTCATAAACCATTCTTTCTTGTTGCCCAAGGGCTTCTGTTTCTCTACCCGCACTTTATTTTTTATTTTTGGCTTAAACAACAGAAATTTATTTTCTCATAGTTTTCAGAGGCTGGAAGTTTGAGATCAAGGTGTTGGCAGAGTCCTTCTGAGGACCGAGTTGGAAGCATGTCTTCCTGGCCTCTCTCTCTGACTTGTACATGGCCATCTTGTCCTGTGTCTCTTCGTGTCATCTTCCTTCTGTACATATCTATATCTAAACTTCTTTATTTTTTATAAAGTCACCAGTCATATTGGATTTGAGCCCACCCTAATGAACTCATTTTAATGTAATTACTTCTTTAAGGATTCTATTTCCAAATAAAGTTACATTGTGAGATACTAAGGGTTAGGACTTCAACATATGAATTTGAGGGAGGGCACAATTCAGTGTATAACACTACTGGATCAAGTTGTTCATATACAGTCACTCTTAAAAAGCAGTTGTAAGTCCATGTTTAAAGGAAGAAGAACAATTTTTTTTTATTACCCGGTTATCTGCTTAGAGTCCCCTGATCACAAGAGGGGTGACCAGTGCATAAGAAATGGGGTTCCTTACGGAGTCACTGGCCTCTTTACAACCCTTGAAATGATCCCTTTACCTTGGGCCAGATGAAGTTTTCAGGCAGGGCTTCTAGCCCTACCCACATCCAAAGGAAAGCCCCAAGGATGAATACAACTCCATTTGGGTGGTCCAATGATGGGTTACATTTGCTATTTTTATTTCTTCCTCAAATATTTTCTTGAATATCAGGTACTGGCAGTGCCCTGGCAAGGTCAATGGGAGCAAAACAAGGTCCCTTCTGTCATAACAGAGATTATAGCCAAGGAAACAAGCAATGTGCCAGTCATGGCAACAGTGATGCAGCCTGGTCCAGGGTCACTTGCTATCCCAGACCTGGTATACAGCCCAGTCAGCAGTACAGGTGTCCTCTTCCCTCTGCCCATCAGTGATGTTCCTATGACTTGAACAACAGAGCATGCTGCTGAGACTGTCTGCTCTTCCCAGATACCTTTGGACCTCTTAGCCTGTGAGCCCATCTGCAGTCTTTGCTGCTGGAGCCACTTTGCCCAGGTGCAGGTGCAGAGAGCCAGAAGTGCCTGGGGCTTTCCTCCTGCCTCCTCCACCAACTCCCTCACAGACCTAGCCAGTTAGATGGATGATGGTCAGAGTTATAGTAGTCCCAAGGAAGGATCAACTCGGAGCAGTATTTACAGTTGATCTTCATTATTCACAGATCCCATATTTGCAAATTTTCCTATGCACTGAAATTTATTTGTAACCCCAAAATGCATGTGTGTGGTGCTTTCACAGTCATTGGTGAACATGCACAGAATGAGGTAACACCCTGCCTCTTGTTTCAGCTCTCATGGTATAAACCAGTATCCTCTTGGCAGTCTATTTAGTGCCACGTTTTCCTCACTTTTGTGCTTTTCTTGTTGATTTCACCATTTAAAATGACCCCTAATCATAGTGCTGCTGCGCTGTCTACTGTTCCCAAGCACAAGAAGGCTGTGATATGCTTTATGGAGAAAATACATGTGTTAGAGAAGCTTTGTTCAGGCATGAACTATGGTGCTTTGAGTTCAATGTTACTGAGTCAATTTATACATTAAATAAGGTTTTTAAACACATAAAAACAAGGTTGTGCATTGATCAGTTGCCAGAATGTGACCAGAGACTCACAGGAACCTAAACCTTGTATTTCCCCTAGGAGCAAGGATTCGGCAATATTCGCTCAGTGTTTGTGGTGACTTTATACAGAGAATGAGAACACACTGTGCATTCCAGACTCTCCGGTGTGTTTAGGCTGAGGCTGGCTTCTCCCTATTATCTCTTTGGTATCCCCCACTCCTTTACCAGTTTCTCTTGAGAGCACTTCCTTAATAAATTCTTGTATGAGAATCAACATCTCAGGGTCTGCTTCTGGTAACCAGACCTGAAACAGAAGGGCATCACTCTTCTCTCTGTTCCTGGTGCCATTCCTTATCCCCTGGGACAACTGGTTTCCATTTCTCCCCAGAGACCAGCTCTGTGTAGCGCAAGGTATTAGGAGGGCAGCAGGTCAGTCCACAAAATAAGGGCTTGTTACATGTCCATCTAGTCTAAAGTGTCATTGAAAGCCACTGTTTCCTTATTGATTTTCTGTCTGGATGACCTATCCACTGGTGTAGGTGGGGTGTTAAAGTCCTCTACTACTGTTGTATTACTGTCAGTTTTTCCCTTTCGTTCTTTTAATATTTGCTTTATATGCTTAGATGCTCCTTTGTTGGGTGCATAGATACTTAACATTGTTATATCCTCCTGTTGGATGATCCCTTTGTCATTATGTAATACCCTTCTTTGTCTCTTCATTGCTCTCTTTGTTTTAAAATCTGTTTTGTCTGATGCAGGTATTGCTACCTGAGCTTTTTCTTGCTTCCATTTGCCTGAAATATCTTTTTCTGTCCCTTCACTTTCAGTCTATATGTGTTTTTAGGTGTAAAACATGTCTCTTATATCTCTGCCTGTACTTTAAATGCTGGTGTTCCCCTCTCTTTTTACTCCACATCCTTTTCCTGGGCCATCTTTTAGTGTGTCACTCCGTGGTCACTTTTCTCCCTAATGCACATATCCAAATCAGGCCACTCCTCTAGGTCCTAGACTCCTCTACCCAACTGCCTACCTGAGAGCTCTACCACAATCATACAGATCCTCAGGCTCCTTCTGCCTCATCCGAACTCCATTCCCTGCTGATACAGATCCCCACCACCTCTGTTGGGGCTTTACCTCCAGAGGCTACCCATTCTTCATCTTAGGCCAGGGCCCTTCAGTCTAAGCTCTATCATGGCCCTCATCCAACCAAGCCCATGAGGTGCTTAGTCCCACTCCCTCCCCCAGTGTGGTAGGAGGGACTTGTTCTAGGGTCAGGCCTCACAAGATCAGGATGGCAGAGATTGGGTTCTGGAGTGAGGAGGATCTGGAGGCCAGGCACATTAGAGGGACGCTCTTTCCTTGAAATTTCTACATGCAAGGTAGGGAAGTAGGGGGGACTGAGCCCTCTAACTCTCCTGCCACCCTGGATGCTCAAATGAGCCCTTTCGTTGCAGTCATGTGAAAAGAAGATGGTCCCAAGTAATCCAGCCCCCTTAGAGGGACAATGGAAGGCCCACAGCTCAGTTGTCACAGGAAAGACTGTGAACATGGCCTTTCTTGTTTTTGCCTGGCCTGAAAAATAAAAACCTCTTTAGCCATCAAAACAAAACAAACAACAACAAAAACTTTTCCCAGAGCAGTGGGGCCTAGTAGCACTAGGCCTAGCACTATACAGTACTGAAGGAAGATTAGTTGAGGAATTCTTCTGAAAATAGGAAGAAAACAAAACAAAACAAAACTCCTCTAGGGGATTTTCTGGCCCTCTCTAGAGCTTGAAGGGACAACTTTTGATGCAAAAGAGAAGGGAAAAAAATATATTCTCCTCTGGCTGGGCACTCTGGATGGTATCTTTATCAGGGGCCAGATGATTCTCAAGTAGCCTCACCCAGACTAATGTTCAGGAAACACTGGCCCCAGGATAAGGGTCAGATGCTCAGGGTAGCATCCAAAGCCCTCCAACATCCAGCCCCTGCTCACTTCTTTGGCCTCTTGTCTTGACACTCTTTGCCTGAAAACATGCACCCCAGCAGCACAACAACCCCTCCCTCTGTTCTGCTTCTTTCTCCTGCCAACTATTACGCAATGGTTTTCTCCGTTTTAGCTCCATGTTGGGTTAGATACCACTTTTCTGGACCCTTCTAATGCCTTATACATAGGCCTATCATCGCCCTTATCTCAACCATGTCATAATTATTTATTTGGGTCTGTCTCTTTTAATAGATTGTGTGAACCTTGAGACTAGGGACCAGAGACGATTAACCTATGCACCTCCAGGATGGCTGGCCTAGAATACAGAAAGAAGGAAGCAAGAGAGGGTGGGAGGAAGAAAGAGAAGGACCATCATAGTTTCAGGCTCCAGAGAAGCAGGCACAAAGATGGGCTAAAACACACAAGAAATTTATTAAAGAAAACACCTGCGAGGAATTCTCCTCAAGACTGCAACATCAACTCGTACTTGAATTTCTAGCCTGGCAGGAGATTGCAGACATTTTGATCGTACCAGTTCTTGCAAATTCTAGAGCTGTCCAAGGAGGTCATGGTTTGTTGACATTTGTATTTCCAGTCTTGTTCAGTCCTTAACACACAGTGGGTGCTTACTACATTTTTTGCCAGTAAATGAGAATTTAAGACCCCTAACCCAATATAGTGTTGCCTTCCATGATGTAGCAACATCATCAACATAGCTTGTGAGGATTTTTTCTCTCTCCTTTGTTTTGGTTTATTTGCAAAGGTGCCCCCAAGCACCTGGTAACCAGTTAAACAAAGCATAGGACATTTACAAAAAGTCTTTCCTTCCCCACTCTAATCCCACGCCCCGAGGTCACCAGTGTTAAATTTGGTTTATATTCTTCCACATCATTCTTTATGCTCACACAAAAGTACACAAATGCATAGGTATTAGGGTTCTTGAGAGAAATAGAACCAATAAGATACATCTATATCTGCATATATATAAATACATTTATATCAGATACATATACACACACAGAGGTGGTTTATTTTAAGAAATTGGCTCACCCAATTGCAGGAGCTGGCAAGTTTGCAATCTCCTGCCAGGCTGGAAATTCAAATAAGAGTTGATATTGCAGTATTGAGCCCAAATTCCCCAGGGAGGCCAGGCAGTCTGGAAACTCAGGCAGGGTTTCTATGTTGCAGTTTTGAGGAGAATTCCTCCTCCTTCAGAGGAGGTTAGTCTTTTCCCTTAAGGCCTTCAACTGATTTGAGGCCCACCCACATTATGGAGGATAATCCACTTTACTCAGTGTCTACTGATTTAAATATTAATCACATCTAAAAAATATCTTCACAGTAAGATCTAGATGAGTTTGACTGAACGGGGCGCCATAGCCCAGCCAAATTGACCCATAAAATTAACCATCATAGCATATAAACAGATTATAGGAACTTTTTAGTTTGCTTTTCAGCCAAGTGGAATCAAACCATATGCTCTTCTGTGCAACTTGCTATCTTACAATAGTATACCATGTTATTATTAAGAATATAATATATTTATCTCATTGAGTTAATCCTTGTAGATCTTATTATTATATTGTTTTTAAGATTTTATCTATTGATTTTAGAGATAGAGAGAGTGAGTGGGGTAAGGAGTAGGGGGAGAGGGACAAGCAGACTCCAGGCTGAGCACAGACCAGAAGTGATGCTCAATCCCACGACCCTGAGATCATGACCTGAGCCAAAATCAAGAATTGGATGCTTAACTGACTGAGCTACCCAGGTGCCCTGGTCTTATTGTTTTAAAAAGTTGCGTAATACTCAACCATTTGTCCTTGGAGGGGATTGTTTCTAGTTATGACCAATGCAAAAAACATCTTTATATATCTATACTTACATATTGGTACATTTATTTCTGGAGGCTATAATCCTACAAATCGGGTAGCTGTGTCAAAAAGTATGCATGTCTTTGATTTTAATAGATCCTACCAAATTTCTTTTTAAATATGCTGTAGCAATTCTCCCTCTAGCCGGGAATTAAACCAAGTACACATTTCCATACATCATTGTCAAAATTAGTTCTACATTCCGCCTGATGTGTGGAAAATGGCATCCTGCTATTGTGTGTGTTTGAAATTTGTAACTGTGGTAAAATACACATATTGTAACAATATATACATGGCATATGTAACAATAATATATATATCATAAAATTTACCATCTGAAGCATTTTTTTAAAGATTTTATTTGTTCACTTGAGATACAGAGAGAGAAAGCGAGCAAGCAAGCATGAGTTGGGGGAGAGGGAGAAGCAGACTTGCTGCTGAGCAGGGAGCCCAACATGGGGCTCGATCCCAGAATCCAGAGATCATGACCTGAGCTGAAGGCAGGTACTTAACCATCTGAGCTACCCAGGAACCTCCATCTGAAGCACTTTTAAGTGTGTAGTTCAGTGGTGTTCAGTACATTGTTGTGCATTCAAACTCCAGAACTATTTTCACCTGCAAAACTGAAACTCTTGTACCCATTAAACATTTACTCACCATTACTCCCTCCCACCAGCCCCTGGCAACCATTCTATTACCTGGCTCTATGAATTTAACTACTCTGGCTAGATACCTTAGGTAGATAGAATCATGTGTAGTATTTGTCTTTTTTTTTTTTTTTGTGACCAGCTTATTTCCCCTAGCATAATGTCTTCAAGATTCACCCATATTGTAGAATGAGTCAGAATTTCCCTCCCAAATAATATTCCATTGCAGGTATCTACTACATTTATCTGTTCATCTGTCAACAGGCACTTAGGTTGTTTCCATCTTTCAGCTATTTTGAATAATGATGCTATGAACACAGGTGTGCAAATATCTCTTTGAGACCCTGCTTTTAATTCTTTTGGGTATATCTATCCCCACAAGTGGAATTGCTGGATTATATGTAATTCTATTTTTAATTTTTTGAGGAACCACCATTCTGTCCTCCAGAGTGGCTGTACCAATATACATTCCCACCAACAGTGCATGAGGGTTCCAGTTTCTCCACATCCTTGCCAACACCCGTTCTTTTCTCTGCCTTTTTTTTTTCAAAGATTTTATTTCTTTATTTATGAGAGAAAGAGTGTGTGCACACTGGGAGAGAAGCAGGTGGAGAGGGACAAGCAGAATCTATACTGAGTGTGGAGCCCGAGGTAGGGCTCAATCCCAGGACCCTGAGATCATGACCCGAGCAGAAATCAAGAGTCAGATCCTCAACCAACTGAGCCATCCAGGTGCCCCAACACCTGCTCTTTTCTGTTTCTTTGGTCATTTTCCTTGCCTATTTTAACTTTCATTTTAATATATAAACACATATATTTACTTAGATATTTATAATGCTATATTTATATATCTGCTATTTACATTTTCTTTTCTATGAATTTCCTCTTTCTAATTTATAATCTTCACCTTTTTTTCTGTTATGTGTCTTTTTCCAGTCAACATATAGAAGCCCTAAAATGTATGTATTCTAAAAGCCCTGTGTGTTGGGTTGAAATCTTAAATTGTCATTTTCTTTTGGTCATAAAGAGTTGATTATCAGCAATTTCATATAGTTTAACTGAATATTATGGATATTAATCCTTTATCTGCAATTTTGTTACAGTGATTTTCTCACAGCCTTTACCCTTTGAATTTTTATGGTGTCTTCTACCCCTGGAGAATTTTAATTGTCTCTATTACCAAATTTGTTTCATTTCCTTTATGCCTTCTGAGTTTCTTGTATCATAAGAAGGTCTTTCTACCTGAATATCATATAAATATTCTCCTAAATTTATTTCTAGAATGTTCATTTATTACACCTTTGCATTTTTAATTCATCTGCAATTCAAGAAATAGGGGTCTAATGTCATATTTTCCATGTAATAACCAATTATTCTACCATTTATTAAATAAGTCATCACTGAATTGAAATGCCACTTTTATTGTACCCTGTATTAAGTTTCCCTAAAATCTATTTCTTTCTTCTCTATTCCATTCCACTGATTTGTCTATTCTTATACAATTCCCTACTCTTTTGATTACACTAGCTTTATACTGAGTTATAAACATATTTTAAAGATTTTCTTTATACTGAGTTTTAATATCCATTAGGGCAAGACACCAGTGAGGTATTACTGGTCTTATTTTTCAAAGTTTTATTAGCAGCGATCACAGAGTTGTTGAGCTATCATTCTTCACACAAATCTACAGATACCCCTCGTCAACAGCTAAATCACTTACACATCTTAACATCTCCCTCAGCTCACAAAAGTAGTTGGGTTCCAGTTCCCTTTCGGAGACCAGTACCCAAAGCTTCAGCAAACGATTAGCTAGGAGGATGGAGCAAAGTGGGGGGAGGAAGAAGCAAGTCTCTCCAGAGACCCTCAGCATAGACCTACAGGTTGCTCTTAATTGTCCCCCACTGCCCTCAAGATGGATCTCCCAGGTAGAGGGGTAGTAAAGGACACTGGAAGGACAACAAAAACAAACTCCCTACTTCAGAGTTTTAGTTAGGAATGGGCTGGTTCTTAACAAATATTTAAATATTTGTTTAATATGTTTTAATGTTTAATTTGTTTTAATATGTTTAATTTGTTTAATATGGCGCCTGGGTGGCTCAGTGGGTTAAATGACCCCAAAATTGAAATAACAAGTCCTCTTCCTGTCAGTCAACAGCATCGCTTATCAAATAAAACCTGCGGAATCTCCAGTGTGGCAGTGGGATCTCAGCAAGTGGTAAGGGCACACTGCAAGCCAGTTAGCTGCATGCCCAATCGACAGTTGTCCCCGAGTGCCTACATCTGCAGGATGCCAGACCACCATGGGGATAAATCAAACACACCATGCCGGCTAACTCCAGTCTCCACACAAATTCCTGATGTAACTAAAGAAATGTACATGGTCCCACTTCCCCTGAAGTGAGGCCTACTTTGAACGGAAATCTTAAAAGTTCCTCTCTGATGGCCTTGCCCTAGCTCTGGGTGTCATTTCTGTGTTCTGTGTCTGCAGTGTGTACTAGCCATGTCACTCAAAGTCACTGGTGATAATTAGCCTCAATTCTTTTTGAAATAACATTATAAAATTGTAAAAGTAATCCATGAACTTGGTTTTAAAAAAAAAACCTTCAAGGGGCACCTGGATGGCTCAGTTGGTTGAATGTCTGACTTAGTTTTTGGCTCTGGTCGTGATCTCAGGGTCATGGGATCAAGGCCCGCTCCAGTTCCATGCTCAGCACGGAGTCTACTTGTCCCCCTCCCTCTGCACCTCCTTCCCCCTCTCTCTCTCAAATAAATGAATAAATAAAAATATTAAAAACCCCTTCAAATAGTAAAAATGGGCACAGAGCATAAAAATGGATATAGGAAAAGAAAATAGATATAGAAAGTCTCTCATTCTCACACACCCCAGCCCCCCAGTGTCCCCTTAACTCTTCTCATTTGTTACTTGCATGGAGAGAAACGTCCTGTAATGAACCAAGAATCCTGTCTGCGTAGATTTCTCATTATAAATTAATGCCCTGGTTTATTAAATTGCAAATTGGTTAAATTTCAGCCATGGGAAACCTGAAGGAATCAGGTGGGGGCATGGCCCTGCGCACTGGCCATGGAAGGGGTGTCTGGCAGCCCGCTTGCAGAGGCAGCTCGTTGTTCAGGGCATGACAGGGGACAAGAAACAGGGCTGGCAGGATGGGTCCAAGAAGCCAGCCCCCTGCCTAGAGGCTGGGGCTTGGAGTAGGTCACCTCCTTACTGGGCAATACTGCCTTGTGTGGATGCTGGGAGATAAACAGAGAAACCTCAAGAGCCCCAGGCAGAAGACAATCATTTAGGCTCCCCCCTCCTCCTGCTAGAAGTACTCAGGGAGGGAGACCACCAGAATGCCCTAACTTTCACCCTACCATCAGGAGTGCTGGTGGAAACCACCATGGGCAAAACTGCTGCAGAATAATTCCAAATTCAGTGTGTCCGATGGCTTCCTTTTGCCCTTCCAGATCCACTCAACCCTTTTCCACCCACTCTGTGCCCCAGCAAGCCTATGTCAACGGATTCCATCAATGGGCTCCTGTGTCCTCTGTCTTCCAGTAGCCTTTGGCCACCACTAAGAGATGGGGGGCTAGGAGGAGAGAGATCAGGGTATTTGTTTCCCTCAAATGCCTTCTTTCTGGGTCCCTGAGGGCTGGCTGGTTTCATTCCTGAGCCAAAAGCCATCACTCCTGTCAAGAGGCCCTCTTCACAGAATTCTCCCATGAGGTTCCAGTAACTGCTCCCTCCTTCTGCTCCTTCTGTCCTGTGGTTTCCCTGCACCCTGATATGCCTTTGTAAATAGTCTATTAAACTCATCTCAATTTACCCAATCTGAGGGTGCCATCTGTTTCCTGCCAGGACCTGGAATGATACAGATGGCTTGTCTGGCAGGGCCTATTGAGGGAGAGTCCAAGGACTCCTTATTGTTCTAAGCATAGGTGGGGCAGGCTGCAGATAGAAAGAGGTTACTACAGACACCTGGAATGAAGCCAGGAACTTGAATACTTTGGAGACAGGGACTCTGTCTTCTTGTCTTTTCAGCCCCAGTATTGGGCAGGGACTGTCGTCTTTTAGTAGGGGGATCTCTCAAAACAGGTTTTTTCCCTTTCTTCAGTTCAGGAATACATTTCTATCTTAGAAGGGTCCCCTTCTCTCTCTCTCTCTTTTTTTTAGAAGGGTCCCCTTCTCTAATGATGATGTCTAAGAGGTTACGCTTTGAATGATTTTCTGTTAAGATCAAAACAATCAGTGAATTCTTGAGCAGAAATTAGATGCCAACACTCAGAGAAGAACAGGCCCCAGGGTGGGGCTGAGTGGCTGAGGGTCTGCAACAGTGATAGAGGAAGAATATGCCCTCATAGGGAGGGATGGAGGGCTCTAAAGACCTCTTCTCCCATTCCACAACTTTGCTCAAGGCCAAAATTCTGGGCGAGGAAGAGGAGCTGATCTAGCTTAAGAGAAGCAGAAGAAAAACAAGAGCTCCCACCACTATGCAAAGGGCTTTCCATCTGCACACTTTGCAGCACAGAAATATTCTAACAGTTGTTAGAAGTTGTTAGTTGTTAGAAGATTATGTATATGCAGCCTTTTATCGTTTTTTGAAAGCCAGTGTACACCATGATCACAAGTCTCTTTTTTTTATTTTTTAAAAAGATTTTATTTATTTATTTATTTATCAGAGAGAGGGCACAAGCAGGGTCCCTGCTGAGCAAGGAGCCTGATGCAGGACTCCATCCCACGCCCCTGGGATCATGACCTGAGCTGAAGGTAGACACTTAACTGACTGACCCACCCAGCCGTCCCTCTCATATGTCTGTCTTGATAAAGACTAGAAGATACATGAAAATATTTACTCTATTAGGGTTATAGAATAAATTTCCCTTTTTTAGCTTTATTGAGTTATAATTGATATGCAAAAATTTCATACATTTACTGTATACATCTTGTTGGGTTTGTACATATGCATACACCTATGATACCATCACCACAATCGAAATACTAAACATATCCATCACCTTCAAAAATGTTCCTATGTTCTGGGGTTCCTGGGTGGCTCAATTGATTAAACATCTCACTCTTGATTTTGGCTCACGTCATGATCTCAGGGTTATGAGATTGAGCCCCACATCAGCCCCGCATGGAGCTGCTTGAGATTCTCTCTCTCCCTCTCCATCTGCAGACCCCACTCCCACTCATGCACTTTCACTCTTTAGAAAGAAGAAGTAGTAGTAGTAGTAGTTTCTTTAGTAGTTGTTCCTTGTGTTCTTTTGTGGTGTTTTTTGGTTCTTGGGTTGTTTTGTTTTGTTTTGTTTAAGAACATTTAATATGAGATCTATCCTCTTAATAAATTTAATTGTAGGTATTATATACAGTAATTATATAGTAGATTTGTAGAACTTACTCATCTTACATTTTGCATATTTTCTTCATTTGAAAATTGTTAAGCTCATAAAACTATTCTTAAAATAAAATGGAGGAAAAAACATAAAGCAAGTATTTATATCGGATTGGACAAGGTATTTTCTTTTTAGCCTCCTTTTCCTCATCTATATAATGAGATAAACTGTTTTCTATAGTCCATCCCAAATTTTACAGACTGTGGCTCTGAACTGTTAAAATGAGTCATTAAAATATGGATACAGAGAGAGATTTTGATTATTTTATCATTTCCATAAAAATCAAGAAATAGGTAGAATGATCTTGTCCCCATTGAGACTATGGTAACTGAAATTCTGTCTGTCCAGCCTGGTTTCCCATTTCTTCCTTTGTACTGCTTTGAAGATCCTATCCTTGATTCCACATGAACCTAGCATGGTGCCCTGCTTCCTCCTTGAGAGGCATTTGGTGGTCACATGGCCAAAGCAGAGCCAATCAGAACTTTCTCCCACATTTATACATGGATTGGGCAGCAAAGAAGGTCTTTTCCTCCTGAAGCTGTTAAATCTTCCTGCCCATTATTTGGGTGACTTTAGACAAATCATCTAACTTCTCTGCACCTCAATTTTCTCACATTAAATGAGGATGGTAATATAATCTCCCTCATAAGAACATGTGAAGAACAGATGATATAAGGTATGAGAAAGGTTGTTATAAACTTTAAAGTATATTGTAATATTAATTATTTTCATTTTTGAAACAAATTTTTTGAAATAAAATTTATTGAAAATTTCAATTTTATTGAAAATAAATCTGTTATTATTAAACATAAAGAAAATTATAGAACAAACTAGCCCATTATAAGTTGTTGGTCAGTCAGAAGGCATTAAGTCTTTCAAGGGTGTTTCCATTTTTTTTTTAAAGATTTTATTTATTTATTTGACAGAGAGATCACAAGCAGGCAGAGAGGCAGGCAGAGAGAGAGGAGGAAGCAGGCTCCCTGCTGAGCAGAGAGCCCAATGCGGGGCTCGATCCCAGGACCCTGAGATCATGACCTGAGCCAAAGGCAGTGGCTTAACCCACTGAGCCACCCAGGTGCCCCAGGGTGTTTCCATTTTTTAAAGGAACCCATTATATAAGGGCACCTGGGTGGCTCAGTTGGTTAAGCATCTGCCTATAGCTCAGGTCGTGATCCCAGGGTCCTGGGATTGAGCCCCGCATTGGGCTCTCTGCTCAGTGGGAGCCTGTTTCTCCCTCTCCCTGCCACTCCCCCTGCTTGTACTCTTGTTCTCTCTGTCAAATAAATAAATAAATAAATATTTAAAGGAATCCATTATATAAAGTACAAAAACAAGCTACAACAATCTATACTGTCAGAAGTTAGGATAGTGGTTAACCTTGCCAGTGAGGCTAGTGATCACAGGGGACATGAAGGGGTCTTCTAAGGGGTGTTGGTTGTGTCGTGTTTCTTGACCTGAGTTCTGTTTGCAGAGGAGTATTGTTAGTGAAAATTCATTGGCACGTATGCTTAAGATATGTGCTCTTTTCTGTGTATATGTTATACTTTAATAACAAGTTATAAAAACTTGAGGACTTCTATTTACAAGATGGAATAGACATACTTTTCTTTACTCTCCCCATAAGTACAACTAAAAACGCTGGACATTATATATGAATCAAACATAAAAAGATTCAGAGTGGAGTGAAGAAGGAAGACCTGCTAAGGACCTCAGTACTCAAGGAACAACATGGTTGTGAATTCTCTGGATTTTCTTTTCAACTCATATATTCCAGATTTGTAGCTCTAGAAGCTGACACCCAGAAATACAAACAAGTGCAGAAAAAGAAAGCCAACAAAACCTGTTCTTTCTGAGCCAAAAGATCAGGAAAGAACAGCATAGGAAGAGAAAACCTCTCAACAGTAACTGCTCTACTCCAGCTAAACACGCAGGAAAAGCTGTGGCCCCACTCCTACTCATACTATCAAAGGCCAAGTGGGGAACTCAGAATTCCACCCTTGCCAAGCTATAATGAGGTACCTCAACCTGCCCATTAAGATGGTATCAGAGGAGGCTACATATGAAGCCAGTTCTTTCTTCCTTGGTAAGAATGAGGAATGGTAATGAGGGTGGTAATGAGGAAACCATATGAGGAACCTCTACTTCCACCCTGTGTCCATTCCACTGAAGTAGTATCAGAAGAAGCCTACTGGAGAGTCAGGACTTTCACCATTGCTCAATGATATGGAGGACACCATCTCCCTGAAGTGCCAGTGTAGACCTAGTGGGGAGCCTAAGCTTCCATCCCACCCAGCAGTTATAAGGAGTCCCCTCCTTTCTACCTCCCCTCCCAGTCCAAAAGAGACTGAGTAGACTTCAGTGCTGACCTGGTAGTGATTATGGAAGGGGAGGAAACTCCTCTTCTCCTGTTAGAGTTGTATTTAAAAAACAGCTAAAACAGTAGGTTTAAATGAGATACAGATTCATAACATAATACCCAAAATGCCCAGGTTTCAATAAAAAAATCACTTGCAATACTAGGAATAAGGAAGATCTCAAGTTAAATGAGAAAAGATGCCAACACTGAGATGAAACACATGTTAAAATTATCTGACAAGGATTTTAAAGCAGCCACCATAAAAATAATGAGCAATTACAAATATACTTTATGCAAATGAAAAAATTAAAACTCTCAATAAAGAAATGAAAGACATAAAGAAAAATGAAGTGGAAATTTCAGAATGAAAAATAAAATAAACAAAATTTAATAACTCAGTGGATGGGCTCACCCGCAGAATAGAAGAGACAGAAGAAAGAATCTGTGAACTACAAGGTAGAGCGATAGAAATTATCCCAATCTGAACAACAGAAAGTACACTGAATAAACAAGCAGAGCCTCGGGGATATGTAAAGAACTCTCAAAAGTTAATATTTAAGAAACAAAACAAAACAATAATCCATTTAGGAAATGGATTACAAACATGAAGAGACATTTTACTGAAGAGGATATACAGATGGTAAATAAGCACACAAAAAGATGTTAACCTTTAGGGAAGTGCAAACTCATCAGAATAGCTGAAATTTAAAAATAGTGACATCAAATGCTGGCGAAGTTGCAGAGAAACTAGATCACTCATCTCTTGCGTGGGGGAGGGTGTGTAAAATGATACAGCCACCGTAGAAAACAATTTGGCAGTTTCCTAAAAAACTAAATATACACCTACCTTATGACCTAACACTTGTACTTCTGGACATTTATATGAGAGAAATGAAAACTTATGTTCCTACAAAAACCTGTATGTTAATGTTTATAGTAGCTTTATTTGTAACAGCCCCAAACTGGAACAATTCAGATGTCCTTCAGAAGGTGAATGGTTAAACTGTAGTTTATCCATACCATGAAATATCACTCAGCAATAAAAAGGAATATGCTATCAATACACACGACAACCTGGGTGGATTGCCAGAGGATGGTGTTGAGTGAATAAAGCTCACTCAAAGGGCTACATACTGTATGATTACCTTTATATAACTTTCTTGACCAAATCACAGAAATGGAAAACAAATTAGTAGTTGCCAGGGATTAAGGAGGAGTGGGATGGGAAGGAAATGGGTTAAGGCCATAAAAAGGCAACATGAGGGATCCTTGTGACAATAGAACTGTTTCATACCTTGACTGTATCAGTGTCAGTATCTTGGTTGTGATATTAAACTCTAGTTTTGTAAGATGTTACCTTTGGGGGAAAGTGAGTAAAGGATACATGGAATCTCTGTATTACTTTTTTGCAACTGCATTTAAATTTATAATGATCTCAAAATAAAATGTTTTATGTTTTTAAATGAGGCAAAGGGACCCCTCAAGAGTAGCAAACCTATAGGACTGAGAAAAGACGTCTAATAGTATGATTTGAGGCTTGGTGGCAAATCAGTAGAAGAGGGGGATAGATGCACCTTTTGCCACCTTTGTTAAAGTCAATCCTGGCACCAAATATAGAGAGATATTAATACAGACATACCTCGGAGATATTGCGGGTTTGGTTTCAGACCACTGCGGTAAGTCACAGTATCACAATAAAGTGAATCAAATGAAGTTTTTGGTTTGCCAATGCATATGGAAGTTTTATTTACACTATACTGTATTCTATTAAGTATGCAATGATAGCATCATCTAAAAAAACAATGTACATACGTCAGTTAAACACTTTATGGCTAAAAAATGCTAACCATCATCTGACCTTTCAACCAATCACAATCTTTTTGCTGATGGAGGGTCTTACTTCGATGGTGATGGCTGCTGACTTATCAGGGTGGTGGTTGCCGAAGGCTGGGGTGGCTGTGACAATTTCTTAAAATGAGAGAACAGTGAAGTGTGCCTCATCAATTGACTCTTCCTCTTATGAATGATTTCTCTGTAGCATGTGATGCTGTCTGATAGTATTTTACCCATAGGAGAACTTCTTTCAAAATTGGAATCAGTCCTCTCAAACCCTACCACTGCTTTATCAACTAAGTTTATGTAATATTCTAAGTCCTTTGTTGTCATTTCAACGGTCTTCATAGCATCTTCACCAGGAGTAGATTCCATTTCAACAAACCATTTTTTTGCTCATCCATAAGAAGCAACACCTCATTCATTAAAGTTTTATTGTGAGATTGCGACAATGCAGCCCCATCTTCAGACCCTGCTTCTCATTCTGGTTCTCTTGCTATTTCCACCACGTCTGCAGTTACTTTCTCCACTGAAGTCTTAAACCTCTCAAAATCATGGGGGTTGGAATCAACTTCTTCGAGACACCCCCCCCCCGTTAGTGTTGATATTTGGCCTCTTCCCATGAATCACAAATGTTGTTAGTGGAATCTAGAATGGTGAATCCTTTCCAGAAGTTTTGCAAATATACTTTTCTCAGACTCATCAGAGGAATCACTATCACTTTCGTAAATGATAAGACTTGAAAGTTGAAATGACTCCTTGATCAGCGGGTTGCCATATGGATGCTGTTCAAGCAGACATGAAAACAACATTAATCTTGTCCGTCTCCATCTGAGCTTTTGGGTGACCAGAGGCATTGTCAACGAGCAGTAATATTTTGAAACTTTTTTCTGAGCAGTGAGTCTCAACAGTGGGTTTGGAATATTTGTAAACTGTGTTATAAACAGATGTGCTGTCATCCCGGCTTTGTTGTTCCATTTGTGGAGCACAGGCAGAGTAGATTTAGCCTCATTCTAATGGCCCTAGGATTTTCAGAATGGTATGTGAGCACTGGCTTCAATTTAAAGTCACCAGCTGCATTTGAAGCTTTGAAGCCAGGCACTGACTTCTCTCTGCCTATGAAAGTCCTAGATGGCATTTTCTTCCAGTAGAAGCCTCTTTCATCTACATTGAAAATCTGTTGCTTAGTGTAGCCACCTCCATTAATTACCTCAGCTGGATCTTCTGGATAAGTAGCTGCAGCTTCTACATCAGCACTTGCTGCTTCACCAAGCACTTTGATGTTAAGAAGACGGCTTCTTTCCCTAAACCTCATGAACCAACCTCTGCTACCCTCAAACTTTGCTCCTGCAGCTTCCTCACTCTCTCAGTCTTGAGAGAATTGCAGAGACTTGGGGTCTTGCTCTGGATTAGGCTTTGGTTTAAGGGAATGTTGTGGCTAGTTTGATCTTTCCAGACCACTAAAGCTTACTCCTTATCAGCAGTGAAGTTGTTTTGCTTTCGTATCATTCTTATGTTCACTGGACGAGCACTTACAATTTCGTTCAAGAACTTTTGCTTTGCACTCACGACACGGCTAACTTGTTTGCCACAAGAGACCTAGCTTTTGGCCTATCTCACCTTTCGACATGCCTTCCTCCCAGAGCTTAACCATTTCTACCCTTTGATTGATTTATTGGTTTTTTTTTTTAAGATTTTATTTCTTTATTTGAGAGAGAGAACAGGAACTGGGAGGAGAGGAAGAAACAGGCTCCCCACCAAGCAGGGATCCCAATGTGGGGCTTGATCCCAGGACTCTGGCAGGCGAGAATTCTACCACTGAACCACCCATGCGATCCCAGGACTCTGGGATCATGACCTGAGCCGAAGGCAGATGCTTAACCAAATGAGCCACCCAAGTGCCCCTGATTGATTTATTCTTTTTAAAACATCTCTTTTTTAAATAAGTTCTACACACAACGTGGGGCATGAACTCTTGACTCTGAGATCAAGAGTTGCATATTCTACTGACTGAGCTAGCTGGGCACCCCTAGCCTTTGATTTAAAGTGAGAGATGTATAGGGGCACCTGGGTGGTTCAGTCGTTAAGCGTCTGCCTTTGGCTTGGGTCATGATCCCAGGGTCCTGAGATGGAGCCCCACCTAGGGATCCCTGCTCAGTGGGGAGCCTGCTTCTCCCTCTTCCTCTGCCTGCCCCTCCCTCTGCTTGTGCTCTCTCCCCCTCTCTCTGTCAAATAAATAAATAAAATTTATTTTTTAAAGATTGTATTTATTTATTTGACAGAGAGAAAGAGAGCCATCACAAGTAGGCAGAGCAACAGGCAGAGAGAGAGAGGGAAGCAGGCTTCCCGCTGAGCAGAGAGCCCGATGCGAGGCTTTATCCCAGGACCCTGAAATCATGACCTGAGCTGAAGGCAGAGGCTTAACCCACTGAGCCACCCAGGTGCCCCCAAATAAATAAATAAATAATTTTTTTTTTAAGTGAGAGGTGTGGGTCTCTTACTTGAATACTTAGAGACTGTTGTAGGGTTATCAATTGACCTAATTTCATTATTGCTGTAATTTAGGAAATAGGGAGGCCCTAAGAGAGTTAGAGAGATGGAAGAATGTCCAGTCAGTTGAGTAGTCAGAGCATACCCAGGAGTCGGATGCCCACGTGACTAAGCCACCCAGGTGCCCCTCTAAGATTTTTTTTAAATATTTTATTTATTTATTTGACAGTCAGAGATCACAAGTAGGCAGAGAGAGAGAGAGAGAGTGAGAGGAGGAAGCAGGCTCCCCAGCGAGCAGAGAGCCCGGTGTGGGGCTCGATCCCAGGACCCTGAGATCATGACCTGAGCCGAAGGCAGAGACATTAACCCACTGAGCCACCCAGGCGCCCCCTCCCAAGATGTTTTTACAAGAAAAAGCAGAATGGAGCATACATCATGTTAAAAGGAGAAAAGTGAGGGTGTGTTTTCACATACATTAAAAAAATCTCTGGCAGGTTATAGTGGCTGTTTAATTGGGGAGGAAGGGGACTGGGCAGCTGGGGCTGGCATTAGAGGGAGACCTTTCTTTATGTATCTGGTTATAGCTTTTATTTCTGAGCCATTTAGAACCACCAGCTATATATAATGTTAAATGCATGTTTTTTAAAGTTAAAACATTTTAAGAGAGGCTTAGGCTCAACAGAGTTAGGAAAACACATGATCTTTGTAACATTACCCAACCCACTTCCCACTGGCTCAGTTTTCTTTGCTGTGTGGGACCAGGCTGTCAGTATGGAAAGGACACCTTCCCCCCACCCAGGTTTAGATTTTGTATCCCGAGCACTATCCTTTCTTGGAGCCACCACTTACCTTTCCTGCCCCAGCTCCCTGGGGAAAATTTAAGGGCTGTTTTCCCAGAGGCCACAAAGGCTTTCCAGCTGCACCAGGGCCCCTGCTGGTAGCTGAGATTCCCCTGGGACAAGACAATCTGAGGGTCCTGCTAACCACCAGGCCCTAACCATTTGGGAAAACTTGAGTTCAAATAACCCAACCAGTCCCGTCCTACAGATCTGGATCCGACTTAAGCAGGGCTGAGAATGAACTGGGATGTATCAGTGCTACTTGTTTACATTTGGAGTCCCTTCTGACTGTTCAGTGCCTGTGGGCTACCGGTTGTTATGTCGTTTGGCTATCATCTCTGTCCCCAGCTACTTCTCTCACTTCAGTCCCCACCACCCTACTATTCTGGGCTTCCTCCCCTGATTCTACCTGTTGCTGCTGATTATCTTCCGGTATCAGACAGGAGCCCATCAAGAAACAGATGGCATGCTCAAATTGGGTAATTTGAGAAGAGTTTAATAAGAGATTATTTATAAAAAGCGTGGGCAGGGTCTAGAGAAACCACAAGGGATAGGGCAATACCCAGGGGCAAGAAGAGGGGATCAGCAGCAGAGAGGGATGGGTGGAGAGGGCTGGGCAGGAGCTGAGACTTGTGGTTGATTAAAGGAGGCAGCCAGCTCACTATGACTCATCAGGGAGGGAGTCTGGGAAATTAAAAACCCCAGCTTCAGTCTCCTTCCTTCCATCTCCTACAGGTATCCCATTTTCAAACCCAATGGAGGGCACAGGAGCCCAATGATTCTATCCATAGAGGTCAGCATCCCGGGCAGAGCATGGGGAGAAAGGTGGAGAGTGGATCTGGAGGGACAAATGGAATACGTCTAGCACCTCTCCCATAATATTTTGGAAAAATCATCACGGAAAAATTTTAAACATATAAAAAAAAGTAGAGAGAATAATAATATAATGAACACCATGTACCCATCATCCAATTTCAACAATTATCAACGTAAAGCCAATCTCACTTTATCTGTATCCCCACTCACTCTGCCCTCTTACTATTTTTCAGCAAATGCCAGGCATCATATCATTTCTTCTTTCAATAATTCATATGCATCTCTAAAAGATAAGGATTCTCTTAAACCACAAAACCATTAGCAAAAATAATAAGTAAAATAATTCCTTAATATCCAGTCAGTGTCAGACTTCCAGTTGTCCAGTAAGTATCATACATGGCTTTTTAAAAAAATTTGTTTGCTTGAATCAAGATCCCAATAAGGGGTAATCTTTGCAACTGGTTGACGTCCTTTGAGTCTCTTTTAGATCTATAGCTTCCCCCTCCATCATTTTTCTTTTTCTTGCACCTTATTTACTGAAGAACACAAGACATTTGTCCTGTAGCATATCCCACAGTCGGGATTTTGCTGTTTGTTTTCCATATTCTAATTTAACATGCCCTCTCCTCTGTGTTTCCTATAAGCTTATACTTGGCTCCAGAGGCTTAATCAGATTCAGGTCCAATTTTTATTACTACTTCATAGACAGATGATGATGTATTCTTCCTTCAGGAAACACAAAAATTCTCACTGACAATTCTTATGATGGTAATAGCCATAATGATTGATGCTTACATCCATTAATTTATTAGAGATTACAAAATGATGATATGCAAATATATTCCTGTTCTTGTGTTAGTAATTTTGCATCTTGGTTTGTTTTTTTTTTCTGATTCATAATACTTCATGGAACTCACGAAGCCACCTGTGTTGCCCTAATGCATCCTTTTTAACGGCTGCATAACTTTTGTGGCATGGACATACTATCATTTATTCAACCATTCTCCTTTTGGCAGGCTTTTACTTGGTATCCGGTTTTGGGGTTTTTTTTTGTTTTGTTTTTTTTTTGCAACTATGAGCAATGCTGCAATGAAACATCCTTTTACACATACTCTTACTTCCTAGTACTTTCATTCCTACTGAATAAATTCCTTGGAGAAGAGTTCTTGGGGAAATGAAATTTGTTAATTTTAACAGTTGTTACCAGATTACTTTCTGGAATGGCTGTAATACTTCAATGTCCACCAGCAATGTGCAAGAGTACTTTTTAATCTATATCCCCACCAGCTATAGGTACTAACCTCTTTTGTAATTTTTGCCAGATTATGGGTATAAACAATGTCTCATTGCTTCCTTCTCTGGAGCCAAACTTCTGGGTTTATATTCTGATTCAGCCACTTACTATATGTATTACCTTGGTCAAATTAACTTCTCTAGGGGCGCCTGGGTGGCTCAGTGGGTTAAAGCCTCTGTCTTCAGCTCAGGTCATGCCCTCAGGGTCCTGGGATTGGGAGCCTGCTTCCCCCCTCTCTCTCTGCCTGCCTCTCTGCCTGCTTATCATCTCTGTCTGTCAAATAAATAAATAAAATCTTTAAAAAAAATTAACTTCTCTGGATCTCAGTTTCCTTATCTGTAAAATGGGGATGATGATAATAACATGTTGTAACTTAACATGTTGCCTTAACATGTTTTTTTTTTTAAGATTTTCTTTATTATTTATTTGACAGACAGAGATCACAAGTAGGCAGAGAGGTAGGCAGAGAGAGAGAGGAAGGGAAGCAGGCTCCCTGCTGAGCAGAGAGCCCCATGCGGGACTTGATCCCAGGACCCCGGGACCATGACCTGAGCCGAAGGCAGAGGCTTTAACCCACTGAGCCACCCAGGTGCCCCGTTGACTTAACATCTTGTAAGGATTAAGTGAGTTAACATATGTGAAGTGCTTAGGACAGTGTCTGGTCTACTGCATATGCTTATTATTTTTCTGTCTATGTTAACTTTCTCCCTTTTATTGCTTAGAGCTTTGTGGTATATCACGTCAATTCCTCTGCTGCCAGCACCTTAGCATCCTGAGTCCCCTGTTCTTTTATACTCCCACCATTGCAAAGCCCACTCTCCTCTCCTCTTACCTGGGCTGCTAGATGCAATCGTGTAGACAATGCCATTAGAAATTCAGACTCTTTCCTCAGCGGGTCCCGAGCACTGATCAGAAATCTATGTGTCTTTGAGACCATTGCTTCTCCCCTCCCCCAAGCAGGAATTCTGAATTATCACTACACTTTCTGATCCTCTACCCCACTAACATTTTAGCAGACAACTCTGAAGCTCTTACCCATAACCTTACAGAGTAGATGTGTTAGACTGACTTGTTAAACACACATTTCAGTGTGTACAGTCTAGAAAGATAAAGGGCTCCTTTGCAGCCCTGGTTTTGGATGGGATTTCAGTTATACCAGTTAGAAGCGTTGATGCATCAGATAGATAGTGGCATTCTCTCACAGTGAAAAATAATTTCTTCAGATTGCTTTAAAATACTGTTTTGATGACACAGACCTAGTGGAATATACCCTTAGGACAAAGCACTCTTAAAAAAATCTTAAACTGAAACACCTGGGTCGCTCAGTTGGTTAAGTGTCTGCCTTCCACTCAGGTCATGATCCTGGGGTTCCGGAATCGAGTCCTGCATCAGGCTTCCTGCTCAGTGGGGCGTCTGCTTCTCCCTCTCCCTCTGCCTCTCCCCATGCTTGTGCACTCGTGCGTGCTCTCTCTCTCGCTCTCTCTCTGACAAATAAATAAAAAAATCTTTTTAAAAATTCTTAAACTAATTTCAGTAGTCTTAGTGATATTAATATTGCTATTTTCATACACACACCACACACACAGTACAAGCCTAATTAATAATTATGCTAATGTTGTTAGAATGAAGATTTTTCACTAAACACAAAAGAGAGAAGCTAGTATGAAAGCAAATAAATTAAGTATAAACACTTTAATTGTAAATCCAAGTTGGAAATATCAACATAAACTCATGATTTAGGTTTTTTTAAAATTACATATCTTAGCTTTGTACACTGACAAAGGCTTAGCTACAGTGGTGACGCAGTAGCATTCACAAACTAGTACCAGTAGTACCAGCATGGTGGCCTTTAAATACCATTTTCACCTGAAGAAAAAAGGCTTCTGGGGCACCTGCTTTACCCTCTCTCTCTGCCTACTTGTGATCTCTCTGTGTGTCAAATAAATAAAATCTTTAAAAAAAAATTAAAGGAAACAGGACTTCTTAGAGAAATGGCTGATTCCACTTAGAGGTAGGAGGTGTACAAAATAAGCAAAGGAACTATCAGTGACAACTGAGGTTGTATCAGAAGGACGCAGAAACCAACTTGAGGGAACTCCCACTGGTTTAAATGAGATAATTTGAGTATTGAAAAAAATAAGTATTGCAAGTGATTGATAAACATCAATTTTTTAAATTTATGAGTTCACAATGCTACTAAAAAATTATACAAAACCCCAGAAAGCTCATTTGTCATCATTGGAGGTTGCTAGACCACCAATTCATTGTTTGGGAAAAGTGGTTTTTAAAATAAGGTAAAGAGGGCCTCCTGGGTGGCTCAGTGGGTTAAGCCTCTGCCTTCGACTCAAGACATGGTCTCAGGGTCCTGGAATCAAGCCCTGTGTTGGGCTTTCTGCTCAGCGGGGACCCTGCTTCCTTCTCTCTCTGCCTGCCTCTCTGCCTACTTGTGATCTCTTTCTCTGTCAAATAAATAAATAAAATCTTTAAAAAAAAATAAAAATAGGGGCACCTGGGTGGCTCAGTGGGTTAAAGCCTCTGCCTTCAGCTCAGGTCATGATCCCAGGGTCCTGGGATAGAGTCCTGCATCGGGCTTTCTGCTCAGCAGGGAGCCTGCTTCCTCCTCTCTCTCTGCCTGCCTCTCTGCCTACTTGTGATCTTTGTCTGTCAAATAAATAAATAAAATCTTAAAAAAAAAATAAAGAAAAATAAATAAAAATAAAATAAGAGAAAGAATCAAACATTTATCCTGCCTTTTCTGTATATTAACTGAATTTTTAGGTAACCAACTAGTTGATGAAGAATCTTCTTTTTAGAATTCCAACTAATATGCAGAATAATGATAAAATAAGAATAATACCATTTTTCAGGTCTTAATAAAATGATGAATCTTAGTGATGATCATCAATGGCTGCTAAAACCATTAGGGGAAAGATTGGTAGGAAACGTTATAATGGATGAATCAGGCTGACACCACCTAATCTTACTCATCAATTTTAGCATCACTACAAGAGAGACAAAACACATTATCTACCTCTTGATGTGATGTGATGGAATGGGAGGTACATACCATCACCTATTAAATATTTTGCCTATGAAAAACCATTTATCTAATCAAACATTTCTATATAAATACCAATTATCAGGAAACACAAGAAACAGAGAATGAGTTAAATGACACCTGGCAGAAGCCATCAACCAAATCCAGAATATAATACATCCTGCAGGATAAATGATCCAGTTGGTCCAAAAAATCAATGGTGTGGGGGGAAAAGGAAGTAGAGCTGTTAGAGAATAAAAGAAATGTAAGATCTATAATAACCAATACAATATATGAACCTTGCTTGGATCCTAATGTGAACAAACTACCTGAAAATGTTATCTTTGTGAGAACTGAGAGACTTTGAATATAGCCTGGGATGAGATGGTATTAAGGAATTATTGTTCATTTTCTAAATGTAATAGTGGTGTCATGTTAATATTATTTTCAATGTCCTCATTAGGTAGAGATCCTTACTGAACATTTATGGATAAAATTACATGGTCTGGGTTTCACTTTAAAATACTCCAACAGGGGGACCTGGGTGGCTTAGTGGGTTAAAGCCTCTGCCTTCAGCTCAGGTCGTGATCTCAGGGTCCTGGGATCGAGCCCCGCATCGGGCTTTCTGCTCGGCAGGGAGCCTGCTTCTCTTCCTCTCTCTCTGCCCACTTATGATCTCTGTCTGTCAAATAAATAAATAAAATCTTTAAATAAAATAAAATACTCCAACACAAGATACTGGGGTGGTGGTTAAATAGAAAAAGATTGGCAAAATATTGTTAACTATTGAAGCTGAGTGATGAGTACCTGGAGGGTCTATATATGATCATATCTGCTTTTGTGTATGTTTAAAACTTTCCATAATACAAAGTTTTTAGGGGCACCTGACTGGCTCACTAGACAGTGCATGCGACTCTTGATCTCAGAGTCATAAGTTTGAGCCCCACACTGGGCATAGAGATTACTTTAAAAAAATAAAATAAGGGGCGCCTGGGTGGCTCAGTGGGTTAAGCCTCTGCCTTCAGCTCAGGTCATGATCTCAGGGTCCTGGGATCGAGCCCCGCTTCGGGTTCTCTGCTCAGCAGGGAGCCTGCTTCCTCCTCTCTCTCTCTCTGCTTGCCTCTCTGCCTACTTGTGATTTCTCTCTATCAAAAAAAATAAATAAAATCTTTAAAAAATAAATAAAATAAAATAAAATAAAATGCTTTAAAAAGTAAATATTCCTTAGGGGTGCCTAGGTGGCTCAGTGGGTTAGAGCCTCTGCCTTCACCTCAGGTCATGATCTCAGGGTTCTGTGATCGAGCCCCGAATCGGGCTCTCTGCTCAACGGGGAGCCTGCTTCCCCGTCTCGCTCTCTGCCTGCTGCTCTGCCTACTTGTGATCCCTCTTTCTCTCTGTCAAATAAATAAATAAAATCTTTTTAAAAAAAAACTAAACATTCCTTAAAGACAAGGAAAAACCAAGAAAATGTCACAGATGGTAAACTAATGAGACATGACCAAATGCAGTGTGGTATCCTGAATCAGATTTTGTAAAAGAAAAAGGGAAATCCAAATTAATGTTTGGTGTTTAGTTAAAAGTATTGTACCAGGCGTGCCTGGGTGGCTCCATCAGTTGAGTGTCCAACTCTTGGTTTTGGCTCAGGTCATAATCTCAGGGTCGTGGGATCGAGCCCCATGTAAGACTCCATGCACAGTGGGGAGTCTGCTTGAAGATTCTCTCCACATGCCCCCCCAACAAATAAATCTTTTAAAAAAGTATTATACCAATGTTCATTTCTTATTTTTGATAAATGTAACAATGTCATCTTAGCCCATTCAGGCTCCTATAACAAAATACCACAGACTGAGTAGCTTATAAGCAACAGAAATTTATCTCTTGCAGTTCTGGAGGCTGGAAATCCAAGATGAAGGCGCCATCATGGTCAGGGCCCTCCTCCAAGTTCACAGCTGTTTTCTTCTCATTGTGTCCTCTTGGCAGAGGGGGCTAGGGATCTTTCTGAAGATATATATGTATAATATAGCATTAATCCCATTCATGAGAGCTCCACCGTCATGGCTAAAACACCTTCAAATACCATCCAACTTTAGGGATTAGGATTTCAACATATGAATTTTGAGGGGCACAAACATTTGTACCATAGCAATGTTTATGTAAGATGTTAATATTAGAGAAAGTGGGTGAAGAGCATACGGGAATATTCTGTACTATCTCTGCAACTCTTCTGGAAATCTAAATTTATTTAAAAACTAAATGTGAGGGGTGTGTGGGTGGCTCAGTGGGTTAAGCCTCTGTCTTCGGCTCAACTCATGATCTCAGGGTCCTGGGATCGAGCCCTGCATGGGGCTCCCTGCTCAGCAGGGAGCCTGCTTCCCCTCCCCCTCTGCCTGCCTCTCTGCCTACTTGTGATCTCTCTCTTTGTGTCAAATAAATAAAATCTTTTTTAAAAAAACTTTAAAAACACTAAATGTTAAAAGTCAGTAAATGTTATTAATCTCTACACACAAATTTTCTTAAAGTGAACTAATAACATCTAAGAAAAATACTTTTGTGTGTATTATTGGCTTTAAAGAGTCCTCCAAAGATGAGGAGAATAGCATACTTATACTACCGCCATGTTTTTTCACCTCTAGGATATCCAGAATTTGGTTGGCTATATTATGACTTCTATTTATATCAACATAATATATATAACATTTATATTCTGTTCTCTTTCTATAGTTGTTTTAGCCTTTAATGGACCTAGTGATCACTCCTAGTCATTTGTATTATTATATCTGTTGGTAGAAATTTATCAGACAGTTTTATCTTCAAGAAAGGCTCTTGAGAACTATAAAGCCATCTGTTTGTGCCATTATACTTGGATGACAGTCTGCTCACCACACATTCTCTTTCTCTGAAGACTTAGTAGGCATTACTCCTCCATCTTCTAATGTTGGATACTATTATAGAAAGGCTGGAAGCCAAATGAATTTTTTCCCATTCACAAGTAACTTGGTTTATTTGCAGGGATTCTCATGGGATTCCCTTTTTATTTCTGAAATCCATTAGCTTCATCAGGATATGTGTTGACAATAGTTGTTCTATATCAATTTACCTGGAATAGGTTTGTTTTCCAAGCTAAAATTCAAGTCTTATTTCCGGAAGCACTCTTGAATCATATATTTGAACATTTTTGTTGATGTTGCTATTCCATTTAATTTATTCTCTTATTCAGAAACACCAATCATACATGTGGTAGATTTTTGTTCTTTATATATGTCATTTTCTCTTTAATCCTTTTAAATATATATATATATATATATATATATTTTTTTTTAGAGAGAAAGCAAGAGTGCTCATGAGTAGGGGGGAGGAGCAGAGGGAGAGGGAGAGAATGAATCTAAAGCAGGCTCAACCCTCAGTGTGGAGCTGGATGCACAGCTCCATATCACGACCCTAAGATCATGACCTGAGCCGAAATCAAGGGCTGGACTCTTAATCAACTGAGCCACGGGGGTGCCCTAATCCTTTTAAACTTCTGAAAACTACTTGTTATATTCTCATTCATTTTGTTCACTTTTCTCAAATCTTCCTTTCATGTCCATGGCTTTTTTTTTTTCTTAAAGAAATATCTCTTTTTTTTTTTTTATGTTTATAACATGACCTTCATTTCTCCTTTATATGTTTTCTCCAGGGCGCCTGGGTGGCTCAGTGGGTTAAGCCGCTGCCTTCGGCTCAGGTCATGATCTCAGGGTCCTGGGATCGAGTCCCGCATCGGGCTCTCTGCTCAGCAGGGAGCCTGCTTCCCTCTCTCTCTCTCTGCCTGCCTCTCCGTCTACTTGTGATCTCTCTCTGTCAAATAAATAAATAAAATCTTTAAAATAAATAAATAAATAAATAATATATATGTTTTCTCCATTTCTTTTCTGAATTCTGGTAGCTCATTTCTTAGTTTTTTATCTTATTCTTTCTTGAGCTATTTTATCTGTGTTTAAGTTCCTTATTCACATTTTATGCTTTTATTAAGTTTTTTGCATTCCTGTATAAATATTTGGTCATGATTTTCATTTTTTTCCTTGGTAAATTATTTCTGATGTTTGCCCTTTTGCCTTCTTTTGGTTGTGCTCTTTTATTCTTGAGGACATTTTTGTACAGTTCCTATACTGGTTCCTTTTTGTTATTACTAATATTTCAGTGACGATTGATTGATTTTCCTAGAACACCATGTTGTGGAAGGCAGAAAGGACAAGGTTGAACAACAAAACCTCATCTTGTTTCAGAGTGTAGAGCCCCTCAAGGTATAAGATAACCTAGGTTTAAAAAAAAAAAAACACCTCACAGGATGAGTTCAATAGTAGAACAATGATGACAGAGGAAAGTGTTATTAAACTTAAATGTATATCAATATTACATTTAAATGTTTATCATATGTGCTCAATCTGAACAACCCAGAAAACAAAAATTGAAAAAAATGAACAGAGTTTCAAGAAATGTGGAACAATGATAAAAGGGCTAGTATTCATGTCATCTGAGCTCTAAAAGGAAAGGAGAAAAGTGTAGTACTGAAAAAAAATAATAGAAGACAGGGCACCTGGGTGGCTCAGTTGTTGGGAATCTGACTTCAGCTCAAGTCATGATCCCAGGGTCCTGAAATCAAGCCCCGCAACAGGGTCCCTGCTTGGCGGGAAGCCTGCTTCTCCTTCTCCCACTCCTTCTGCTTGTACTCCCTCTCTTGCTGTTTCTCTGTGTCAAATAAATACATAAAATCTTAAAAAACAATAATAGAAGACATAGTGACTGAAGACCTCTCCAATTTGGTGAAATACCTAAACCTCCAGATTCAAGAAGCTTGATGAATCTCAATCAAGAGAAATAAACAGGGGCGCCTGGGTGGCTCAGTGGGTTAAAGCCTCCGCCTCGGGTCATGATCCCAGGGTCCTGGGATCGAGCCCCGCATAGGGGCTCTCTGCTCAGCGGGGAGCCTGCTTCCCTTCCTCTCTCTGTCTGCCTCCCCGTCTACTTGTAATCTCTGTCTGTCAAATAAATAAATAAAATCTTGAAAAAAAAAGATAAACAAACCAAAAAAACCCTATACCCAGATACATCATAATCAAACTGCTGAAAACTAAAGACAAAAAATCTTGAAAGCGAAGTAAAATAGTATATTACCTACAGGGGAATAACTATTTGCATGACTGCAGATTTCTTATCAGAAACCATGGAGATAAGAAGAAGGTGACACAAAGCTTCTGTTTTTGTTTTTGTTTTTAAGTCAACACAGGGGTACCTGGGTGGCTCAGTCGGTTAAGTGTCTGCCTTTGGCTCAGCTCATGATCTCAGGATCCGGGGATTGAGTCCCATGTCAGGCTCCCTGCTCAGTGGAGAGTCTACTTCTCCCTGTCCTTCAACCCTTCCCTACCCCCCTGCTTGTGCACTCTCTCTCTCTCTCAAATAAATAAAATAAATAAAATCTTTTTAAAAAGTCAACACAGAATTTTATATCCAAGGGCACCTGGGGACTCAGTCAGAGGAGCATGTGACTCTTGATCTTGGGGTTGTGAGTTCAAGCCCCATGTAGGCTGTAGAGATTACTTAAATAAATAAAACTTTTTAAAAAAAGGATTTTACACCCAGTGAAAATACCCCTCAGGAATCAAGCTGAAACAATGACATGCTCAGGCAAACTAAAAGAAGTCATTGCCAGCATAACTGTTCTAAAAGAATTGCTAAAGGAAGTTCTTCAGATAGAGGAGGAATAATAACAGAAGGAAATTTGGACCATCAGGACTGAAGGAAGAACAATAGAAATGGTAAATATCTGGGTAAATAAAAAATAAAATAGACCAGTCTTCTTCTCTCAAAGTCTTTAAGTTTAATGATTCAGAGCAAGAATTATATAATTGTTTGGTGGGGTTTTCACTGTATGTAGACGTAGTGTATAAGACAAGTATAACACAAAAGGAGGGTAGAGGGACCTATCTGACAATAAGATTTATACATTCTACTTGAAGTAGTAAAATACTTTTTTTAAAGATTTTATTTATTTATTTGAGAGAGAGAGCATGAGCGAGGGGAAGGGGCAAAGGGAAAGGGAGCAGCACACTCCCCACTGAGCAGGGAGCCCAATGCTGGGGCTTGATCCCAGGACCCTGGGATCATGTCCTGAGCTAAAGGCAGATGCTTAACCAGCTCAGCCACCCAGGTGTCCTGAAGTATTAATTCAAAGTACTCAAAGAGTTGAGTATGTATATCGTAATTCCAAGAGCAACCACTTAACAAACGAAAACAAGCAAAACTATACAGAGTTCAAAAACATAATAGAATCAATGTGATACATATATTAATAAAAGAAAGAACAAGAACCATATGATATTCTCAGTAGGTGCTGAAAAAGCATTTGACAAAGTAAAGCATCCTTTCTTGATCAAAACTCTTCAAAGTGTCGGAATATAGAGTACATACCTCAATATCATCAAAGCCGTCTATGAAAAGCCCGCAGCAAATATCATCCTCAATGGAGAAAAACTAAGAGCTTTTCCACTAAGGTCAGGAACATGGCAGGGATGTCCATTATCATCACTACTATTCAACATAGTACTAAAAGTCCTAGCCTCAGCAATCAGGCAACAAAAAGAAATTAAAGGCTTCCAAATCGGCAAGGAAGAAGTCAAACTATCATTCTTTGCAGATGATATGATACTTCATGTGGAAAACCCCGAAGACTCCACTCCAAATCTGCTAGAACTCATACAGGAATTCAGTAAAGTGTTAGGATATAAAATAAATGAGCAGAAATCAGTTGCATTTCTATACACCAACAACAAAACAGAAGAAAGAGAAATTAAGAAGTTGATCTCATTTATAATTGCACCCAAAACCATAAGATATCTAGGAATAAACCTAACCAAAGAGGGCGCCTGGGTGGCTCAGTGGGTTAAGCCGCTGCCTTCGGCTCAGGTCATGATCCCAGGGTCCTGGGATCGAGTCCCGCATCGGGCTCTCTGCTCAGCAGAGAGCCTGCTTCCCTCTCTCTCTCTCTGCCCGCCTGCCTCTCTGTCTACTTGTGATCTCTGTCAAATAAGTAAATAAAAAATCTTTAAAAAAAAAAAAACCTAACCAAAGAGGCAAAGAATCTGTACTCAGAAAACTATAAAGTACTCATGAAAGAAATTGAGGAAGACACAAAGAAATGGAAAAATGTTTCATGTTCATGGATTGGAAGAACAAATATTGTGAAAATGCCTATGCTACCTAAAGCAATCTACATGTTTAATGCAATCCCTATCAAAATCCCATCCATTTTTTTCAAAGAAATGGAACAAATAATCCTAAAATTTATATGGAACCAGAAAAGACCTTGAATAGCCAGAGGAATGTTGAAAAAGAAAGCCAAAGTTGGTGGCATCACGATTCCAGACTTCAAGCTCTATTACAAAGCTGTCATCATCAAGACAGTATGGTACTGGCACAAAAACAGACACATAGATCAACGGGACAGAATAGAGAGCCCAGAAATAGACCCTCAAGTCTATGGTCACCTAATCTTTGACAAAGCAGGAAAGAATGTCCAGTGGAAAAAAGACAGTCTCTTCAACAAATGGTATTGGGAAAATTGGACAGCCACATGCAGAAAAATGAAACTGGACCATTTCCTTACACCACACACAAAAATAGACTCCAAATGTATGAAAGACCTCAGTGTGAGAAAGGAATCCATCAAAATCCTTGAGAACACAGGTAGCAACCTCTTTGACCTCAGCTGCAGCAACTTCTTCCTAGAAACATCGCCAAAGGCAAGGGAAGTAAGGGCAAGCATGAACTATTGGGACTTCATCAAGATCAAAAGCTTTTGCACAGCAAAGGAAACAGTCAACAAAACCAAAAGACAACTGACAGAATAGGAGAAGATATTTGCAAACAAGTATCAGATAAAGAAAGGGCTAGTATCCAAAATCTATAAAGAACTTATCAAACTCAACACCCAAAAAACAAATAATCCAGTCAAGAAATGGGCAGAGGACATGAACAGACATTTCTGCAAAGAAGACATCCAGATGGCTAACAGACACATGAAAAAGTGCTCCACATCACTCGGCATCAGGAAAATACAAATCAAAACCACAATGAGATACCACCTCACACCAGTCAGAATAGCTAAAATTAACAAGTCAGAAAACAACAGATGCTGGCGAGGATGCGGAGAAAGGGGAACCCTCCTACACTGTTGGTGGGAATGCAAGCTGGTACAGTCACTCTGGAAAATAGCATGGAGGTTCCTCAAAAAGTTGAAAATAGAGCTACCCTACGACACAGCAATTGCACTACTGGGTATTTACCCTGAAGATACAAATGTAGTGATCTGAAGGGGCACGTGCACCCGAATGTTTATAGCAGCAATGTCCAGTCCACATTAGCCAAACTATGTAAAGAATCTAGATGTCCATCAACAGATGAATGGATAAAGAAGATATGGTATATATATACAATGGAATACTATGCAGCCATCAAAAGAAATGAAATCTTGCCATTTGCAATGACGTGGATGGAACTAGAGGGTATTATGCTGAGTGAAATAAATCAATCAGAGAAAGACAGTTATCATATGATCTCCCCAATACAACGAATTTGAGAGGCAAAGTGGGGGACTTAGGGGGTAGGGAAGGAAAAAATGAAACAAGATGGGATCAGGAGGGAGACAAACCATAAGAGACTCTTAATCTCACAAAACAAACTGAGGGTTGCTGGGGCGGGTGGGGGGGTGGGCAGTATGGAGAGGGTGGTTGGGTTATGGACATTGGGGAGGGTATGTGCTATGGTGAGTGCTGTGAAGTGTCTAAGCCTGATGATTCATAGACCTATACCCCTGAGGCAAATAATACATTATATGTTAAAAAAAAAGTGGTTAAGAGAAAACCTTGGTAATCAGAATTATGTCAACATTACAATAACACCATTAGAAAGGCTGCCATTTAGTTGCTAATTTAACTCAGTTATTGACTTTATAAGTGTATGGGTGATAGCTGTTGAGTATGGCTATATAAAGTGTAAGTTTTGTTTTTGGTGATAAACAACTTAACACAGCAATAAAAAGTAATATTTTTAGGAAAACAAAAGAAACATAATAGATAGGGGTGCCTGGGTGGCTCAGTGGCTTAAAGCCTCTGCCCTCAGCTCAAGTCATGATCCCAGCGTCCTGGGATCAAGCCCCACATCGGGCTCTCTGCTCAGCAGGGAGCTTGCTTCCCCCCCTACCCCGCCCCCACCTGCCTCTCTGTCTACTTGTGATCTCCGTCTGTCAAATAAATAAATAAAATCTTTTTAAAAAGTAGATGAATTTAAATTAAAATGAAATGAAAAAAATGTTCAAATAATGCAAAAGTTGTAGGAAATAGAAACAGAATAACAAAAAACGGAATGATCAAATGGATAATAAATAATAAAATAATAAATCTAAATGCAAGCATATTAACAACTGCACTAAATGTAAATGGTCTACACACACCAATAAAAAGACAAACTTTGAAAATAAGCAAAAACTGAGAGAACAAAAAAGGGGAAATTTCACAATTATGTTTGGAGATTTCAACACTGCTCCCAGAAACCAACAGAACTAGTAGAAAATCAGCAAAGATATGAAACTGAACAACACTCTCAATCAACTGCATCTAACTGATATTTATATAACAATCCCCTCCCAAACAAGAGCAGAATATGTTCAAGTGCATATGGAACATTCATCCAGAGAGATCACATCCAAGGTCATAAAACAAACCTTAATACACTGGAAAGAATTAATATCATAAAGTATGTTCTGTGTCTCCAATTGGAAATTAAACAACACATTCCTAAATAATTCATGGATCTCAAATGAAATTAGACATTATTTTGAACTGAACAAAAATGGAACTATAACATTTCAAAATTAGTGAGATACAACTGAAGAAGTACTTAGATGGATATTTGAAGTATCATATGTTGATATTAGAAAAGAAAGAACTGAAATCAATAATCTAATCTTCCACCCCAAAAACAAAACAAAAAGCACCTAGAAAAAAAGAGCAAAACAAACACAAAGCAAGCAGAAGGAAGGAAATAATATAGATAAGAGCAGAAATCAATGAAATTGAAAACAAAAAAACAATAGAATGAAATCAATGAAAGAAAAAGCTGGTACTTTGAAAGATCAATAAAATTTATCTCTTAAGACTGACAAGGAAATAGAAGAAACAAATTTTATCAATATCAAGAATGAAAGAGAGATGATCACTACAAATCTTGTAGACATTAAAAGGATAAAAAGGAATTTTATGAATAGTTTCATGAACAAAAATTTCACAACTTTAAATGGATGAATTCCTCAAAAAACAAAAACTGCCAAAAATCACTCTGATAAAACAGATAATCTGAATAGTCCAATAACTTAAAGAAATCAAATTCAGGGGCACCTGGGTGGCTCAGTTGGTTAAGCATCTGCCTTCTGCTCAGGTCATGATTTCAGACTCCTGGGATCGAGCCCCAAATCGGGCTCCCTGCTCAGTGGGAAGCCCGCTTCTCCCTCTTCTACTCCCCCTACTTATGTTCCCTCTCTCGCTGTCTCTCTCTCTGTCAAATAAATAAATAAAATCTTAAAAAAAAAAAAAAAGGAAGTAAAATTTATGGTTAAATACGTTTCTAAAAGGAAAGCTCCAGGTCCAGATAGTTTTACTAGCAAATTCTACCATGCATTTAAACAAAAAATAACACCAGTTCTATACAATCTCTTTTGGAAAATAGAACACTTATAAATATATTTTATGAGGGCAGCATAACTGTGATACCATCACCGGGTAAGAAAAGAAAACATATTAATATCCCTTAAGACCATCAAGAAAACAGTAAAAAATCAATATGTAAGGAATATATAAGATTAATAACCTGTAGCCAAGTTAAGTTTATCCCAGGAATGCCAGGCTCATTCAGTATGCAGAAATCCATGTAATCCATATCAACAGGCTATTGAAGAAAAATGATCATACCAAATGATACAAAAAAGTATTTGACAAGTCAACATACATTCATGAAAAAAGACAGAACTTGGGTCGCTTGGGTGGCTCAGTTGTTAAGCATCTGCCTCCAGCTCAGGTCATGATCCCAGAGTCCTGGGATCTAGCCCTGCATCGGGCTCCCTGCTTGGCGGGAAGCCCGCTTCTCCTTCTCCCACTCCCCCTGCTTGTGTTCCCTCTCTCGTTGTGTCTCTCTCTGTCAAATAAATAAATAAAATCTTTTAAAAAAAAAAAGAACTTTCAGAAAACTTAGAAAGAAACTTTCTCAACTTGATAAAAGGCAACAAGAAAAAAAAACCTAGAACAAATGTTGTTGATGATGAAAGGTTGAACACTTTCTTTGTAAGATTGGGAAGAAGACAAGGAAATACACTCTCATCAGTCCAATTCAATCTCATACTGGAAATCCCAGCCAGCATGATAAGGTAGGAAATAGAAATGAAAGTATACATATTGAAAAGGAAGAAATAAAATTGCTTTTTTAGACGCAACATGGTTGTATACAGAGAAAATTAATCCACAAAGAATTCATTCACAAAATTTAATTTTTTTCTAAAATTTTTTTAGAAAGAATCCACAAGGGGTGCCTGGGTGGCTCAGTGGGTTAAAGCCTCTGCCTTTGGCTCAGGTCATGATCCCAGGGTCCTGGGATTGAGCCCCGCATCAGGGCTCTCTGCTCAGCAGGGAGCCTGCTTCCCTCTTCTCTCTCTGCCTGCCTCTCTGCCTACTTGTGATCTCTGTCAAATAAATAAATAAAATCTTTGAAAAAAAAAGAATCCACAAAATTTTTTATCTAAAACTACTAAGGGAATTTAGCAAGATTGTAGAATACAAGGTCAACAACACAGTAATTTGGCAATAATATTTCTATATACTAGTGATTTGGAAATCAAGACTTTTTAAAATACCATTTATATAGCTCCAAAAAATGAAATATCTAGGTATAAACCTAACAAATCACATATAGGATCTGCATACTAAAAACTACAAAAAGCTGTTAGAAGAAATCAAAGATGTAAACAATGGGAGACAGGCTGTCTTCATTAATTGGAAGACTCAATATAGAAAAGATGTCAGTTCCCCCAATTGACCTATAAATACAAAATCAAAATCCCAGCATAAATGTTTTTAGATATAAAAAAAAAAAACTGATTCTAAAACTCATATGGAGGGACACCTGGGTGGCTCAGTTGGTTAAGCCTCTGACTTGGGCTCAAGTCATGATCCCAGAGTCCTGGAATGGAGCCCCGCATCTGGCTCCCTGCTCAGCAGAGAGTCTGCTTCTCCCTCTCCCTCTGCCCCTCCTCCAGCTTGTGTTCTCTTGCTCTCTCTCTCTCAAATAAATAAATAAAATCTTTTAAAAAAAATAAAAATTATATGGAAAAATAAACTAGAATAGCTAAGACAATTTTGAAAAAGAAGAATAGGGGACTCTGGGTGGCTCAGTCAGTTAAGCATCCAACTCTTGATTTTAGTGTCAAGGTTGTGAAATTGAGTCCTATGTCAGGCTCTACACTCCGCACAGAGTCTGCTTGTCCCTCTCCCTCTTCTCCTCCCCCTGCTCTCGTGCTCTCTCTCCAAAATAATAAATAAATGAACAAATAAAGTCTTAAAAAGAAGAATAAACTGTAGGAACCACATTACCTGATTTTAAGACTTACTATATAACTTCAGTAATCAAAGCTGTGTAGTATTTTGCAGGGGGATAGACACATAGATTAATAAACACATTGATCAGTGGAACGAAACAGAGAATCCAGAAATAAAATTCACAGAAATATGTACAGCTGATTTCCAACAAAGATGCAGAAGCAATCCAATAGAGGGAAAGTTACCTTTTTCTTTTTTAAGATTTTATTTCTTTATTTGACAGAGAGAGAGCACAAGTAGGCAGAGGGAGAGGGAGAAGCAGGCTCTCCACTGAGCAGGGAGATGGATGGGGGGCTCTAGACCAGGACCCTGGAATCATGACCTGAGCCAAAGGCAGACGCTTAACCTACTGAGCCCTGGAAAGTTACCTTTTCAACACAGTGCTGAGACAATTGTACATCCTCAAGGAGAAAAAAAGAGTCTCAATCTAAACCTCACATCTTACACAAAAACTAACTCAAAATGGAACAAGGACTTAAATGGAAGACAGAACTATAAAACATTAAGGAAAAAGTAGGAGAAAATCTTTGGGATGTAGGGCTAGTCAGAGAATTCATTGTCTTGACACCAAAAGCACAATCCATAAAAGAAAAAAATTATAAATTGGACCTCATCAAAATTAAAACTTCTTCTCTGTGAAAGACCCTGGTAAGAGGATAAAAAGACAAGCTATAGCCTGGGAGGAAGCATTTGCAAACCACAAATCTGACAAAGGTTTTGTATTTAGAATATATAAAGAACTCTCAAAACTTAACAGAAACAAAACAGTCAGTTAGAAAACAGGCAAAAGGCATAAACAGACTTACACCACAGAAGATATATAGATGTCAAGTAATCACATGAAAAGTACTCAGCATCATTAGCTATTAGAGAAATGCAAAACAAAGTCCAGTGAGATACTACCACACATCTACTAGAATAGAAAAAGACAAAACAACAAATACTGACAGGATCGGGTGTTGCCAAGATGTAGAACAACTGGAACTTTTATACACAGAGTGAGAATGCAAAATACTATAGCCACTCTGGAAAACAGTACAGCAGGTTTGTTTTTTTTTTATAAAGTTAAACATATATTTGCCATATATCCCAGCTATCCGAGTTCTAAGTATTTGCCCTACAGCAGGGGTCACCAAACTAAAGCAAGCAGGTCAGATCAGGCCAGGGATCTGATTTTGTATGGCTGCAGGCTAAGAATGCTTTTTATACTTTCAAAGAGTTGTTTGTCAGTTTTTTGTTTGTTTTAAAGAATATGTTACAGAGACTATATGTGACCCACAAAACCTAAGATATTTACTATCTGGCACTTTACAGAAAATGTTTGCCAACCTCTGTCCTAGAGAAATGAAAACTTAGGCTCACACGAAAACTTGGACATTAATTTGTAATCTCGATTCCTTTTGCCCCAAACTGGAAGCAATCAGAACACCCTTCCACTGGTGAATAGATTAACAAATTCTATGTGATACAACCATAATAATGAAATTCTACTTAGCAATAAAAAGGAATAAACTATTGTTACATGGAACAATTTAGATGAATCTCAGAGACATTATGGTGAGTGAAAGAAGTCAGTCCCAAAATATGATTCTATTTATATGATGTTCTCAAAAATACAAAATTATAAGAGACAGAAAACAAATCAGTGGTGTTTAGAGTGAGAGGGTGACTATAATGGGGCAGCATGAGGGAGTTTTGGGGTTGATGGAACTATCCGATATCCTGATTGTTGTGGTAGTTACACAAGTCTATATATGAATTTAAATTATCAAAGAAAAATGTTTATTTTACTATATGACAACTTAAAAAGGAAAATAATAAAAAAAAAATTCAAAGTGGCCAAACATTTGCCAATGGGTAGCTTCTTTTAAAGTGGCTCATGAAAGAAAATGATTTTTAATTAATTAATTTATTTATTTGACAGAGAGAGATCACAAGTAGACGGAGAGGCAGGCAGAGAGAGAGAGAGAGAGGGAAGCAGGCTTCTTGCTAAGCAGAGAGCCCGATGTGGGACTCGATCCCAGGACCCTGAGATCATGACCTGAGTTGAAGGCAGCGGCCCAACCCACCGAGCCACCCAGGCGCCCCAAAAGAAAATGAAATTTTAAATTGAGCTAATAGCAGTAATAATAGCAAAACAAAGACAAGAATGCTCATGCCATTCCAGGTAAAGTTTAGATGGTCTATTAAACTCTGTCATGTTGTCAGCCTTTACTATAGAGATTATACTATAAAATATTGTTTATGCTAGCACAAGGAAATGCTGCAATGGCTACATGGTAAATGTCATGGATCTGGGGGCAGATGGAAGATTATTAGATATGCCACAAATAGTGCTCTTCTATAGTTGTCAATGCCTCTGGAATAGCATTACTAATTAAGCCATTTATAGCTTCATTGAGAATTTGGGAGGGGTTACAACAGTGGGACACAAGTCATTTCTGGAAAGGATAAATAGTATTTTCAGTTTTCACAACCAATGCCTAAAATTCACCGCAGAACAGTAACTGGCTCAGCATTCGTGGGCAGCACCACAGGGACTTGAGTTTCTCTGAGGTGAGCCTATCATGGGCCTTACAAGCTCAGGTACTTCTGTTAATGGAGCCCTGTGGTAATGAACACTCTAATATTACTTCTGGATGGTGCTGAACAGTAGCTCTAATCCCTCTTCATCCAGTTCAAGAGTTCTGACATGATATTGTCTTTCTTTGCGATCCAAGGGCATATCTCTCCATTTAGTCTCTCAGAGTCCATTTTAAAAAATTAGTTGAAATGTAATCCCTTCTAGATGAGAGAACCAAGAGAAAGAAAACACAGATCATACATCTCAAAACCCATCATATGCTCTTTCCAATATACCTGATTGCTGCAAGTATAAAGAGAGGAAAAGAAATGTATTTTCTTTGATAGCCACCGAACTGCAAGGGAGGCTGGGAAACGTAGTCTAGTAATGTTTCCAGGAGAAGGAATTAAGAGGTTTAGTGAACAGCCAGCCGGTCTTTGCCACAAGCAAATCAGTGTTGGTGGAGGACAAACTGAAGAGACCTCTTGAACAACTCTCCTGGGAGGGTGTTTGTTAAGTAATCAGTGTCAGCCAAGAATGAGGACTGTGAGAGACAGAGCCACAGGACTTTGAGCTCAGACCTGTTTATATGTTGAGTCTTGCAGGAAGCAGATACTTGGACAGAGTTAGGAGCGAAGAGGTTTACTGGTAGGCTATGCCTGTGAAAGATAAAAGGGAAAGAATGCAGGCTGGGCAGGGCCAGCTTCAAACTGCAATGCAGATCTGACACTCTTAGCCAATACAATGGGGAGCTCCAAAGCAAAGATTGCCCATTACAGGAGTTCCACGTGGCACAGTCGTGATAAGAGCCAGCAACACCACCATACTCGGTTGTCTGGGAGCTACCAAGAAAGACAATGGCCTTGGCTTGAAAGCTGAGGCAGACTGATGTAAGCAAAATGGCAGAATAGGATACCCAGACAATCCTTCCTCCCACAGAGACACCAAAAACAATGCAGGAATGAATTTATGAGAAATCAAGAAACCACAAAAAAGGCTCCTGTACCTCCAGGCAAGCATGAAATCAGCTACATCAAAGGTCCGAGGAAATTCTGTGACCCTCTTCCCATAGTCTCTGCCCTGGCACAGTGCCATGTGATGGTGAGAAAACTCCCAGCTCCTTTCCTGGGAAGCGAAAGAGAAGGCTAGATTATACATTCAATGTTCTGACTTTTCAAGGGCACTACCTGAGGGACTGGCTTCTGTCTTGCCTGCCTCTGAGCACTGACAAGATCCAGCATACTTGAAATACCTGGGGGCCCACTGAGAACAAAAAAGAGCCAGACAATATGCTGCTACTCCTGGGAACCTGCAGTACAACAGACAGAGGCTGATACAGCTTGGTGGCCTCTCCCTCAAGGGGAAAGTGAATAGTGGAGCATGTGTCTAACATTCCAGCTTTTCGGGGGGTGTCCAAGGGACTGGTTTCTGTCTCGGAGCGCAGATGGGACCTAGTATACTCTAGACGCCTGAGAGCCGCTAAGAACAAAAAAGATCAGTGCAGCCTGCTGCTGCCCCAGAGGGCCTATGGTACAGGAGAAAGACACTGATACAAGTTGGCACCCTCTTCCTCAGGAGAGAAAGAGAAGAGTGGAATATGCGTCTAACATTCTGGCTTATTGGGGAGCTGCCCAAAGAGTTGGTTTCTGTCTAGCACAACTTGGGGCACTGACAGGGCCTGACATATTCTAGATGCCTGGGGGGCCACTGGGAAATAAAAAGCTAGGCAGCATGCTGCTGTTTCAGAGGACTCACAGCACGGCAGACACCACAGTAAGCAAGAGATTATGAGATTCTGAATGAAAGAAACAAGCAAATCCCTTTAATTAGAAATCTACATGCATGAGGCACCTGGATGACTCAGTTGGTTAAGCGTCTGACTTTGGCTCCGGTAGTGATCCGGGGTCCTGGGATCAAGCCCTGTCTCAGGCTCCCTGCTCAACTGGGAGTCTGCCTGTCCCTTCTGCTCTGTTCCTCCCCCTGCTTTTGTGTGCATGCTCTCTTTCTCTCTCTACTTCTCAAATAAATAATTAAATAAATCCTAAAAAGGGCTTGGGAGGGGGCGGAATCTACATGTACAAGTCTAGAGAAGGCACACCATAAAAAATGTTTGAGAGGCCCTCAGGATCTCTAGCCAGGCTGATTGGTGAAGGCCTTTCCCTGTACAAATCCAGTCTGTAAACACTGGGAGAGGTAACTGTTTTTTCAGATATCAATAGATATCAACACAAAGTTACAAGGACATTAATAAACAGGGGGAAATGGCCTGGGACAAAATAAACCTCCATAAATCAACACTAAAGAAATGGAGATACACAACTTACCTGTCAAAGAATTAAAAATAACCATCATAAAGATGCACAATGAACTCAGGAAAAATATTCATGAACCTAATGAGTACAACAAAGAGATAGAAAATATAAAAAAAGAACCAAACAGAATTTTGGAGATGAGGAATGCAATAACTGAGGAGAAGAGAGAGAAAGGAACAGAAAGCTTATTTTTAAAAATGATGGCTGAAAACTTCCCAAATTTGGGGAAGGAAATGGCATCCACATTCAAGAACCCTAATGGACACATTATCATCAAATTGTCAAAAGTCAAAGAGAGAATTTGGAAAGCAGCAAAATAAAAGTGAACTCATCATATCCAAGGAAACTCCTCATAAGACCATAAGCAGATTTTTTTTTTCATCAGGAACCTTGCAGGCCAAAAGGGATATATTCTAAGTGCTACAAAAAACTGCCAGCCATGAATACTATATCCATCAAAATTGTCCATCAGAGGGCGCCTGGGTGGCTCAGTGGGTTAGGCCGCTGCCTTCAGCTCAGGTCATGATCTCAGGGTCCTGGGATCGAGTCCCACATCGGGCTCTCTGCTCAGCGGGGAGCCTGCTTCCCTCCCTCTCTCTCTGCCTGCCTCTCTGTCTACTTGTGATCTCTCTCTGTCAAATAAAAAAAAAAAATTGTCCATCAGAAATGAGGAGAAAGAAAGAGTCTCCCACATAAACTAAAACTATGGGAGGTCATCAGCACTAAACCAGCCTTAAAAGAAATTCTGAAGAGAGTCCTTCAGGTTGAAATGAAAACACACTAAAGAACAACACAAAAACATATGAAAGTATAAATCTCACTAGTATAAGAGTAAATATATAAACAAGTATAGAATACTAAAATACGGGGCGCCTGGGTGGCTCAGTGGGTTAAAGCCTCTGCCTTCGGCTCAGGTCATGATCCCAGGGTCCTGGGATCGAGCCCCGCATCGGGCTCTCTGCTCAGCGGGGAGCCTGCTTCCTCCTCTCTCTCTGCCTGCCTCTCTGCCTACTTGTAATCTCTGTCTGTCAAATAAATAAATAAAATCTTTAAAAAAAAAAAAAGAAAAGAAATTGTATCTTTTATAGTGTGTATCCAATAACATTTTTATGGTTATAGTTATTTATTATACTTTTGTCGTTAAAGTTTTAAACCAGAATTAAAATGATTTATGTACCATAGTTACAGTATTTTAGTATTCTTTTTTTTTTTAAGATTTTATTTATTTATTTGACAGACAGAGATCACAAGTAGGCAGAGAGGCAGGCAGAGAGAGAGGAGGAAGCAGGCTCCCCGCTGAGCAGAGAGCCCGATGCGGGGCTCGATCCCAGGACCCTGGGATCATGACCTGAGCCGAAGGCAGAGGCTTTAACCCACTGAGCCACCCAGGCGCCCCAAAGATACAATTTCTGACATCAATAACATTAAGTGGAGGGGGGAGAAGTGGAAGTGAGGAAGTTTTTTTTTTTTTTTTTTGGTTTGTTTATTTGACAGACAGAGCACAAGCAGGGGGAGCAGCAGAGGGAGAGGGAGAAGTAGGCTCCCCACTGAGCAGGGAGCCCAATGTGGGAGTGTAGAGTTTTTATATGTGATCGAAGTTACCAGCTTTAAATAGATGCTTGCCACTATAAGATGTTTTATGTAAGTCCCATGGTAACCAGAAAGAAAATACCTATAGAAGATACAAAAGAAAATAAGAAAGGAATCAAAGCATGTCACAACCCCCCCAGAAATCAATGAAACACAAGGAAAGACATCAAGAAAACAAAAGAACAAAAGAGCTATAAGACAAACAGTAAACAATAATAAAAATGGCAATAGTAAGTCCTTCCCTATCAATAATCACTTTAAACATGAATGGATTATGGAGTGCCTGGGTGGCTCAGTCAGTTAAGTGTCCAACTCTTGGTTTTGGCTCAGGTGGTAATCTCAGGATCGTGAAATGGAGCCCCCTGTCTGGCTCCATGCTCAGTGGGAGTCTGCTTGAAGATACTCTCCCTCTGCCCCTCCCTCTCCTCATGCTAACTCTCTCTCTCTCTCTCTCAGATAAATAAATAAATCTTTTTTAAAAAAAGACATTACATAAAGGGGCACCTGGGTGGCTCAGTCGGTTAAGCAGCTACCTTTAGGTCAGGTCATGATCCCGGAGTCCTGGGATAGAGCCCCACATCGGGCTCCCTGCTCAGCAGAGAGCCTGCTTCTCCTTCTCCCTCTGGCTACTTGTACTCTCTATCTCTGTGTCAAATAAATAAACCTTTAAAAAAAATTTTTTTTAATTACATAAAATAAAAAAGATTATAAGAGACGTCTATAAACAATTAAATTCCAACAAATTGGATAACCTAGAAAACATGGATTAATTCCTGAAACATACAAGCTAACAACACTGGGTCATGAAGAAAGAAAATCTGAACTGACCAATAATGAAGAAGAAGACTGAGTCAGTAACCAAAAACCTCCTAACAAAGAAAAGCCCGGACCACATGGCATCACTGGTAAATTCTACCAAATATTTAAAGAATTAATAACAATCCTTATCAAACTCTTCTAAAAAATTGTAGCGGAACACTTCCAAACTTACTTTATGAGGCCAGCATTACCCTATTTCAAAGCCAAATAAGAACAGTACAATATGAGAAAATTGTTGGCCAATATCCCTCATGAACATACATGCAAAAATCCTCAACAAAATACTAGCAAACAAAATTTAATAGCACACTAAAAAGACCATACCCATGATCAAGTGGGATTTATCCCTGGGATGCAAGGATGATTCAGCACACACAAATCAATTAATGAGATATGCCACATTAACATAATGAAAGATAAAAATCATGTGATCATCTCAACAGAAGCAGAAAAAAACATTTAACAAAATTCAACATCCTTTCTTGATAAAACTCAACTAATTAGGTAGAGAAGTAATGTACCTCAACATAATAAAGACCATGTATGACAGGTACACGATTAACATCATACTCAATATGGAAAACTGCAAGTATTTCCTCCCAAGATTGGGAGCAAAGCAAGGATGCCCACTCTCACCACCTCTGTTCAATAGAATACTGGGAGTCTTTGCCAGAGTAAAATTACTTCTGTTCACAGATGACACAATTTCATATGTAGAAAACCCTAAAGGTTACACACACACACACACACACACACACACACACACACACACTCCTATTAGAGCTAAGAAATTAGTTCTGTGAAGTTCTATGAAGTTATTCCTCAAAGAAAATAAACAGAAAAATCAGTTGAACAAACTATCTGCAGAAGATTCTAAGAAAAATATCCCATTTACAACAGCATCAAAAAGAATAAACTACATGGGAATATATTTAACCAAGATGAAAGACAACAAAACTGAAAACTACAAAACACTGATGAAAGAGATCGAAGAAGAAACATAAAAATGGAAAGAGGGCGCCTGGGTGGCTCAGTGGGTTAAGCCTCTGCCTTCTACTCAGGTCATGATCTCAGGGTCCTGGGATGGAGCCCCGATTCGGGCTCTCTGCTCGGCAGGGAGCCTGACTCCCCCTCTCTCTCTGCCTGCCTCTCTGCCTACTTGTGATCTCTGTCAAATAAATAAAATCTTTTTTAAAAAATGGATATTTCAAATTAATAAAAATAAGATATTGTGGGGGCACCTGGGTGGTTCAGCGGGTTGAGCCTATGCCTTCGGCTCGGGTCATGGTCTCGGGGTCCTGGGATCGAGCCCCGCGTCGGGCTCTCTGCTCAGCAGGGAGCCTGCTTCCCCCTTCTCTCTGCCTGCCTCTCTGCCTGCTTGTGATCTCTCTCTTTCTGTGTCAAATAAACAAAATAAAATCTTAAAAAAGAAAAATAAGATATTGTGGGGGCACCTGGGTGGCTCAGTCGTTAAGCATCTGCCTCCAGTTCAAGTCATGATCCCGAGGTCCTGGGATCAAGCCCCACATCAGGCTCCCTGCTCTGCGGGAAGCCTGCTTCTTCCTCTCCCACACCCCCTGCTTGTGTTACCTCTCTGGCTATCTCTCTCTCTGTCAAATAAATAAAATCTTTAAAAAAAAGATATTGGGAGTTAGTCGATTGGAAGAATTAATATTGTTAAAATGGTCATACTACCCAAACCCACTTATAGAGCAATTCCTATCAAAATTCCAATGGCATTTTTACAGAAACAAAAGTTAAACTGCCTAAAATTCATATGGAAGCACAAAGGACCCCAAATAGCCAAAGCAATCTCGGGAAGTAAAAATAAATCTGGAGGCCTCACACTTCCTAATTTCAAAATATATTACAAAGCTACAGTAAACAAAACTGTTTTACTCTCTTATTTAAGAGATTAAAAATAGACACATAGATCAGTGGAATATAATCAAGAGCCCAGAAATAAATTCTCTCATATATGGTCAACTTATTTGATAAGGGAGCAAAGAATATACAATGAGAAAATGATAGTCTCTTCAATAAAGAGTGCTAGGAAAATTGGACATCTACATGCAAAAGAATGATACTGGATACTTACATCATGTTAATCAACTCAAAATGAATTAAAGATTTGAACAGAAGACCTGAAACTATGAAGAAAACAAGGGGAAATCTTCATGACATTGATCTTAGAAATGATTTCTTAGAAATGATATCAAGGGGCGCCTGGGTGGCTCAGTGAGTTAGAGCCTCTGCCTTCGGCTCAGGTCATGGTCCCAGGGTCCTGGGATCGAGCCCCGCATCAGGCCCTCTGCTCAGCAGGGAGCCTGCTTCCTCCTCTCTCTCTGCCTGCTTCTCTGTGATCCCCGTCTGTCAAATAAATAAATAAAATCTTTAAAAAAAAAAAGAAATGATATCAAAAGTATAGGCAAAGGGTACCTGGGTGGCTCAGTCAGTTAAGCATCTGCCTTTGGCTGAGGTCATGATCTCAGGGTCCTGGGATTGAGCCCTACATCGAGCTCTGTGCTCAGTAGGGACCCTGCTTCTCCTTCTCCTGCTATTCCTCCCCCTGCCCATGCTCTCTCTCTCTTTAATAAATAAATCTTTAAAAAAAAGTGCAGGCAACACAAACAAAAATAGACAAGTGGGACTTCATCAAACTAAGAATCTTTTGCACAGCAAAGGAAACAATGAACAGAATGAAAAGTCAGCCTCCAGAATGAGAGGAAGTATTTGCAAACCATATCTCTGATAAAGAGTTAATATCTAAAATATATAAGTGAGTCATATGACGCAATAGCAAAAAAACAAATGATCCGAATTTAAAATAGGTGGAGGACTCAAATAACAAATGGCTAAGAGGTGTGTGACAAGATGTTCAACGTCACTAATCATTATGGAAAAGTAAATAAAAACTTCAGTGAGATATCACCTCACACCTATCAGAATGGCCATTATAAAAATAAATAATGAAAAATAACAAGAGTTGGTGAGGATGTGGCATAATTGGAACCCTTGTGCACACTGTTGGTGGGAATGTAAAACAGAGTAGCCACTATGGAAAGTAGTATGGCGGTTCCTGAAAAAATTAAAAGTAGAATTACATATGATCTAGCAATTCCACTTCTGGGTATTTATTTTTAAAAATTGAAATCAGGATCTCAAAGAAATATCTGCACTCCCATGTTTATTGAAACATTATCCACAATAGCCAAGAGGTGGGAACAACCTAAAAGCCCTTCAACAGATGAATGGATAAAGAAAAAAATGGTATATACACACAATGGAATATTATCCAACCACAAAAATGAAGGAAATATTATCACATGCTACAACATGGGTGAACCTTGAGGAAGTTATGCTACGGAAATAAGCCAGTCACAGAAGGACAAATACTGCATGATTCCACTTACATGAAGTATCTAAAGTGGTCAGGCTCATTGTAGCAGAAAGTAGAATGGTGATTGCCAAGGGCTGAGGAGAGGTAAAAGTGGGGGGTTGCTATTCACGTTTCAGTCATGGAAGATGAAAAAGTTCTAGATATCTACTGTACAACATGTACTTACAGTTAACAATGCTGTACTTTATACTTAAATATTTGTTAAGAGAGTAAATCTTATGTTACATTTATTTTTTTAACCACACACAAAAGGGAAGGCTGAGCAGAGCCTGAAGGCATAAACAGTGAAGGCTACCAGTGAACTGCATTCCATGCAGTAAATGTTAAGTTCCTTCTTGAGTACCAGCGTGGCATACCTCCATGGCCATTGCACCTTGTCCTACTCAACATTCTCAGTAAAGGTGACCGACATGAAGCCATAGAAAGGCACGTAGATAACTGACTTCTGCAGCTTACTCACGATGTGAAGAAAGCCTTAATGATAGGCAACGAAATAGCATTTGAAAACTATTTTGATGGCTATGACATTGCTGGATTGAATCCAAGAAGATGAAATTTTACAAGGATCAATGAAAAATCTTCCATTTATATAAATGCATTACATAAATGCTAATGATGAAAATATTTTTCATATGCAAGACTCTGAAAGTTTTGTGTGACCACCAGACCAAAAATGATAAAAGGATATGTGCCATGGCTAGTTACAAAACCAGAAAAGACCATAGCCACACTAATGAAAGTGTAATGTTTAGAACACAGGAGGTGATAGCCCATCTAAAGCAGGTGTTGCCTTCTGGGCCTCAGTATTTAAGAAGGATGCTGACAAATTAGACGACAAATTAGACGGTGACCAGGATTTGGAAGGCAAAGAACAGTATAATATTAGGAAAAGATAAAGAAATATGCTCCATTTGTTATAAGCTATCTTAGCACCCTGTAGTTTTCCAGTGAGGAATTTATGTAAGACTGTAACATAATTTTTTAGTTGTACAGATGTTTTCCAATTTCTTTAACTTTTTATTTTAAGATAATTATAGATTCACAGGAAGTTGTAAAGATAGTACAGAGAGGTCCCATGAGCCCTTTACCCAGTTTTCCCCGATGATTACATTTATCATAACTGTAGCACAATACCAAAAGTCAGGAAATCGACATTGGTACAGTGTGCTTATATAGTTCTTTGTCATGTTGTTACATGTGTAGATTTGTGTAACCATCACCACGAGTTTTATTGGTCTTTTCATAGAATGAGCTTTTTGGTTCACTGATTTTCTCTCCTGTTTCTTTCTGTTTTCAACTTCTTTCATTTCTGTCCTTATTTTTATTATTTCCTTTGTTCTACTTGCTCTGGGTTTACTTTGCTCTTTTTTCGAAAACCCAGTTTCTTGAGCTGGGAGCTTAGATTATTGATTTAAGACTTTTCCTCTTTTCTAAGGTAGGCCTATAGCACCTCTACTACTGAGATTTCCCTCTCAGTGCTGGTTTAGTTGTGTCCCACAGATTTTTTTATTATGTTCAGTTAGCCACGGAATAGTACATCATTAGTTTTTTGTTTTTTGTTTTTTAAAGATTTTATTTATTTATTTGACAGAGAGAGAGATCACAAGTAAGCAGAGAGAGGGGGGGAAGCAGGCTCTCCGCTGAGCAGAGAGCCTGAAGCGGGGCTCGATCCCAGGACCCTGAGATCATGACCTGAGCCAAAGGCAGAGGCTTAACCCACTGAGCCATCCAGGTGCCCCCATCATTAGTTTTTGATGTACTGTTCAATGATTCATTAGTTGCATATAACGCCCAGTGCTCATCACATCACGTGTACCACAGATTTTGACAGTATATTTTTGTTGCTGTTTTCATTTAGCTCAAGGTATTTTTTAAAGTTTCACTTGAGGGGCGCCTGGGTGGCTCAGTGGGTTAAGCCGCTGCCTTCGGCTCAGGTCATGATCCCAGGTCCTGGGTTCGAGCCCCACATCGGGCTTTCTGCTCAGCAGGGAGCCTGCTTCCTCCTCTCTCTCTGCCTGCCTCTCTGCTTACTTGTGATTTCTCTCTGTCAAACAGTCGGTTAAGTGTCCGACTCTTAGTTTTGGCTCAGGTCCTGATCTCACAGGTTATGGGATCGAGCCTCGTATCAGGCTCCATGCTCAGCAGGGAATCTACTGGAGATCCTTTCTCTCTCTCTCTCCTTCTCTGTCTGACCCTCACCCCTGTTCTCTCTTTCTCTCTCTGTTTCTCTCTCTCTCTAAAATAAATAAATAAAATATTTAAAATAAAATAAAATAAAATATTCACTTGAGTCTTCCGTTTCAACACATGGATTATTTGGAAGTGTTGTGTTTTGTGTCTGAATATTTGAAAACTTTCCTATCATCTTTCAGATATTGATACCTAGTTTGATTACACTGTGATCAGAGACAGGATGTCGATTCTTCTAAATTTGTTGAGGTTCATTTTATGACCCAGGACATATTCTATCTTGGTATATATTCCATGGGCACATGTGTATTCTTCTTTTATGAGGGTGTGTTCTATAAATGGTGATTAGATCCTATTATTTGATGGTAGTATTATATTTTTCTGTATCCTTGCGGATCTTCTATCTGGTTGTTTGTTAATTGTTGTTTGTTAATTGAGAAGGGAGTGTTGAAGTCTCCAACTATAATTGTGGACTTGTCTATTTCTCCTTTAGGTTCTATCAGTTTTTGATTCTCATCAAGTACATCTGCACATACACCTTTAGGAATGCTATGTGTTCATGGTGTATTGACCCTTTCATCATTATGTAATATCACTCTGTGCCTAGTAATTTTCTTTGCTCTACAGTCTACTTTATCTGATATCAATATTCCTGCTTTCTTTTGATTAATATTTGAACTATAGAACTTTCCCATTTTTTTTACTTTTAACCTACCCATATCATATTTGATATGTATTTTTTTAAAGATTTTATTTATTTATTTGACAGAGATCACAAGTAGGCAGAGAGGCAGGCAGAGAGAGAGAGAGGGAAGCGGGCTCCCTGCTGAGCAGAGCACCCGATGCGGGACTCGATCCCAGGACCCTGAGATCATGACCCGAGCCGAAGGCAGCGGCTTAACCCACTAAGACACCCAGGTGCCCCTTGATATGTATTTTTTATAGACAACATATAATTGAATCTTGTCTTTTTTATCCATTCTTTAATTGTCTTTGTCTTTAATTGGTATATTTAGGCCATTTAAATTCAATGTAATTATTGATATGAAAAAGCTTAAATCTATCTTTTTATTTATTTAATTTTTTTGTTTTTCTCTTTATTTTCTGCTTTTTATTTCTCTGTTTTCTTTGTCCTGCCTTCCTCTGGGTTACTAGAATATTTTTAGAATTGTATTTTGATTTCTCAATGGTATTTTTTTAAAGATTTTATTTATTTATTTGACAGACAAAGATCACAAGTAGGCAAAGAGACAGGCAGAGAGAGAGGGGGAAGCAGGCTCCCCGCTGAGCAGAGAGCCCGATGCAGGACTCGATCCCAGGATCCTGGAATCATGACCTGAGCCAAAGGCAGAGGCTTTAACCCACTGAGCCACCCAGGCGCCCCCTCAATAGTGTTTTTGAATGTATTTCCTTGTATAATTTTCTTATTGGTTTTTCTAGGTAATGCTAATATATATGTAAGTATATTTATTATCACAGTCTACCAGTGTCATCATTTTACCAGTTTGAGTGAAGTATAAAAACCTTACTTTTTGTGTCCCTTTACCCTTCCCAATTTATAATTGTCTTAAATATTTCCTTTACATACACTTTCAAATATTTATTTATTTGAGAAAGAGAGTGAGAGAGCATGAGCAGGGGTGGGAGTGGGCAGCAGGAGAAGGACAAGCTGAGACTCCTGGCTGAGCTGGGAGCCCAGTGCATGGCTTGATCCCAAGACCCTGAGATCATGACCTGAGCCAAAGTCAGACACTTAACCAACTGAGCCACACAGGCAGCCCCTCCTTTATATACATTTGGAACCATATAAGACAATGTTGTAATTCTTGCTTCAACTATCAAATGTAGGGGCGCCTAGGTGGCTCAGTTGTTTGGTCAACTACCTTTGGCTCAGGTCATGGTCCCGGAGTCCTGAGATCAAGTCCTAAGTCGGGCTGCCTGCACAGCAGGGAGTCTGCTTCTCCCTCTTACTCCCTCCCCTCTCATGCTCTCTCTCACCCTCTCTCTTCTTCTCTCAAATAAATAAATAAAATCTTTGGGAAAAAAACCTATCAAACGTAATGTATGAGACTCAAAAGGAGAAGGAAAGTCTATTGTATCTACTCAGATTTTTGCCTTTCCTTTTTTCATTCTTTCTTCTTGATGTTCCAAGATTTCTTCTTTTATCACTCACTTTGTGTTTAGGGATATTCCTTTAGCCATTCTTTAGGGTTGGTCTGCTGGCAACAAATTCTTTTGGTTTTCCTTCCCCTGAGAATGTCTTGTTTTTACCCTTAATTCCTGAAGTATATTTTCAGTGCATGTGTGGTGACAGTTCTTTTCCTTAAGCACTTAAAAATGCTGTTCTGCTACTTCCTGGCCTCCATAGTTTCTAATGAAAATCCGTAGTTTAGTTTTTCCCCTATACATAATGTGTCATTTATCTCTAGCTGCTTTCAATAATTTTTCTTTGTCTTTAGTTTTCAGAAGTTCGACTATGACCTATCTTGGTGTAGATTTCTTGAGATTTATCCTGTTTGAGATTCATTTAGCTTTTGAATCTGTAGGTCTTTTGCCTAACTTGAGAAAATTTGTCACCATTCTTTCTTTGAATACTTTCTCCCCCTCCTTTTGGGACTCTGATGACAAGAATTAGATATTTTGTTGTACTCCTATGTATCCCTGAAGCTCTATTCTTTTTTGTTCAGTCTCTTTCCCTCTCGTGTTCAACTGTATAATTTCTATGTTATATCTTTAAGGTCATGATTTTTTCTTTCTCCTTTCCATCCTGCTGTGAGCCCTTTCAATGTAGTTTTTACTTCAGTTTATAATTTTTCAGGTCTAAAAATTCCACTTAATTATTTTTTCTATCTTTAATTCTTTGCTAAGACTTTCCATTTCTTTAATGAGACTCTACTTTTTCATTTGTTTCAAGCATGTTAATAATTACTAATTGAAGCATGCTCATGATGGCTGCTTTAAAATTCATGCCAGGTAATTCTAATATCTTTGTCATTTTGGTGACATCTGTTATCTTTTTCAAGTGAGATCTTCATGGTTCTTGGTATAAGTGACTTTATATTGAAACCTATTTTTTATTTTTTTTTAAATTTTTTTATCTGACTGAGAGAGAATGAGCACAAGCAGGGGGAGTGGCAGAGGGAGAGGGAGAATCAGGCTCCCCACTGGGCAGGGAGCCTGATGCAGGGCTCGATCCCAGGACTCTGGTATCGTGACCTAAGCTGAAAGCAGACACTTAACTGACTGAGCCACCCAGATGCCCCTACTGAAACCTATTTTATGAGATTTGGGATTTTATTTAAACTGTGTGTTTTAACAGGCCTCCTCTGGTACCACTCTGGTCAGAGAATGGAGTATGTCACCTTGTTACTGCCAGGTAGGCCTACACGTCCACATTCTCCACTCAGTTAATGTTGACTCTGGGGTGAGGAGGGGCCCTTTGTTACTTCTAGCAGGGATGGGAGTTGAGGCTCCCCATTAGGCCTCCACTGATACCATCTTGGCTGGGAGGGGGAAGAGGACCACAGTTTGAGGAATAACTTTCTCTGCCTCTCTTCTCATTGAATGTTCACATCATACGAAGTAAATAGCTGGTTTTCTGTGTAGAAGAAATATTAACATCTGAGCTCAGCACATAGATGGCTAAGACATGAAAGAAAAATCCAGGTACCCTAAAATGCAGCATTCTCACCACCAGAAAAACTTGCCTCATATACTTCTCAATATTATGTTTCAATTCTATAGCTTAGGCAAAAAGACCTTTCTTAAACTGTGTTCTCTGTGATACCAGCCTCCCGCCAGGTGTTAAAAGGACTTCTGGAGGAAAAGGAATTCTGAGATCAACCAAATGTGGGAAGCCTGTAGCCTACACTTCTGAAACTTACAAAGGCCCATTAATTTCCTAAAGATTATAGGAGTACTGAAGTGAAGAAACCTGCTCAATTTTGTTCAACCTAAGCATATTTGACCCCCAAATCTTACAATAACATCTCAAAGGCCAGCAAAGCCCATGTGACCGTTAGGAAGTGCTGTTCACAGGAGCCTTGGCACTTTTTCCTCTCACAATGTATTACAGAAAGTATAATATCATGTTAGGGTTCAAAGCTTGTGTGGCCTCTCAGGAATACAATTAAATCCTCAAACTTGAATATGAGACCGTTTGTCTTAGTTTGGACTCCCCCAGAAGAAAGACCCCAAGACGGATTTGAGCACAAATATAGGGGGCAAGGGAGAGGTGATCTTGGGAAGCATCTGTAGTAGAGTAGGAAAGTGAAATGGGGAAGAGAAGGAAGCCAAAAAAATGTGAGCTCTTGACCAGGCTACAGGTATGGGCAACCGAGGCTCTATCCCACTGGAGAACTCTGGGAGACAGCACAGAACACACTTTGGGGTGGTCAAATTACCCCCTCACAATAAAAAAAGGAAGCTGGGGTGTTTATCCTAAACTCTAATTCATCTTTGGCTGAGAGCTGCTCTCAGGGGCGTTGACTCGCTGGCATTTCCTGCTTGCCCTGCCCACAGCTGAAAGTACACAGGCTGAGTCACAGGTTGCTGTCAGAAGCCTTAGTCTTGGGTGGAAAGTGAGTGCCAAGGAGCTGTGAGTGGAGCACTGGCAGTGTTTGCCACATCTCTGAATTCTAAATGTGTTTTCCCTAGTCTCTTTTTGGCTCCAGTGTAACTAAATAGACAACCTTATTAGTAAAATATTTTTAAGGATACTGAAACAAGCTATATAAATAGATTAAATATAGTATTTTTTTTAAGGTCCAGGAAGCCTGAGAATGTCCAGGTTGGCTACATTGAGACGGGGCAGGCTCTAGCCTGATAGCTCAAACTGTCCCCTCACTCCCTGGAATGGCACAGATGCTCATGGGACAGATTCAGCTGTAGGGACTTGGGGTGCAGACCCAGTTTCTAGGATAAGAACAGTCCAATGTAGCAGACAGGTTTGGCATCTGACAGCTATGGCAAAGCACAGCTGACCATGTGATCTACACAGCATTACAAAGGACACACTTGGAGGAACAAAATGTCCCTAAAGGTGCTCAGCGCATGTGAAGGGAATCTAGGCTTAGATGATTCTCAGAGAGCCAAGATGATCGTCATCTGTCTCCAGTATTTAGTGCCAATCACTGAGAAGGGATTCAAGCACAACTCTGGATTCTGTGAGGGGGCCTACCAAGACTAAGAGTCCCCAGCCTTAGAGGGTTTTAGGAACCAAAAACTTGTCCAAGGTGGGCCCTAAAAACAGAAGACAAATCCAAGACCAGGAGAACGTCAACAGAACTATAGCTTCCAGTTAAGAGAGACAAAAAGCCCAAGATCAAAATGACATAAACAGCCAGGATGCTTTGCCTTTGCCCTTGCCTTCACCTTCTGAGTGCCCGCATACAGGGCTAAGGTTCCTGAGACAGTCCAGCCTAAAGCCAGAATTTGTGCCCAAGTTTAAGGAAGGCTGCACCAACAGATGGACATCAAACGGCCCTAGCAGTAGGGGATGAAGTTCTTTGAGACCCATCAAGGCAGACATTTGCAGCCAGGTGGTCACATATTCTTGTCACCCAAGCCACCCATCCATCCCAACGCCTTCTTGGTGGTCTTGCACATCCTCTCTGCTCTCTGCCCCACTGACCACCACCCTAAGCCTTTGAAACACTTAAAAAATAGCAATCAGGATACTGCCCACTGGTCTTGAAAGGCGGCTAGCTTCTGGGATGGAAAATCATAGAAGCCAATCGTTTCTATGACAACATCCAGAGCATATGTCCTATGTAACTCACAGAGACAGAATTTGTAGGTAATTTGAAAGGCCTCTGTTGTTTCATATTTAAAATCATCTCCTCAGGGCCCCTGGGTGGCTCAGTGGGTTAAAGCCTCTGCCTTCAGCTCAGGTCATGATCCCAGTGTCCTGGGATCAAGCCCCGCATCTGGCTCTCTGCTCAGCAAGGAGCCTGCTTCCTCCTCTCTCTCTGCCTGCCTCTCTGCCTACTTGTGATCTCTGTCTGTCAATTAAATTAAAAAAATAAATAAATCTTAAAATAAAAAATAAAATAAAACAAAATCATCTCCTCACATTTGTCTGCTCTAATAGCGTTAATGGCCCTGTCTCCGCCTTTCCCTTCGAATGACACTGTACATGTCTATTTTGATCGATTTCCGGTTAAATGAGCTTCTTTTCCTCTTTCTATTCTTGCTCCTTATTCATCTTTTCCTCTGCCCTCATTTATTTGCTGTTGTTTTGTACCCTGAGTTTGACCCCAGCCTGCTGTCCTTATGCCCCCACTCCCACCCACAACAAGATCTGGATGGGTTCAGTTCTAGTGACCGCATAGCCAGCAGTTCATTCCTTGCAGGATTTTCCCTACGCTTGTTTCCTTTTTGTTTTGTTTTGTTTTTAATCCTTCATTACCCGGCTTTCCCTGGCAAATGTCCAAGACTAAAACAGCATCATTTTCTTTTTTTTTTTTTAAGATTTTATTTATTTATTTGACAGAGAGAGGCACAGCAAGAGAGGGAACACAAGCAGGGGGAGTGGGAGAAGGAGAAACAGGCTTCCCGCTGAGCGGGGAGCCCAATACCAGGACCCTGGGAACATGACCTGAGCAGAAGGCAGATGCTTAACGACTGAGCCACCCAGGCGCCCTGAAAACAGCATCATTTTTTAAACGTTCTCTTTCCTAGTTCTCTTTCTCCACTTTGTCCCTGGCTTCCTGAAAGTATGCTTGAGTATCCGCTTTATGTCTTTGTTTATACCAATAACAAATACTTCATTTACTGTTTTGAATACATGGTGCTTCTCAGCTAATGGAGAACTTGTTTCTTCTTGGAAAACATTTGTTTCTCCTTTGAGAACACTCTATTAAAAGAACCAGCTAAACCTCTGATACTTCGATTGAAATATTTCTGCGTTCTCATTGCAGAATTCCAAAAATGTGGCATCACGCATATTTGGAGCCAGGCTTCTGATGAGATACCCTCCATCACCCACAGCTTCTTTATGAGTTTTTCCATCAAATGTAACTTCGGTTATTAAGATGTCCCAGGTGATTAGACTTGCCAGCAGCCTTCTAAGTACTCAGCTGAAGAAACCTGATATCGTAGGGAGAGGCTGTTCAGAGGAGATTACTCCGCAGTGGTAAAAGTCAGAGGCCTCGTGTCTGCAGAAGTTTGTTCACTTCTAAGAAATCCTTTGACCGTGTGATGTGGGGAAGTCACTTGAAATCTCCTTGTATCCCTCCAGCTGCAATAAGGAGGCAACAATACCCCATTACAAAAGTTCTGTGAGAAAAACATTACAAAATACCAACAAAATGCTTTGAACTTCTTGTATATTTCACCACAGTAGATGTACCGAAGGGCTGTCCTTCTTCCTAGTCTGTCACTCTGGGGCAGAGAGCTGTTTAGAAGTAGTAAAACTAGTGGGAGGGCAGTCTTGGGGAGGGCTGGGAGGTACTGCTCCCGGTGAGCTTGCTCTGAGAGGGGCAAGGGCAGGACTGGGACTCATAAAAACCCCTGCTACCCAGGCCCAGCCCAGACATCCAGGCCTATTTCCCTAGCTTCACATTATTTTGTACATCTGAGAGTTCCCGTTTTTTTTCCAGAGGCTCTGTATCCCTTATTGCTCAAGTAAATAGAGGATCAGTGGAGGAGAGCAGTGATAGAGAGGCAGCATAACATGGTAGTTAAGACCATGGGCTCCAGCGGCAGATGCCCTGGTTTGATGCCTGGCTCTGCCATGGGATAGCTTCATGACCTTGGGTGAGTTACTTCTCTGTGTTTCAGTTTCCTTTCGACAGATTGAGAATAATGTTATGAAGGTTAAGCAAATTGCTATTTGTAAAGGGCCTGCTTGAAACAGTGCCTGGTACATCATGAGCATGTTCAAGTTCCTGTTCAATAAAAACATGGTCCCAATTCTAATGTTTTAATGGTATAAAATCTTTCATGAAAATAATTGCATAAGATATAATGAAAAATTGTTTGAAAAGCCAGCCTTCTTGTGGCAATGTGGAAAATAAAGTGTAAGCAGAGCAAAACTAAAATTCTTTAGGGACCACCGGGCAAGCCACCAAAATGATCCTGCTGGCAAGATTTCACACCGTGAAATAATAACTCACTGATAGTTGTGCTGTTTGTAACTGAAAGGAAGGACAAGAGGGAGGGAGGGAGGGGAAGGTGGAGGGTAAAAAAAAAAAAGGAAGTCCTCTGAGAATTTGATCTCTTTTACAAATATAGATCCAAGAGAGTTCCTGTAGAAATTTGGGAAGTGCAACAGATTATATTTTCCTGGTAAGGCTGTGTTAATATATGTATCCCATCCACACGCTCTCCTTTTAGTGTGACATTGACAACCCTCCTGCTGCTATTTAACATGTACAACAAATTTTGATGCATGTATACATAGTGAAATGATTACTGTAGCCAAACTAATTAACATATCTATCTCCTCACATAATTTCCACGGGGGGGGGGGCAGTATGTGTGTGCAGGCATGGTGAGAGCACCTGAAATCTACTCTCTTAGCAAATTTCTAGTATATAATACACTATCACTAGCTATAGTCATCATACTGTATGTTAGATCCTACAAAACTGCAACTTCGCACCCTTTGAGCAACATCTCCTCATTTTCCTCAAGTCCCACCCCTGGTGATTACTATTCTACTCTCTGCTCCCATTAATTCAACTTTTTAAGATTCCATACACAAGTGAGATCATGCAGTATGTCTGGCTTATTTCACTTAGCATGTTTTCCAGGTTTCTCCTTGTTGTCACAAATAGCAAGATCTCCTTTTTAAAGGCTGAATGATATTCCATTGTGTATGCATACGTGCGTGTGTGTGTGTGTGTGTGTGTGTGCATACATACTACTCTCCATCCTTCAATGGACACTTAGGCTGTTTCCATATCTTGGTTATTGTGAATAATGTTGCATTGAACATAGGAGTACAGATATCTCTGTGAGATACTGATTTCATTTTCTTTAGATATATATACCCAGTAGTGGAATTACTGGATCGTATGATAGCTCTATTTTTAATTTTTTGAGGAGCCTCCATACTGTTTTACATGGTGGGTGCACCAGCTTACATTCCCACTAACAGTGCACAAGGGTTCCTTTCTCTCCCCATCCACACCAACCAATTATCTTTTTGATAATTGCCATTCTAATAGGCATGAGGTTATAACTCCTTGTGTTCTTGATTTGCATTTCCCTGATGATTAGTAATGGTGAGCACCTTTTCATATACATTAGTCATTTGTATGTCTTCTTTGGGAAAATGTCTATGTAGGTCCTTTGCCCATTTTAATCAGGTTGTTGGGAGTTTTTTTGCTATTGAGTTGTATGAGTCCCTTATATTTTTTAGATATTAACCCATCATCAGATAGATGATTCACAAACATTTTCTCCCCATCTGTATGTTGCCTTTTCATTTTGTTGTTTCCTTTTCTGTGGAGAAGCTTTTTAGTTTGATGTTGTCCCGCTTGTAGATTTTTGCTTTTGTTGTCTGAACTTTTGATGTTATATCCAAAAAAAATTATTGCCAGCCAATAGCAAAGAGCGTTTTTTTCTATATTTTCTTCTAGAAGTTTTAAGGTTTCAAGTCTTATGTTTAAGTTTTTAATCCATTTTGAGATGATTATTGTGTATGGTGTAAGAGTCCAATTTCATTCTTTTTTTTGGGGGAGATTTTATTTATTTATTTGACAGAGAGAGAGAGAGAGCACAAGCAGGGGGAGCAGGAGAGGGAGAAGCAGGCTCCCCACTGAGCAGGGATCCCAATTATGGGGTGGATCCCATCATGACCTGAGCTGAAGGCAGATCCTCAACTAACTGAGACACCCAGGTGCCACCCTCCAATTTCATTCTTTTGCATGTGAATATCTGATTTTCCCCACACCATTTTTGAAGAGACTAATCTTCCACCATTGTATATTCTTGATACCCTTCTCAAAAGTTAGTTGTCTGTATATGCTATGGTTTATTTCTGGACTCTTGACTTTATCCCATTGGTCTATGTGTCTGTTTTCATGCCAGTGCCATATTATTTCTACTTGCTTTCTATTACACAGCCTTATAATGAACATAATTCTACACATACATGTCTGATTATTTCTTTAAGATAAATTCCTAGAGGTAGAATTGTAGGATCAAAGAGTCAGAATTTTATGTCTTTTGACAAACAGTGCTATGTTGCCCTCTAGAAAGATTATAACAATTTACATGTACACCAGCAAAACACAAGAGTCATATAGTTGCTAATACTCAGAGTTATTATTTTTTTTAACTTAGCTAATCTTATAAGCCAAAAATTGTGGGTCATTTTTCTTTTAACTTGCAGCTTTTATTGTTGTTGTTTTTTTTAAGATTTTAGTTATTTATTCGAGAGAGAGAAACAGACAGAGCATGAACCTGAGCAGGGACAAGAGGCAGAGGGAGAGGGAGAAGCAGAGTCCCTGCTGAGCAGGGAGCTTGACACGGGGCTTGGTCTCAGAATCCTGAGATCATGACCTGAGCCGAAGGCAGATGCTTAACTGTCTGAGCCACCCAGGCATCACACTTGCACCCTTTAAAGTTGAATATGTGTTTGGTTTGTTTAGGTTTGGCTTTTGGCCACTTCTCTTTATTCAGGAATCGCCTGTTCCTGTTTTTCCTTTTTTTATTAATGGATATGCACTTTTTCATTGATTTGTATGAACTCTTTATGTGATAAAAATATTAACCCATTGTCTATCATATATACTGTGATTACTTTTCTTAAGTGCTCATTTGTCTCTTAATGCTATTATTGGTGGTGATGGTTTTTATTTCTCCAAATTTTCTAAATAGGAAATAGCTTCACACCTAGTGAGAATAATAATTTTTAAAGGGTCTGATATTAGCGTGCACCATATATTCAAAAAGACCCAGAGAAAGGTTGCCTTGGGTGATGCTCTTTGTAATTTTCTGTATTTCCCAGATTTACTAAAATGAGTAACATTTATAATCTTAAAAAATATTCTAAAGAATGTTTTTATTTCTTTAAGTGCAAAGAAATTTGTGTGGTCTATATGAGTGGAATGCCAGAAGCAAGAAAGAGGATGGGAGGGAAGCAAGGTGAAGGGTGAAGTAAAAAATGAAAATGGGAACCAGACCAGCAAAACTTTGGATTCCGTGTCTAGGTTGCAGTCTGTTGAAGGCTTTTTGGCAGGAGTGTGCCCTGATAAGATCTGTATTTCAGGAGAGCTCTGGTTACAGTGGGAAAGATAAATTAGATTTGGGGGTTAAGAAGACATTGGTGATGGTATCAGTTGTTTGTTGCTACAATAATACTGTGTAACAAAGAACCATGGAACCTCAGTGATATATAACAGTGCTTATTGCTCACATGTCTGCAGTCAGCTGGAGGCCAGCTAGGCAACCCTGCTAGTCTTGGCAAGGTTCATTCACATGCCTGAGAGTGTTTGCCTATTGGCTGATTTAGGCTGGCCTTGTCTTGGCCCATAGATGTTTTCATAGCTGTTTGTATAGCTAGCAGGCTTGGAAGATAGAGATGGTATTCCCTCCAGAGCAAAGGGCAAGAACGCTTACCATGTCTTATAAAAGATTCAAATTCCCTAACCTAGAGTTTTTCTTCCGTAATGCCATCCACTGTAAGTGTAGGCATCCACATCACCACATCACCCATCACCCTCGTCAGATTTGAGAGGCAAAGAGAACTGGTGCAAATACACTCATGCTAATGTGGCTTGCTGTGCCATGAATAACAAAATCCTTTGTCTTTGACCCAGAAGTCACATGTCTCTTGCCAGCATCCAAGAAACTGTGGCAAGTTAATAAGGTGAAATCTCAGACTGTTTAGTTCTCTTTTTTTCAATTTTTTTCAGATTTATTGAGATATAATTGACATATAGCATTGTGTAAGTTTAAAGTGTCTAGCATAATGACTTGACATACATATATTACAAAATGATTACCACACAATAAGTTTAATTAGTCATATGGTTATTTAAAAAAAAAAAAAAAACAGGGGTACCTGGGTGGCTCAGTGGGTTGAGGCTTCTGTCTTCGGCTCAGGTCATGATCCCAGGGTCCTAGGATCAAGCCCTGCATCCGGCTCTCTGCTCAGCGAGGAGCCTGCTTCTCCCTCTCTCTCTGCCTGCCTCTCTGCCTACTTATGATCTCTGTCTGTCAAATAAACAAATAAAACCTTTAAAAAAATAAAATGAAAATTAAAAGAAAAAACTTTTTTTTTCCTTGTCATGAGAACTTTTAGGATCTACTCTCTTAGCAACTTTCCAATATACCATACAGTAGCATTAACAATAGTCATCATATTGTATATTATATGCCCAGTGTTTATTCATTTTATAACGAAAATTTGTACCTTTTGACCACCATCATCCAATTCCCCCACCCTCACCCCTCTACCTTTGATAACCATAAATCTGATCTCATTTTCTGTGAGCTGGATTTTTTGTTTGCTGTTGCTGTTTTAGATTCTACATATAAATGAAATCATACAGTATTTGTCTTTCATCTCTGACTTAGTTCACTTAGCATAATGCCTTCAAGGTCCATTCATGTTGTCACAAATGGCAGGATTTCTTTCATTTTTTTGCTGACTAGCATTCTGTTGTATACATACCTCATTTTCTTTATCTATCTCAGACTCTTCACATAGAACTTTACAGTTCTTGACAGCAGTCACTTCTCCATCTTTCTTTTAATTTTTTTTTTTTTTAGAGAGAGAGAGGTGGGGAGGGGCAGAGGGAGAGGGAGAATCCTAACCAGGCTCCACAGCCAGCAAGGAGCCCAGTGCCGGGCTCAATCTCACAACCCTGAGGTCATGACCTGAGCCAAAATCAAGAACCAGACGCCTAGCCGACTGAGCCAGCCAGGTGCCCCAGTCACTTCTGCCTCTTAAACGTTGGATACATGAGGACCTTTCATAGCCATGCTCCCAGTGCTAGGCACAGGGCTTCTATTTAATTGGAACTTCAGAAATATTTGTCAAATGAATAAATTAATCATTTTTATTTATTCTTTATTGCCAATAAATAAAGATTTGAAAATGCCATTCTACTTGACATGGTCATCAATCTTCTGTCATTGTTATTCCAAGTAAGCTTTCTCCTCCAGTATTTGTTAAGACAGTGGTACCACAGCACTGGGGTAGGAGGTATGGTAATTTTTAAAAGTATTTTGGGGGGCGCCTGGGTGGCTCAGTGGGTTAAGCCTCTGCCATCAGCTCGGGTCATGATCTCAGGGTCCTGGGATCGAGCCCCACATAGGGCTCTCTGCTCGGCGGGGAGCCTGCTTCCCCCTCTCTCTCTGCCTGCCTCTCTGCCTACTTGTGATCTCTGTCTGTCAAATAAATAAGTTTTAAAAAAAAAAGCATTTTGAGATGGTGGCTGATGCAGGGTTTATGTCCAACACAGTTATCCATGGGCTCTCAGGGATATTGTTTCCACTTTTCTGAAATTCATTTATATATGAACTTCATTTCTTTATGAAAATTTTACCTACAGACTTTAGAAAAAATTTTCTCACATTTCCCTGTACACTTACTGGCTAGATTCCCAACCATGCCCAGCTGAGTGGGTAAGCCCAAAAGGAAGATGGGCAAAATAAAAATAGGTAATTAACTGGCTCAAAGCAAGAGAAATGGATAAAGGTTAGGACAACTTGTCCGTTCAACTGTTATTATGCAAGTTTTCTGCAGCTGTCCACTCAGCTGCTGAAGTCTGGGTTAAAGTTCAAAAGGGAAAGCTCTACATGCACATATTTTTCAATGTAAAAAAATTCAAATATTAGAAACTCAAATATTTTCATACATTAAAAAATCCAGTGATGAATCTTAATAAATCTATATGCAGGGCAGAAGAAATTCAGCTCAGATCTCAACATCATTCATGTTTAAACTGTATCGATTTTAAAACTTCAGCCACAGCACACTTCATAGAGCCTGTCTCCTCCCATTGACTCTGGTGACATTTTCTGGACTAAACGTGAGTCATAACTTGTGACATTGCACAGACAGCATCTGTGAGGTGGGGCGTTTCACTTCTCACTTTGGCTCATGTTTGCCTTATGGTGATTGGAAAGCAGAGATATAAGAGGAAGGCAAACATGAGAATAGGGTTCTCCTAATTTCATTCAAAGGCTCTGGACTAAAAAATATTGAAAGATTTGTTTTGTGTGTTTTTTCTAATGTAACACATGAGACTCTGAACTTCAGTAAGAAAAAATGGAATGGATACTTAATGCCACAGAACTGTGCATTTCAAAATGGTTAAAATGCTAAATTTTATGTATATGTTACCACAGTAAAAAATGTAACAGATTAAAACCCAGAAAGTGTGTTTACTTTATGTAAACTAAATTCATTTGGATATTTTAAAACTAGCCACCTTGAAAGGTATCAGGAACCAAGTCATCATCTGAAAACTGGTAAATAAAGGGAAAGTATCAAACATATATCCTGATTTTCGTGTAGAAACTGTATCTCTAGATAACCAAATAGTACACCAGGGAAGCATCTCTTTATCAAATTCTTGCAACTAATAAATGGAAATAAAGTGATGGAATTAGATTATCACCATTTGCAAGGCTCAATGAATTAATTGACTTAGGCAGTGAGAATCAACAGCTGCTAATATTGCAAAAAGAGACAGAATCAGACACTGTCTCTGCTGATGAAAGAACTCAGCACTGCTTGTAATCTTGCAAAGGAAATCTGACCTAAGTCTGGTCAAACCTCTGGATCTAGCTATTTTTAAGAAAAGCTGAGGACAGAATGCATGTTGAAATGTTCCACAAATGTGCCGTCAGCAAAATTCAAACTGTAGGTCAAATTGCCCATGTTCTTCAACAGGCAAATTATAAGGAAAAGAAAGGGATGAAGAGGGAAATTGTAAATGAAAAGAGATTTAAAAGATGAATCAATAATTGTTTAAAGAGCAAGCCTCAACTAGAGTGTCTGAAGGTGCACCCTTACATAAGGAAACCATGAAGATGTATGAGGAAATGATTACTATAAAGATCAGGATTGTAGACATGGAGGGACTTCTGGAGTGGCTGTGACAAAGTACTACTTCTTCACCTGGACGGTCGTTATGAAGATGTGACCTTATAATAATTCACTATTCTACATGCCTGGGGCGCCTGGGTGGCTCAGTTGGTGAAGTGTCTCCCTTAGGCTCAGGTCAAGTCCCACATCCGTCTCACTGCTTGGCGGGGAGTCTGCTTCTCCCTCTGACCCTCCCCCTTTCACACTCTCTTGCTTTCTCTCATTCTCTCTCTCAAATAAATAAATAAAATCTTTAAAAAAAATTATTATTCTACATGCCTGTGTGCTTTTCTGTGTTTTATTTTGTAATAAATATATACTTAAGTGGGGGTATCCAGAATGAACTCTAGTAGTATGTCACCCAGGACTGCCATGTGGATGTGGCCAGCTGGTCGGAGACAAAATGATGAGAGAACTGGTGAGCTCCCAGAGGCCCCCTCAAGGCCAAGCATTTGCCCAGCTCCATGTGGGTGGGTGGCAGCTGAATCATACTATGTGATTGGGCTGAGACAGCATTTTGAATTCCTGGCAGAAATGGATTGAAAACGGTTCATAAGTTGTTTTGAGCAAACTGCATTTCAGTTCCTTGAGCAGTTTAGTTCTCTGGGCATCGTAGCTCAGGCCAGCCAATTGCACTTAGAATTGCACCTTCAAGACTGTGCAGTTTGAGGGCTGTAAATGAGGAAGTACTAGCTTTAGAGGCCCCATTTTATTATACAGAAATGCTATAGCATCCTTTTCCCCCCCATCCTGCCCCACCACTGTAGCAACCTTATCAGCAATGCACTTAAAGCTGTATTTAAGGCTGCAGCTAGCTCTTTTTCCACCAAGAAATCTGGAGAAGGCAAACAAACAAATAAATATATTTTTAAAATAAAATTAAAATAAGATAATAAAACCTAATAATTAATTTTTTTAAAAAGGAAGAAAGAAATCTGGAGATAGTAAGGAGCTTATTATTACATAGATTATACCCAAAAGCCCAAATGTAAGTTCCCAAGGGGAAGGCAGCATAAAGTCAGAGCAGGCAAAACAATATGTTCTCCCAAAGGTTGGATTAACAGTGTGATACCAACAAACACCTGTGAAACTCCTAAAATCCTCAAATCTGACAATTCAAATTGCTGGTGAGGATGTGAAACAACAGAAATTCTCGTTCACTGCTGGTGAGAATGCAAAAATGATACAACCACTTTGGAAAACCATTTGTATAAAGCTAAACGTAGTCTTACCATACAAATGAATAATGATCCTAAGATCAGGAATAAGACAAAGATGTCTGCACTCACTACTTCTATTCAACATTGTACTAGAGGTCTAGCCAGGACAATTATGAAAGAAGTAAAAAGTTATTCATATGGGAAAGGAAAAAGTAAAATTATCTTTATTTGCAAATGCCATGATCTTGTAAATAGAAAATACTCAAAATCCATTAAAAAACTATTAGAACCAATAAACAAGTTCAGCAGGATTGCAGGATACAAGATCAATATACAAAAATCAGTTGGTTCTATAAACTAGCAATGAACACTCTGAAATTTTAGTAAAAAATAATTACACTTACAATAGCATCAAAAAATAAAATACTTAAGGATAAATTTAACAAAAGTAGTACAAAACTTATACACTGAAAATCACAGAACATAGTGGAAAAAAATTAAATATCTAAATAAATGGAAACTTACCACATGTTTATGGGTCAGATAGTTAATACCCCACAAAGTCATCTACAAATCCAAAGCAATATCAAAATCTCAGCTTGATTTTTTGCAACAACTGACAAGCTAATCCTAGAATTCATTTGGAAAGGCAAGAGACCCACAATAGCCAAGACATTCTTGAAAATGAAGAACAAAGTTAGAAGACTCACACTTTATTTTACAACTTGCTACAAAATTATCATAATCAAGACCACATGGTACTGGCAAAAAGATAGACATATAGGTCAATGCAATTGAATTGACAGTCTAGAAGTAAACCCTTTAATTTACAGTCAAATCATTTTCAACAAAGGTGCCAAGACTAATGAAGAGTTTTCTCAACAAATGGTGCTGGAACCAGATATCCATGTGCAAAAGAATGAAGTTGGAGCCTTACCTCACACCATACAGAGGAATTAATTCAAAATGGATTAAATGAGGCACCTGGGTGGCTCAGTCACATTCAGCTCTGGTCGTGATCCCAGGTTCCTAGGGTTGAGCCCCCGCTTCCGGCTCCTGCTCAGCGGGGAGCCTGATTCTCCCTCTCCCACTCCTCCTGCTTGTATTCCCTCTCTCGCTGACTCTCTCTCTATCAAATAAATAAAATCTTTTTTTTAAATGTATTAAATATCTAAATGTAAAAGTTGAATCTAAAGATTTAGATTTTGAATTCTTAACTTTTAGAAGAAATTACAGAAGTAAATCTTCAGGACCTTGGGTTAGGCATTTTTATTTTTTTTTATTTTTTTTTTAAAGATTTTATTTATTTGACAGAGATCACAAGCAGGCAGAGAGGCAGGTAGAGAGAGGGGAGGAAGCAGGCTCCCTGCTGAGCAGAGAGCCCGATGCGGGGCTCGATCCCAGGACCCTGAGATCATGGTCGAAGGCAGCGGCTTAACCCACTGAGCCATCCAGGCGCCCCGGGTTAGGCATTTTTAGATACAACACCAAAAACACAGCAACAAAAGGAAAAAAAATAGATAAGCTTGACTACATCAAAATTAAAATCTTTTATGCTGCAAACAATTCTATCAAGAAAGTGAGAAGACAAGGATAGGAGAAAATTTTGGAAAAGTATATATTTAAAGAGGGTCTTATATCCAGAGTATACATGTGCACACACACACACGTCACTCTGTAAGAAGACAAGTCAATTTAAAAATGGACAAAGGATCTGAATAGACATTTCTTAAAAGATGTTTGCATGCCAATAAAAATGTGAAAAGATATCTCAGTAAAACCAGGGAAGGGGAAAAATGTGAAAAGATGCACAGGATCATTAGTCATTAGGAAAATGCAAATCAAAACCACTCTCCACCCACTAGGTTGATTATAATCAAAAAGACACATGATAATAAGTATTGATGAGGATGTGGAGAAATTGAAATCCTATGCAGCTACTTTGGAAAACAGTTTAGTAGTTCCTCAAAATGTCACGTACCTGTCACCATATGACCCAGACATTCCACCCCTAGGTATATACACAAGAGAAATGAAAACATATGTCCACACAAAACTTGTACAGGAATGTTCTTTGCAACATTATTCATAATAGTCAAAAAGTGGAAACAACCCTGTATTAGCTTCCTAGGGCTGCACTAACAAATTACCACAAACTGGGTGGCTTAAAACAACAGAAATGTAGGGGTGCCTGGGTGGCTCAGTCGGTTAAGTGTCTGCCTTCGGCTCAGGTCACGATCCTGGAGTCCCAGGAATGAGCCCCACATCAGGCTTCCCACTCAGAGGGGAGTCTGTTTCTCCCTCTCTCCCTCCCCCTACTCATGCTCGTTCTCTCTCAAACAAATAAAATCTTTAAAACAAAAGAAAACACCACCAACAACAGAAATGTATTCTCTCAGATTCTTCGAGGCCAAAAGCCTGGGGTCAAAGTGCATGTAGGACTGCACTACCTCTGAAATTTCCAGAAGAGGATCCTTCCTTGCCTCTTCTAGCTTCTGTTCCTTGGCTAGTTGTGGCTGCAAAGCTCCGATCTCTGCCTCAATCTTTACAGGTCATTCTCCTCCTATCTCCTCTCTGTGTTTCTTTATAAAGACACTTATCACCGGATTTAGGACCCACCAGAATGATCTCCTCTTGAGATCCTTAACTTAATTACATCTGCACAGAACCTTTTTCCAAAGAAGGTCACATTCACAGGTGTTGGGGGTTATAACAGAGATGGACACATCTTTTTGGAGGCCACCATTCAACCCACGACAAACCCAAAGGTCTATCAGCTGATGAATGGATGAACAAAATATGGTTCATCCATGCAATGGAATATTATTTGTTGATAAAAAGTACTGACACATGCTGCAACATGGGGGAAACTTGAAACATTATACTAAAGGAAAGAAGCCAGACAAAGGCCACGTGTTGTGCAATTACATTTATATGAAATGTCCAGAATAAGCAAATCAATAGAAACAGAAAGTAGATCAGTGGTTACCTAGGGTTGTGGGCATCTTAGGGGGAATGGAGAGTGACTTCTAATGAGAATAGGATCTCTTTTTGGTATGATGAAAGTGTTCTAAAGTTATATTGTGGTAACAGTTGCACAACTCTGTGAATATACTAAAAGCCATTGTACTAAGCACTTTAAATAGGTGAATTGTATTGGATGTAAATTATATCTCTGTGACACTGTTAAA